>NC_071657.1:7773624-8100186 GCF_014839835.1 Dryobates pubescens
ACTATGATACAGGTCAGAGAATACTATTTTGGGTCAGAGACTGGCGGTAAATCTTGGTTTAGATCAGTTTTTTAATATTTCCTTTACTTATTCACCCTAGGTGTATAAACACAACATACACAAAATCTAAGAGAAGGAAAAGAATAGACAAAAGAAAGGTAAAAAAAGGAAAAAATAACCAGTTTTGCTTTTGTCAGATTTCTAACAAATGTCTTGATCCAGCAGCTGTTTTCATTACTGTGATTTGCAGACTCATCCTAATGCAGAAATGTCATAAAATGGTTAATCTTTGTGATCATAAAGATGATGAACTAAAGCGTTGGGAAAGTAAGAATCTGTGTCTACAAATTCAGTGTCTTGGTGAAAAGCTGCAGGAGTCATTTGCTTATAGCAGGATAATTTCTGCCAAAAAAAGAGTATGACTAGAGACAAGAACAGAGGGAAAAGTGGAAAAATAATTCGGAGAAGTATTTTTTTTAATTTGTTTTCTGTTTTTTAATAGTTTATTTAAGGGTCTGGTTTTCTTTCCATTGCTGGGAGACAGCAGAGGGAATATTTCTGACTAATTTGAGTAGCTGTAGTATGAAACATGTTCCATGAAACCTAGAATTACATTAATTTGTAATCTTATTTTCAAAGGTAAAGAAAAGGAATAAGAGGAGTTGTGATTAATACATCACATTTTATGTAGTTTCCAAAAGGCACTCAATTCTTCCAGCTTACAGGACTTACACATTTGCCAGTGGTGTCAGTTTTAAAATCTATTTTAGATGGATTTTAGCTTTTCCTAAAGGTTGCAAGACAACTGTAGATTTAGTGTTTGGTGACTAGGTATATTTGGGTTGCTGTGGGTTTTTTTCTTGTTGGGTGCTTGTTGATGTGTTTGTTTGTGTTTTGGTTTATTTTTTGTTTGTTTGTTTGTTTTTTTGTTTTTTTCTATAAATAATTTATTTGATAATAACTTTGCTGTTTAATATTGGGGAATACCTGTAGTGCAAACAGAAGTGTCACTACACAAATAACTACTGATATGCATGATCTCTACTAATTTGTATTCTGTTATTGCCAGTGGGAATGATTCTCTTTAAATACAAGTTGTGTCTTGGGAAGCATGTGGTTGTAATTAAGGATTCAACAGTGAGTTCCTTAACAGAGGAGAATCAGCTCTGAGGAAAGTCAGGGAAATGCATTTGAATGACAGTATCTCATGGTTTGTTTTAATGTCTGTGCCAATAGTTACATAACAATGAGAAGAGAAGGAAAACTGTTTGCAGTCAATTCTTTTCCACAGTTATTGCTTCTGTTGACAATGAGGAGGTTTCAGGCTTCATGTAGTGTTCAAAAAGTAGCACAAGTATCATAGAATCTTAAAACTCAGCAGGTTGGGACACTCAAAGCTCCTCTTGTCCAACTCCCCTGCAGTGAGCAGGGAAATCTCCAACTTTATGAGGTTGCTCAGGGTCCCATCAGATTTGACCTTCAATGTTTCCAGGGATGAGGTTTTCTCTATGTATTTGTTACAGTTGTCCCAGCCCCTTGTTCCATACTTGTCAGTTCCATATGACAGTCTTCTAACAAAGACAAGTATGGGATACTTGTTTAGCCCAGGTAGAAAGGATACCATCACTGGCTCTCCATTGTTAAGTGTTGATGGGACAGGTAGGGCTTTGATGGTCTTCAAAACAATAAAAATTTCAGTCCAGAGATACTATACCCTCTGTCAGATGGCACAGGGAAGAGTGAGAGATTTTGCAGGGTTTTGTAGAACAAGGAGTGGTCACCCTTTCTGGCAATAGCTGCGGATGTAGAATGGCACTGGGAGCACCTCTCCACCTGAGCACTGCGCTGACGCTGAGCTTTCAGAGCTTTGGGAGCAGGCCTTGCATCTGAAATGTTCAGGTTGTGTCTGCTGCCAATGGAAAGATCTATCTCCTTGTTTGTATAAGTTGTATAAGTTGGGAGTACAGATCTAGGAATAGTTTGTCTTGAAAGCTTTCTTTTGAGGATGAGTTTGTGTAAGGTACTGCAATGTCTTTACCTCTACCAAAAAGGCTTGAGGCTGAACCTGCTCTTGTGTCTGCAAGCTTTAAGGATGGCTTGAAGGAATCTGAGAAGCAGCATCCAGGCGTCTAGGTCTTCTAGGCACTTCGACCCATGCGTCCAAGAAATGAAGATAGAATCCATTAAAAAAGGCACTTCCTTTTAAAGCATTTCAGATAAAGCTGACAGTTCCAGATGAATTTATATGTAGAAAAATACCAAGAACTAATAGAAGTTTATCATCATCACCATCATCCTGATCTTCATTCTTCTAAGAACAAGTTCAAAAGGCTATCATTCTTTTGTCTTGATTTCACTCATTTGGTGAAAACAAGGCAATTTTCACAGCTGAGGAGTGATCATTTTGATACAGAACTTGTGTCAAAGCATGACTCTCATTGCTCTCTTCAATACTCCCCTGTTATTACATGCCTGAACATAATATAGTCAGTCTTAACAGCATGTCCAAGTAGCAGAACTTCACAAAAGGTTGCAGGAGGGTTCATTCATTCATTCACTCACTCATTCATGGTTCTTTTGCAGTTGTGATCTCATTGCAGTTGCGCAGACATGGTGGGATGGCTCACATGTCTGGAATGTTGTCATGGATAGCTGTGTAGCTTTTAGGAAAGAGGCCATCAGTGTGAGCTGGTGGTGTTGCCCTTCATGTAAGAAAGCAGCTGGAATCTATTGAGCTCTGCCTAGGGAAGGATGAACAATATGTTGAAAGCTTATGGGTAAGAATTAAGAGACAGGTTAATAGGAGTGACACTGTAGTAGATGTTACTGTGGGCTATCTGGTCAGGAAGTGGAAGTCAGTGAAGCCTTCTACAGAGAGCTGAAAGTAGCCTCACAATCATGTGCCCTGATTCTCATGGGATGTTTTAATCACCCTGACACGGTCCAGTCCAGCAGGTCCAGCAGGTTCCTGCACAACAGTGGAGTTCATGTTCATGCAAGGAAAGAGCAGGGCAATAAGATTCCCTCTTCATCAATGCTCATAAATATGTAAAGGGCACATGTCAAGAGATTGGGGCTAGTCTGTTTTCAGTGGTGCCTAGCAACAGGAAAATGGGCAATGGGAACAAACTAGAACACAGGAAGTTCCACCTAAACATAAGGAAAAGCTTCTTTCCTGTGAGGATGATGGAGCAGTGAACAGGCTGCCCAGAGAAGTTGTGCAGTCTTCTTCTCTGGAGACTTTCAGAGTCTGCCTGGACATGATCCTGTGCAATATGATCTCAGTGAATCTTCATTAGCAGGGGGATTGGACTAGGTGATCCCTGGAGGTTCCTTCCAGACTTAACCATTCTGTGATTCAATGATTTCCACCCTACTTGTTTATGAGCTGGAAGGCTTGGACTGGTAGGGTAAACAAGGATGGCTATGAGCCTGTTCAGAGCCAGAGATACTCTTTAGCAGATAGAATTCTATCAGTCTTCTTCACTGGTGTGTTTAGGGCTCATCACAGTCACATATATGCATACATACTCAGACACCAGATGAAAAAATATCCTCATTCTTTTTCACACAGGCTAAAATTCTCAAACAAGACAAAATTGCCGTAGTTGGACTCGAAAAATACACCAACCGTTAGAATAAAGTTGTAAGAGCTGACAACACTGCAGCTACTAAACAGCAGGAACACAAGATCAAGTATGACAGACTGTAACATTGCACCGGGAAAATCCCTCATGAACAGCCTTCTGTATAGTCTCCTTCCAGGGAGTTGGGTAAAGAAATGCTCTACTTGTTTAGCTCTCAATAGGAACACCTTTGGTTGTACAAACTCCAGACTATGCTATATTATTTCTTTCATTTTTAAAGCATGGAGTGCATTTGCAGCAGTACCCCAGTCTCTCTTACTATATGAGATTCATCTTGTTTCATACCCAACTTGTATCCTTATTCACCTATTTCATGTGTGTCCATGCTCTTACTCACAGGCCCACTGTTGATTGCACTATGGCTACCTAAGAGTCTAGCTGCTGCAGTAACTTGAAGTTAGCCCTCCACACACCCCACCTAGTCTTCCTGTTCACATATAGTCTCAGGCTGCCCCAGGGGACTGGATATTAGGAAATTCTACACAGAGAGTGACTTCCCATTGGAGTGTGCTGCCTGGGGAGGTGGTGGAGTCACCATCATTGGAGGTGTTTGGGAGGAGACTTGATTGGGTGCTTGGTTGCATGGTTTGGTTGATTAGGTGGTATTGGATGATAGGTTGGATGCGATGATCTTGAAGGTCTCTTCCAACCTGGTCTGGTCTATTCTATTCTATTCTATTCTATATAGAACAACTTTTCAAATGCAAGCAGAGATCTATATAAGTCAGTTTGCATAGGAGGTTTACAATGTATTGTGTTGTCTGGGAAGTGCTATTTGGGAGAGAGGTTGGCAAAGAAATGTCCGACAGGAAATGGCAACTGAGTTCTAATGTGTAGTATAGGTGGCAGCAACCAGGCACTTTGGGTATAATGCAGGTTCTCCTCTGTATAATTCAGTTCTGGTCTGAGCAAACAGGCTGGAGAGCTGGGCAAAGGCAAACCTCATGAAGTTCAATAAGGACAACCCGAGAGTCCTGCATCTGGGGAGGAATAACAGCAGACACCAGCACAGACCAGAGCTCATCCTTTTGGAAAACAGCTCCATGGAGAAAGACCTTGGAGTCCTAGTGGACAGCAGGTTATCCATGAGACAGCAATGTGCCCTTGTGGCCAAAAGGGTCAAGGGCATCCTGGGGTACATTAAAAAGGTGTGGACAGCAGGTCTAGGGAGGTTCTCTTCCCTCTCCTCTCTGCCCTGGTGAGACCACACTTGCAATACAGTGTCCAGTTTGGGGCTTCCCAATTCAAGAGAGACAGAGACTTGCTGGAGAGAATCCAATGGAGAGCTATGAGTATGACTGTGTGACTTGAACATCTCTCCTATGATGAAAGACTGAGAGACCTGGGGCTGTTAAGTCTTGAGAGGAGAAGGCTGAGAGGGAATCTTATGAATGTCTATAAATATCTGAAGTGTGGGTGTCAAGATGACAGTCCCAGGCTCTTTTTGGTGGAGCCAAGTGATAGGACAAGGAACAACAAACACAAGCGAGAAGACTGGAGATTCCACCTCAAAATGAGGAGACACTTCTTTACGGTGAGGGTGGTGAGAGTTTCAAACCCCTCCTGGATGTGTTCCTGTGAAGCCTGCCTTAGGTGATCCTTCTTTGGCAAGAGGGTTGGACTCAGTGATCTCTGGAAATCCCTTTCAACCCCTAACATACTGTGATTCTAAGCTGGTTCATGTTCTTGTCATCTTGCCAGGAGCAGCCAGCTGTAACACATGGTTATTGTTTGAAAGCTTAATGAGAGATCACTGAAATTGAACACACAGGAGCTAGAGTGGGCAACCATTATAACTATGCAGGTTTTCTGTGGGAACAGTGAAGTATTTCATTATTCCATCAGAAAATGCCAAGTATGACTTACACAGGCATGGGTTACGGGGTGTGAAGGGGTGACCACAGGTTTCTCAGGAGAATAATATCTTTGCAGTGATTCTGAGGGAGGCTTACTGTAATGGTTAGCTAACATAGCTATCTTCTGTTTGCAAAATGTAACTAAGCAGGCAAAAACAGAGGCTTCATGCTGTCTTTTTTCACTCTTGCTCCTCTTACTTGCCTATGTGATGATAATGGTAGACAGAAATAGACACTCTAACTGGAGACAAGTATTCCAGAGCACCCATGTCCATCTGGCTTGAAACTTCTGCGTTACCTGCACTACCCTGGGCAAGCAGCAGCCACTACCAGAGATGAGCATCTCAGTCAGAACCCTTTGCTCATCCCACCAGAAGCTGCCAGGTGCACAAATGCCAAGTGGTGGGATGGCAGTCAGTGAGTATGCCAAAAGTGCTGTTCCCATGGCACATCCCAGATTGTTTCCTGTCAGTCCTGAGCTCTGACAAATTGTCACTCCTTTAAGCGAGACACTGCACTAGAATTAAATATGCAGAGAAGATATTTTATTTGCATAAAACAGCAGGTTTTAATTTTTTGTTTTGATCTGCCCAATCACCATGTTTTGAACATGTGGAGGGAAAACTGCCATCTCAGATACTCTTCTGGTAAAAGTCAGGTAGTTACCTGACTTTTTTAATGGTGATCACTCCTGAGATATGAGGAAATGCCCTTTATGTTCAGTGGTAACTTGCTTATGTTTGCTGTCAGCCACTGAAGGTTCAGTTTTAGACATCAAGTTATTTTGCAGAAGGCTATCTAAGGTCTGAGTCCTGCAGATAGCTTTAGACATACTGGTATTCCCATACAGCTGATTGAAATCCATGATGAATGTTATCAAGTTATCCTACTGTAATGCTCTCTGGGATTTTTTGACCTTGCATGAGGCAGGATTAATAAAGGGATTGGGATGAGTCTGCAGGTGCACCAAAAGCTTTCTTTTCATGCTCCTGCTAAGTGTGTTACAAAATTTCACGTTGTAATGCTGAGCAGTGGAGTGAGTCTTATAATGAAAACAAGGAAAATCCCCCCAGATGTAAGTTTTGGAGAAAGACCCTGATCTGATTTCTTTTTGCCATTCCTTCAGATGAGTTTCAATTGAATGTGCCCTTTAAAAGGATGAGCTGCTGTTTTCGAGGAGGCATGTGGCAGGTTCTCGCAGTAAAGGGTAATTACTCCTCAAGCAACTCACAGTTAGTCAGTGGCCCAGTGACTCCATATGGCTTCCTCATGTACTCTTGTCTAGCCAGCATGCCTCTCAAAGCCTCTGTGTGTGAAAACTTATCCTGAATATCCTTTTAAGTGGTTTGTTTTTTTTTTGTTGTTGCTGTTACTCTGACAGAAAGACAATATTCACCTATCATTTTGAGACTGGGCTGAGAAAGCAATGACCTGCTCAGCCCTCTGGCAGTGTCAGTGTGGCATCAGTGTTCAAGGGTCAGAGCACTTGCAGAAGAATCTTTCTTGCTGATGCTGGGGCTCAAGACTGGGAACAGTCTGTTTTTACCCACCTTATGACAGTAACCTTTAGTTTAACAGCTTCTGTTTCTTTGCTGTCATTCTAGAAGACCAGAAAAATATTTGGATAAATGTATTCTGACAGCAGTGAGCAGTAAGTGGAGGTTTAAAAGTACCCTTTTATACATTTTCATTCTAAAGAGCATATTTTTGTTCCAGTTCCAGTTTTCACATTTATTGCTGGTTCATAATGTACTGACCATCACATCCTTCCAAGAATTTTATCTAAGGAAAGAAAAATATTATTCATTAAAAAGTCTTGGGTATGATATTCTTGATAATGGCTGTATTAAAGTGAAATAGCAGAACATAAAAATCTGTAGTATGTGCAAACAGGAGAAGGCACTGGGTAAAACCAAAAGCCTACACATTGCTTGTAAATGACTACTGAATACCACTTAAGTGTAGTCAGTTTTGATTGTAACAGGTATGTGTATGATGCGTACTGCAGAGTAACCTCCAGGTGCTCTTAAAGCAGAATCAATATGAAGTGACTGCAGCATTTAGCAATTTAACTTCAGTACAGCAGATACTAAAAATGAAATATATATAAAAGGGTGCCTTGATTTGTCAAATGCAAGGATGATTGTGGCTGTTAAAGCCATTAATCAGGAGTCACAGACAGTTTTCTATTCACGTATTTATAAAATAATGTCTCATTAGAGTTTTATGGCTAATAATGCTGTGCCTGTATGAATGTCACTGGTTTTGATGAGGTGGGTGGAGAGGTTTGATATTACAATGCATTGTGAGAAGCTTGCATTGCAAGAAAAGTGACCATTTATGCTAGAGCTATGCAGGCAGTAATATAATGTTTTCTGCCCATTTGCTTTTACAATCAAAGTATGGCACGCTTTCTGGAGTTAATTTTTTGAAAGAGAACCCTGCTAGGAGATACAATTCACATAAAATTTGTGTGCTGGGAACTGAAGATTCTCATTCTTGCTCTATCAATTGGAAAAAAGAAAAAAGAAAAAGAAGAAGAAGAAGAAGGGAAGAAAAAAAGGAAGGAATAAAGTACATCCTTTTGAAGAAGGTGCTGTTCTAGAAATTACAGTTTAAACAGTACAAACATCTGTGCCACAATAGAGGACAGGAAAGGGAAAGTGTCTGTGCTGGTGATGCACCAGCAAGCATCCCTACCTGAGTCTCTTCTCACTTTCTGTAAGAGCTTCCCTAAGCCTGGCTATCCTGCATACCCAGTGACTGTGTCTCATTTTCCCAATCTGTGCTGTTTATATTCATTATATTAGTGGGGGGGGGGTGAAACAACTCTCTCACTATCTACCATCTGATCTACTATCTGATCTTCATTCTGGATGATCTCATCTCTCCTAAATTTTGTTTCCAGATCTACAGGGTGCATCAGCAAGATGGATCTTGCAGGCAATATCACAAGGTTTGAAATATCCAAAGCTGCATGAAAAAGGGAAAGACACAGAGACTGGGTAGCCTGATCCATTAGAGGGAACCTTGGACACAGATTTTGTCACTGTAACTTCTAGCTAAGATATCCTGTCACAATGACTTTTTTCTGTGTTTCCTTAAGAAGTGCAGATGCAAGGCAAGCATCCTGTCAAAAGTGAGAGATACCAACTGAGCAGTTGGTTCATTTTGTGCAAAGCATTGTATGAAAGTTTGCAAAAGACATTGCCAAAATTACTAAAACTCCTTCCTTTGTTTGTTTAAAATAGAAAGCAACACCAAAAACACTAGTGTAGATCAAACATTCTCCCTCTCATAGGTGAGTCTCAGCTCCCTCAGTATTGTGTCTTTTAATTGCATTCATAGAGAAAAAACACTTAGTTACTCACCAGATTCTGATTTTTAGTGCCCCATCTTTAAGAATAAACCCGTAATGACATATGGTGTCTTAAAATTAGTAGGCAAGACTTTTGTTGTAGAAGCAGTCATCTTCAGTTGTTGTTGAGAGCTTAAGTTTCTGTAAAAGATGAATACATAAATTAATAAAAAAGATTCAGAAACAAAATAGTGAATTTTCCCCCCAAGCTTTTTGTCATTGCATTCTTAGGAAAAGAAAACCTATTGTACTTGGCTACGCTTCTATATGTAGTTACACACTGTGTGACTAATAACCTAGAGTATTTTCTAGGACATTATTAATGTATCAGAGATGGGGGCGGAAATCTGTATGAAATTAGGATGTCCTTAGATGGACTGACAGAACTGACTAAGGGAGAATTGTTGCCTTTATTTATAGAGAAATGTGCTGAGATTTTTATGCTGTTTTAATCAGCTGGTGCATTTTTTCCATGAAATGGAGCAGATATGGAGCCCTCTTAACGAGGTACATCTGAGCTAGTTTGGAAATTGGGAGCAGGTGTGTTGGTGTCATAGGTTACTATGGGCACTGCCTGCCAGGAGCTGTTTGGTGTTTCTTGTGGGGAGGTTTCAGAGAACTGTGCATCTTGCAGTGTAGGGAGATGATGACAGGTTCAGTAACTTCTTGAAAGCCCAACGTGCATACAAATACATGAAGAGGTTGTGTACCTTTGCATGCAGAAAGTTATCTGCAGTGTGGAGTGTGCAGTACACATACAAGTTTTGTTTTGCCAAAATATTACAAGTAGCCTGGATGTTCCATGTAGAATTTCTCTTGCATGCCAGTTTTTTTGCTAACCACTTTGGCAGGGAGAGATGAATTAGCTAGCAAATGCCAGTCAGGTTTGGAGAATCACAGCAGCATTTTCAGATGTTCTGGCACTTCTCTGAATTGGATAGTAGCAGCAGCAAAGCTCACTGGGAGCCAAGTATCTGACTTCTTGTCGTTCACTGTCTCAGCTAGAACTAAGAATATTGCAGAAAATTGTTTGGTGAAACCAACTACCTGACATTCAGCAATACTTCTATCAACATTATAGCATGTTTGCACATAGGTGTGTGTGAGCATACATGTGGAAATTATGTTGAAGGCAGTTGAAAGAGAATGCCTTTAAAAAGAAATGAGACATTAAGTATATTTGGCACAAACAATGTTACTGACACATTGTGTTGATGTCTACGTGTAAACTGTAAAGCACGTAACATCTATTACGACTGAAGTAGTAAATCCTAGTTGAAAATATTTAGCCTCTGAAATACAAGCTTACAGATCTGAGGCATATGTTGCAGTTTGAAAATTATTTATCAGAGAAATCATAAAAAGCAAGCCTTACAGTTTTCAAACAAGAAAGAGTCCAAAGGCAGCTGATAGTTCAGCTTGGAAGGCCAGATCTATTAACATCAAAGAAAAGTGCATTCTGTTGTCATCTGGCTAATTACAAGGTCATTGAGCAAAACATTTTCCCTATATCTTTTGACATTGTGGGTGAAATAGGATCCAAAGCAGCCAGCAAGCTTCCCACCTCCACATTAGAGTGCTAGAAATGGACATCACTGCACAGTTTACTGCAGAGCAGTTTTCATGTCTGATTGCTAATGCCAACAAATATTATTCAAGTACCAGCACAAGTAGACTAAAAGGAAAGGAAAAGAAAAAAAACAACAAAAACTACACACAAGCACAAACAAAAAACCACTCCAGACTGTTTGCTTAATTTTCAGTTCATATTTTAAGAAAATAGACTGGGAATAATTCATTACTGTTTTATACTTCAGAACAGGGTAGGTTTCAAACAAGGCAATTTTTAGTACTTTTACACTGTCCTTCGTGCTGTTGGAAAATTTTTTCCTACTCCAATTTTGTAATTCATGGTAGCTATGAACAGCCATTGCCTAAAGAATTTATAAATGTTTCATGTGTGCCAGCATGCAATTACAGTGATGTAAACAACTTTAATTGTGATCCTATCATCACATAAGAATTAAAAAAGTTTCCAATTAACAAGGTAGTCAGATGCATATTTGGGAACAATAGTAGTGGATATAGAAAAGAATAAGAACAAATTCAACTACAGAGCATTTTTGTTCTAATCTTCAAAGACCGACATTTCTACAGAAGTCTGAAGGCAGGGCACAGCCTTTAGCATAGCATTGTGACAAAGGCATATTATTTTAAATTAATATTTCCCCCCTTTTTAAGTGGAATACAGGCTAGAATGGACATTTATGATACCTGAAAATAATTATGCATTACTTTATTGGGCTGTTTCTGTGTGAGACAAGCTATGAAAATCCTGCTCAGTCATGTCCTCTCATGTCTGACTTGTTAACAAGAGTAAGGATCACTTAGTCTTTTAGATAATATAACAGCTTCTGAACTATTTTCTTATTAACATTAGTTTGAAGCAGAAAAAATAGCTTTTGCTTTGCTGTTCCAGTATAAGCCAATGAACAGTATTGTTGAGTGCTGTGAAAAAAACACCTGCTGCACATCTTCCCTGCAGTCACCACTTGTTGTCTTCCGTGGAACTAATTACTTCCTTTCTTAGGAAAACATCCTTTTTTCCCTCCTTTTTCATTTTTTTTCCTCTTCAGATGAAGACTTTGTTAAATAAAATCTAACAATTTATAGACGCATCTGACATTATCAGAAATTATTCCTGTGAGTCCTAGTAAATTTATACAGTGACTGTAGTTGGAGCCAGTCACTCTTTCTGCAAGTACTGCTGTTGATGTATTTGTGCAATATTTCTGACACTTTCAGGATGCATTAAGCTGGCTCCCTGTGTCTGCACGTTTATCGGTGTATTATGTATGCAGTGAGAGTGATGTCTCAGAAGGATGGATTTTATGGCATATGCCATCTGTAGACGACTGATACCTGAACAGTAAATCCGACTCATTCTTCAATTTCATATACGTGCAGTTGAGCCAGCAATGTGCTCTTGTGGCCAAGAAGGCCAATGCCATTCTGGGGTGTATTAGAAGGGTTGTGGTTAGTAGGTCGAGAGAGGTTCTTCCCCTTCTACTCTGCCCCGGTGAGGTTGCATCTGGAATATTGTGCCAAGTTCTGGGCCCCTCCATTCAAGAAGAACTTCAGGGAACTACTTGAAAAAGTCCAGCATAGAACCAGAAAAATTATTAAGGGAGTGGAACATCTTCCTTACGAGGAGAGACAGAGAGAGCTGGGTCTCTTCAGCTTGACAAGAGAAGCTAAGGGGTGACCTCATTAATTTTTATAAGTATGTGAAGAGTAAGTGCCAAGAGGATGGATTCAGGCTCTGCTTAGTGATACCCAGTGACAGAACAAGGGGCAAAGGGTGGAAGCTGAGGCATAGGAAGTTCTATGGAAACATGAGGAAAAAATTTTTCACTGTGAAGGTGACAGAACACTGGAACAGGCTACCCCAGGGTTGTGGAATCTCCCTCTGTGGAGTTACTCAAAACCTGCCTGGATATGTTCCAGTGTGATCTGCTCTAGGTGATCCTGCTCTGGCAGGGGAGTTGGACTCAATGATCTTCCGAGGTCCCTTCCAGCCCCTAACATTCTGTGATTCCTAAATTTATGATACTCATACACTGCACAGTACATCTTCATCTCTTTCTGGTACAGGTAAGGGCAGCTCTGCTTGTCCCTAACTGGGTCATGATCCCATGTTCTAGTGTAACTGATGTAAGTCTGATAAACCTTTTAAAGTCTGTGGAGTTTTGCACAGAGTAAAGTTTAAGACATTATGTTGAGAGTTTATAAACTAACCTTTAAATTGATGTTTATTGTTAGGGAGTTATGATATAAATGCAAATTACTGTCATTAAAAACTTTTAAAGATTTGTGGCATCCTGGCCTGCATCAGGAACAGTGTGGCCAGCAGGAGCAGGGAGGTCATTCTGCCCCTGTACACTGCACTGGTTAGGCTGCACCTCAAGTCCTGTGTCCAGTTCTGGGCCCCTCAGTTTAGGAAGGATGTTGACTTGCTGGAATGTGTCCAGAGAAGGGCAACAAAGTTGGTGAGGGGCTTGGAACACAAGCCCTATGAGGAGAGACTGAGGGAGCTGGGGTTGCTTAGCCTGGAGAAGAGGAGACTCAGGGGAGACCTTACTGCTCTCTACAACTACCTGAAGGGAGGTTGTGGACAGGCAGAGGTTGGTCTCTTCTCCCAGGCAACCAGCACCAGAACAAGAGGACACAGTCTCAGGCTGTGCCAGGGGAGGTTTAGGCAGGAGGTTAGGAGGAAGTTCTACACAGAGAGAGTGATTGCCCATTGGAATGGGCTGCCCGAGGAGGTGGTGGAGTCACCATCCCTGGAGGTGTTCAGGAGGAGACTTGATGGGGTGCTTGGTGCCATGGTTTAGTTGATTAGGTGGTATTGGATGATAGGTTGGACACGATGATCTTGAGGGTCTCTTCCAACCTGGTCTATTCTATTCTATTCTATTCTATTCTGTTCTGTTCTGTTCTGTTCTATATAGCCAAGAAAAAAAGAAAGTAAGTTAGAAATGGTATTAGTCTACCTGGAGGCTAAGTAGATAAACTTTATTAATAGACCTTACACCATTCCCAGTGCTGATACTCAAGGGTTTGAAGGCAGACTATATTAATGTCTTATTCAGATGAGGTGGGAGGCCATTGAAAACATAAGAGTTGAAGAGTTTTGAGACAACATTGTTGTTGGCTATTGCTAAATAGACCAGACAAAAGTGTATCTTCAAAGATAGTTTTCTTTTCCATACATTTAATTCATTAACAGAAATGATCTCTGTGAAAAACATACATAAGCAGTTTTCACGTAGCATTGTGCTATGAATATAAATTGCATTTTCAAATCGTTCTGGCAGCCTGCTGATTTTCTTTGAGATTTCTCCAGGACTGTTTAATGTTAATCCATCTGGGTACAGGAAAAAAAGTCAATAAAGCTGGTGCAGAGGGGTGGAAATTACACCTTCTGACATTAGCAACAATTTACCCCCTCAGAACTTATTTTCAGCAGTTTTTGCTAGGAACTTTGACAAGGATGGAGGGACCCAATTACAATCACCAGAGGACATCTGCTAGTTAGTTTTGCAGCAGACAGATGCAGAATTTCTGCATGCTTCAGGTGCCTTCAATTGCCCTTTTTATGTTTCTTACTGACTTCATAAGTAGAATTGCAGCTGTTGAATATACTCACAATCTGGCTGCTGGCCTCGGGGTGGGTGAGGAGCAGAGAATGAAGAACTCCACCTGGCTTCCTGCAAGCACGTGCTGTTGTGTTCTATGGCAAAATGTGTTCCATGCTCAGCATGGGGAGCTAGGAGAGAAATCTGAATTAAAGAGAATTTTGTACCACAGGTGCTTTGCAGGACAAACTGAGTGATCCCAAATATTTTCTGGTAAAAAATAATGGGAAAAAAGGTCACATTGAAGAAAAAAATGGAAGCATCTGATGGTTGTCTATGTAAACAGGGTGAGCCAGGGTTTACCTTAGCCTTCTTACTCCTTTACTGAGGAACTCAGTTCAGCCACAGAAAATTTGGCACCAATGTTAACCAGGTCTTTGGTGGAACAGCAGCTATTGTCACTGGCAGAGACCCAAGATTTCTCAGAAGAAAAATTGATTCAGATTCTGATGTGAATAGTTGCAAAATAGACAGGGACCATGCACATATTCAAAGACAGTCTGTTTCACAGTCTGTTTAATTCATTAACTGAGAAGGTCTTTGTGATGAACACAAGAGGTTTTCACAAATCTTTGTGCTATGTTTGGGATTTTCAGAAGACTGTAAGCCACAGACAATGTCTCAGCCAATGGTAGGAATGTACAAACCCTGACTTTGTGGAAAGTCTCATCCCCTCTCTTTAAGAAGCTTCCAGTTTTACAGAGTTTTCAGAACATGCATATGTATAACCATCCTCTTCAGCATTTCTTACAGATGCATGTGATGTCACCCAAGTACAATAACAGGACTTGAAAATTGCTACTCTTTCTCGTTTGGAATACAATTACCTGTTCTCAGAGGAAAAAAGACACCTTGAAATGGATTGACAGCCATTTCTTGAAGAAGGTGTTTTATAATCATCTTCCATATGAAAATCTTTGTTTTAGTTGTGTTGTAGAAGGTACTGGGTTTTGAATTGACTTGGTTGGCTTTGTTTTGTTGCTTTTCCTCTCACATGCTAGTTGCTTTGATCTTCTAACAGGTTTTGGAATTTTTTAAAATCTGATGTTTCAGTGTTCTCATTTTAAGCTGTTTATGGAAACAGATCATTACAGTGTCAATTTTTACTTGCAGTCTAGTCACTGAGCCTGTGAAATGCATTATTTTCTAAGCAGAAACACCTTGCAGTCCATTTAGATCCTCTAAACTAAAACTGCATTTTGAGGTTACAAAGGTCACAATGACTAATGGAGGACTACAGCCTTTAGATTTATGAGTTACTTTCTGGAGAGGAAAAACCTTTCTAGGTTTTCAGCTTAAAAACTGAAAAGGCTTAGAAGAGCCTCCAAGGACTGCAGTAAGTTAATCACATCCTCAAAAAGGTGGTCAATGTAACAAAGTTAAGGGATGTTGCTGCTGGGAGGCTAAGATGAGTTTCAGGGAGAGAGGCGGAGAGAGAAGGAAGGAATAAGCTCAGAATGAAGGCTGTTGATTTTTACTGAACGTAGTGGAAGATACTGTTGTAATTGTTTGTTTATTTAACCTGAAATGTCTTCAAGTAACGGTATACTGAAAATACTTCATACAAAACTAATGCACATGCATGTTGTGAATCCCCTTCCCATCTCCCAGACATGGTACTGCAGGATCAGAGGCTCATTACCTCTTGTGGTGGTGTAGACTTGGCTAAGGGCCCGATGCCCAGCCAGCTGCTCGCTCACTCACTCACCATCATCCAGCCCCTTTTCTTAGGCCCAGTTTCAATCCCAACTCTCCCATTGCTCTTAAGCTGGTGGAGACTGGCTGGTTGCCGTCAGTCTGTAACAGCTTGCCTCTGTTTCCTCTTCCTTCTCACACTTTTCTTTGCTCCGATATAGGTCCTTCCAGTGGGCTGCAGTCTTTCAGAAGCAACCTGCTTTGTTGTGGACTCTCCATGGGCCACAGGGGAATACCAGCTTTGGTGCCTGGAGCAATCTCCTCACCTTCTTCTTCCCTGACCCTGCTGCCCACACTGCTGTTTCTGTAACTTTTCGTTCCCTCCACCTCTGCCTGTGTGAAGTTCTCTGTGTTTACTTAAAGATCTGCTCAGGAGTGCCACCTGTGTGGTTGACAGGCTCAGCTTTGGCCAGTACTGAGTCTACTAGTGCTGACTGCCCCTTCCAATTGCACCCAGCAAACCTAGGTTTGGGGTTGGTTCTAAACAAAGAGAGAAGAGACCTCTAGATTCAACCACAGAGCAGGGTGTGCTCTTTTGGGAGGTTTCCAGCCCTCTGAGAACACCCTTGGCACTGAGGGCATTTGTCTTTGGGAACCAGTCTGTTACTTATGTCTCTAACGTTTTGAGGTCCCCACAGCAGACAGATGGCTGCCCTGACCATAGTAGCCATCCCCTGGAGCAAGCCTGGCTTCTCCTCCCAGAGCTCAGAGGGAGCTCTGACCTCTTTTAGGCATTAAAAAAAAAATTGCCTTCCCTCCCCTATGAACCACTGTTTCAGAGCACCTTGTTCATAGAATCACAAAGTTGTTTTGGTTTAACAAGATCTCTAAGATCATCAAGTCCAACCACCAACCTAACACCACCATTCCCACTAAAGCATGGCCCCAGGTGCCTTGTCTACATGTTTCTTAACACCTGCAGGGACAGACTCCACTCCCTGGTCAGCCTGTTCTGGTGTCTGACCACTCTTTCAGTAAATAAATTTTACTTGATATCCAGTCTAAACTTCCTCTGGCGCAACTTGAGGCCATTTTCTCTCGTCCTGTCTCTAGTTACTTGGGAGAAGAAACCAGCCCCACACTGCCCTACAGCCTCCTTTCATGTATTTGTAGAGAATGAGAAGCTCTCTCCTTAGCCTCCTTTTCTCCAGACTAAACAACTCCAGTCCCCTCAGCCACTTCTCACATGACTTACTCTCCAGGCCCTTTGCCAGCTTTGTTGCCCTGCTTTGGACACATTCCAGCTACTCAATGTCTTTTCTTGCAGCTTTTTCTGTTAACATGATGTTAGGAGGCCTGCTGGTTTGCACAGCCTGGATGCACACTCTGCCAGTTGGTATTTTTTTATGAAATAACTGCTCAGGTGCTGCAGGGGCCAGGAGCTGCAGAACCTGGCATCCAGGACCATCCCACCACTTCATCAGGGAGCAGGGCAGATGGGGGACAGCCCTCGCCCCTGGCAGCAGGCAGTTCTTTGGGAATGGGAATGATCAAGATTGGGACATAACTTCTGCCTGTTGAGGGGTAGGCTGAGGCCTGGACTGGTTGCTCAGGTGGGAATACAGCACCAGACCCTCAGAGAAAAGCAGCTCCCAGGAGCTGGGGTCAGCCAGTACCATTTACACAGCCCTACTCACTTTGGTAAGCAAAAGACAAAAATAATAAGAGAAGAACTTGAAAAAGATACAGGGACAAAACTAGGTGAAACTGAAGCATTTAGAAGTTAAGTACTGTATGCATTTATTAATTTTTCTGTCAATATGCGAATGAGTTGAACACAAATTTAGCAAGAGAGCTTTCTTAACACCTCAGCTGATGTTTCCTTCTCTTGATAGAACATGACTGCAGATTTTAAAGAACTTCTGTGTTTCATAGCAACGTGTTTGTGTGATCTCCTCAAAAGAGGATTTTCTTTTCCTATCACAAAGCTGCCTGAGAAATATTTTCTTTCTTAAATACAGTTAAGAACTCTTTTCATAAAATGAATCCCTTTAAAATTAAAATACCTGCTCCTGGTAAATCTTTTCAGTATGAGGAATATGATGATTCCCACTGAGCATGGATTTCAGGTGAAGATGGGTAACCAGAGTAGTCAGCTGTGATTTTTCTCCAGGACAGATGGGTGGAAGGGGGCAGTGCTTTGCTGAGCCAGAAGAGAGGAGACAATAGGAAGAAAGACAAGTTGTGAGAGTGTGTGTTGGATGCTTGACCTTGAGAGACATGCCATGAACTCTCCATCTCTCATATGTTCCCTTTCCTGAGCTGTTTCTAGAGTAGGCATGCACTAAAGCACCCATTCTGGTAAATCTTGACATAAAAGTGTTTAAGTAGTGTTAAGTAGTAGTAAATTAGGGTTTTTTATATTATGCTTTTTTTGTTCATTTTTGCTTTTGATTACTTTAACAATATCACTGAGCAATTTACCAAAAAAAAAAAAAAAAAAAAAAAAAAAAAAAAAAAAAAAAGGCAAGCACCTTCTGAATTAATGATGCCTTACAACTTTATCATGGTGCCTTAAACAATTAAGTCACAATTCACCATAAACCTAAAGGCTCTTAATTTTTTTCCCCAAGTGCTGCCAAGACATGTATTTGAAATAGCACACTGGAAAGCTTTGAGTAATCTCAGTCAGGTCCTAGAAAATGGAAAATGGTTGTTAGATAACATGAAAAAAGTTTCCATCTATGATAGGGACATTAATTATGCTAATTGTGGTTGATGTCTTTCCCTGTATTTCTGCCTAGAACTGGATTCCTCTGTAGTCTCTCTGTGGCCTTAAGTTACTCAGGAGCATCTGTTTCATTACCTTTCACATGTGACATCTCTCAAAGGCCAATTTTGCAGCAGAAGATTTATTTTTCTTTGTAGTTTATACTTATATCTTCAGAGTGGTTTTAGTCAAGACACAGCTAGTTAAGCTGATTATAACTGTTACGTTCAAAGGAGCTCAGCCCAAATACTTAACCATTAAGTACCCAAAAATTGTCATGGGTGGATTTTACAAGCTTTTTTGTGGGGCTGAAAAAGGGACCCAAAATACGCTGTCCTTAGAAGCCGTGAAGAGGATTAGATCCACATCTTCTTCAGAGAGGGTAGGGTTTATTCAGGGCCTCCTTGCTTTGCTACAGAGCACATGGATGATGATCCAGGTTTCCTAAAGGATGGTTCTTTTCTTCCTTGGTGCTTTCTCAGTGCATAACCACTGCAGCAGATGTCACCTGGGAGAAGTATGCTTGAACTGAATAATAATGCCCTTGTATAGTTAATCTCAAAACACTCATTCCAGGTGCTGTCAATTACATATTCTTTTCATCAAGATACAAATTTCTTTTTCACAGAGGAATTCATGATAACACTAGGCCTTCAGCTTTCCTTTTTATTTTTTTTTTCAAGCTATTTTGAATTGTTTTCAGTAGTTGAAAATACCATAGTTGCTAATACACTACATAACTGTAAGATGTTTCTGACAGTCCTAAACTAATTGCATTGGAAATTGTTTGTGTTTAAAATGTGCAAGTGGACAGGGCACTTTTGATTCTGTAGAAGAGCAGCAGTCTGAGCTTCCTTAGTTTTTTAGCAACATAAAATGAAAGAATAATAACATTAAAAATTGAAGGTTTAAAGCGCCTTTATAAAAGTTGAGCCAGATTGAGCCGAGCCTTATGTAACACTCTGAGAAATCTCTGTAGTCTCAGAAATTTAGAGAAATGAAACTCAAAGCAAGTTTTAATGCTGGTATTGTTAAGCCAGGAACATTTGTGCTGTCTGTGTCCAATTCTTACGTTTCTACTTTCTCCCCCAATAAATCATCTTGATCCAGTACCTGTTGTGTTCCTGCCCAGTGCTGTTCTAACCTGCTTGGATGTGACTGCTACCAGGGTAAACAATCAGTTGCTTGAGTGTCTTTCAGTAAATGAAATTAGCAACACCTCTGAGTAACCTGTGTGTGTCATGCATTGCTGTGGATGCTACCAAGTGCATGGTATTTGATAACTGCTGCATCTGTGGAGGAAGCAGATCTAAACCTAAGGAAAATACTATTGTTAGTTTTGGTTTCGTTCAGTTTTTCATGCTATGGTGTTTTGCTGAGTTGTGAAAGTTATTCTCCCAAGGGTGTGTGAACTCCAGAGCAGAGTCCTCACTAAAACAGCATAGGCAAATTCATGGAAAATATGTCTACAAATGGCTTTTAAAAGCAGTGAAAAAAAAAATATTTAGTGTCTAACTGCTTCTGGTTATCAGAAGCTGGGAGTATATTAAAACATAAGACTGGCTTTAGTCTTTCCATTGTTCAGAAATATCTTCTCTTTTCTCTCTGCAGCCAGTGTAGGGCAATGTTTGTGTTCACCTGGGACTGTGGCCTGAGCTCCATGAGTGAGCAGTATCAATAGTCATCTAAAATACTCTTTTACCAACTCCAGCTACATCTGAATTTAATTTTAGTTTGTTAATGCTTTGTATTTACTTTAGCTGTTGTTGGTTAGGCTGGTGAAAGGTATGTCAGTTCTTCATTTCAGAGGAGTATTTCAGAATTGGCCTTGAAATTAGGGGTAGTAAGCAGCACAAGTTTTTTCAACCTACCACACCAGGAATAGCTCCTAGGTATATTCAGCTGATCAAACTAGTCAAATTCACTGTTTTACCAACTGCTTTCATGCTCTTTCTGGAATTTGGACTGATTTTAAAGCTTAGAGATGAATTAGCAATTCATAGTTCATGCTTGCCAGATGCTGTTGTCACATGTGAACAAAACAGCAGAACAGTCAGGCTGAAAAGAATTTTTGAAGATCATCCTGACTAAGCTAAACAGGGTAAGTAATATATTTGTTCACCCCATGCCATTATTAAATTAGCCAAGCTGAGAGTATAGACACAATCCAGCAGAAAAGTTTTACTGGTGTGAGTCACAGGCCCTATTTAGCAAACAGACTGTGAATTTCTGACAGGTGATTCCACCTGGCTTCTTGTAGTGAAAGTTTCTCCTTGCTAGACTGAGATACTTACAAATTATACAGCTTATTTCCTTACATTTTTTGAGTTCATTGGATGAGTGTTCTGCAGAAGACGAAGACACAGTTTTTGCGCAAAATGATGTGTTCCTTTTTGCAAGCCAGTAAATCAGCTTTCAAAATAAGCTACTGTCCTAGTCACTCCATACTGTTGGTTTGGTTTTTTCATGCCAGGTTAGTGTAAGATGGAGAATGATGCAGAAAGCAAGAACAAATAGCATGAAGTGTCCATTACATGTAAGTAAAGCTCAGTCATGACCATTCTTACTTTTTATTTATTTTCATCCTGTCAGCAGTGCACTGTGTGGGGTTTTTTAAGCTGTAAACATCTTAAACAAAAGCAGGGTTAGAGAGCCAGTTACTCAAGTTTCTTATTCTCAAACTGTCACATAACGTGTCTTATTATTAGGACATTCCCCTCAGGAGAAAAGGAATTGGAAACAAAAGTGTGAATCCTATTGGAATGAAGAGATAAGCAAGGTTTTATTTCTTAGAACTTATAGAAAAGCCATTAAAAATTGTTGCTATTCCTGCATTATTATTATTATTCCCACATTTGATTATTGTGAAGAATCCCTTGTCTTTAAATTTTGTTTCGGTGATCAGCAATGAAAACTGAACTCTAATTTAACAGATTATCATAGTATGAAACATATTTTAGTTGGGGATTTGTGCTCTTATTTTGCTGCTGGAATGGCCACAGGGACTATTGTCATAAAGAGGAGCAATAGGGAGAGAATCCAGTCACCCAGCAAGAAGTTTTTTAAACAGCAAAACTTGAATAAAATACTATAAAAATCTGACTAGAAAATACTGTCTGAATTTCAACTGCTGTTGCTATTTTCACTATTACTTGGGTTTATTTTCCATCATTGTTTTCTGATCCTCTTCCTGTACTGCAAAACTTTGCCCCTTCTATGTATTTTTACAGTAGATGATTCCCCCAGAATTAGATAATGCCCATTCCTGAAATATTTGCCGGAGAGCTTTTGCTTCTCTGTTGGGAAGATACATCAGGGAGTTATCATCTAATTGATTTTGTGTTTTGTCTTTTTTTTCTATGAAAAATGAGGTCATGACCACACAGGATAGGAAAAGAGCATTTAAACTAAATTAAGATACAGCCAATGGCTTCAGCAAGACCTATTCACATCCACTCTAAACATTATTTTAGGGCTTTTACTTCAATCTTTTTTATATATATATATAAAAAAAATTATAATTATCAAAATGTGTTTTAAGTTTTCAGGAACAGAAATAGAACTATGCAATAAAAAACAAAAAAAGAGAGAGGTAAAAAATGCCTGTCTGCAATGAATAATGATACTTCAGCTGCAAGACAAGTACCATTAAATAACATTTCTAGTGAAGAATCAGCAATAATGTTAGAGTCTTGTGCTGTTATTTCTTTGATAATTGTGAAATCTTCTGTATGTTTTTGTGGAAAAACCAGAGCCCCTTTATTGCAAGTTAAGGGGCCTGCTTCATGTTTCAAATAATACTCCTCCATGGAGGTGGTTCAAAGCCTGCTTTGAGCAACTTGACTGAGTACAAGGTGACCCTGGCCATGGCCAGGGACTGGGGATTGGAACAGGTGATCTTCAAAGTCCTTTCCAATCCAAAACATTTTGTGATTCTGTGAGGAATGAAATTTGGGTAATTACTGCATTGCCTGGAGTTTCGCTCATCTACTTGCAAACCATGATATATTGGTTGGCAAACTAAAAGCCCAGTGAATATTTTCAGTTCTGCATCTCTAGCTGATTTATTTGCCTTGGTCAGATCAAAAGTGACAGCCTTCATAAACGTAAGACAGCCAATTCCTGATTTAAAGTGAATATTAAATGCTGAGGCCAGAACAATTCCATTTTACCTCTTTCTCAATAGCCAAGTAGTTGAGTAATGTTTTCAAGATGAGTTAATTATCCTTCTCCTAAGCACAGAATTTATAACCCCAGACTACTCAGTGTGTGTTATCACTGCTGCCAGGATCATCTTACACACTAAGATTTGTGCCAATTTCTAGAATATTTTGTTTAGGTAGCTCATTTTCTCCATATTTCAGAGTACAAAAGTCTTGCATTTGACGTCATGGTGTTTGCTACATTGCAATTTTAAAAATAGATTTCTAGCATATGGCTGTACCTATAGATCTGTGGAACCACGTGCTGCAGGGCAAAATGGATAAAAATGGAATTAAACCGATTTGCTAGTTTTGTATTTGCTTTTAAGTAGCAGCAACTGATTTCTTCTAGAACGTGGCAATAGTGACCCCATTGTGCTGAGCTGTTGTTTCCAATAAATTTACTTTTCAGTGAATTCAGACTGCTTTTAGTGATTATTGTGTGGTAATTTATAGCCCATGAGCTGGATTCGGCATGCAAGATGCTTCTGTTTGCCTTGCCACCTTTTGCAGATGAATGGAGACAGTTACGCCATTGCTTCAGACTGGCAAAACCTGAGTGATTTATTTCCCACCATAAAAAGGGTATAGATCACAGTATCACAGAATCACCAAGGTTGGAAGAGAGCAATGAGGTCTCCCCTGAGCCTCCTCTTCTCCAGGGCAAACAATCCCAGCTCCCTCAGCCTCTCCTCACAGGGCTGTGCTCAAGGCCTCTCACCAGCCTCATTGCCCTTCCCTGGAGACGTTCAAGTGTCTCGATGTCCTTCCTAAACAGAGGGGCCCAGAACTGGACACAATACTCAAGGTGTGGCCTAACCAATGCAGAGTACAGGAGCGCAATGACTTCCCTGCTCCTGCTGGCCACACTATTCCTAATGCAGGCCAGAGAGATGGGTAGCAGCATTGCTAGTAACTCAGAAGAGGAAAGGTCATGAGGCAATGGACACAGTTTTTACTGGAAGAGTGATCAAGTACTGCCACAGATTGCCCAGAGAGGTGCTGGAATCTCCATCCTTGGAGATATTCATAAGATGTCCCATCATGGTCCAGGACAACTAGCTCTAGGCAGCCTTGCATAAGCAGAACAATTGGATCACACTTCTTCCAGAGGTCCATTCCACCCTCAACCATTCACTGAATCTGTGAAAGCAAAAGTGTTAATTGACAGTTTAGTTTCTAAGCTCTGCTCTCTGTTTTGACATATCTCAATTGTCTATAATAGGAGCTTAGACACCTACATGTAGATGCCTAAATCTGCATGAATCCCAGATTGCCTTCCTTTAGCATACAGAGTAGCACAAGTATCTTAATTTATTTGTTCAAGGGACGTTACTAGAGCAGGTTAGCTTTCCCTTAGTTATTATATAATTGCCTCCAATTGCTTGAAATGGTTCTATTTGTTTTTGACAAATGGAGTAGAAGTTTATATACATGTATAATCTTCATATAAACTCGTTAAATTATTCTTGAGAAGGACTTCCTAAATATTTGATACTTACCTGTCTCTAAAATATAAAGCTGTTTCTCCAAGATCTGTGTAATCACTTCTAGACAGTTTCTGTGTCCCACTGCTCAGGCCTGTATAGGACAAGATTGTACCATTTTTTATTCTGTGCATTACTTCAAATATCACCCTTATTTTACTTTTTATTATTATTGTTTTTTTCTATCTTCCTGCTAAAGAAATAAATATCAAAGTCTTATCTTTTGTTAAAAAAAATTACGTTTCTAGCCTGTATGATGCAGAAATAAGTTGTAAATAAACTCTTGTGAAGATTTAATACTGAGGAATGAGCAACAAGAGTACAAAATAGTTCTTAGAAGTGCAGTATCGTTAAAACACATTCATGACACAAGTTTTGCAGGCATCTAATTGATGCCTTGGAGTGCTTGGAATTAACTGTGTTAGCTGTGAGCTTTGCATGGATTTATTCATGAAAAGATGTGAAAGAAATAATGTCTAAGCACAAATATTAAGTGGTAGAAGGCATGACAAAGTGTTGCTTCCGGGACAGTGGTACTTCCCAAGACCCTTCATAGTGATGCAGTCTGTTTAATCAGATCTGCAGGAAGGTTTGCCTGTGAAAAGAGGGAAACAAATGTTTGTGGTCCTCAAAATTTGTGTCACACAATTACTCACCACCATCAAAAATATATGAGATATTCTGTGCATTACTGCATGTACTCCAGAGGTGCTGGAAAGTAGATTATAACTTTTATTGGTACTTTTTGTTTGTGTGTATTGTGGTGGGTTTTTTTTATTTGGTGTTTTTGTTTGTTTGGGTTTTTTGGTGGTTTTTTTTTTGAGGGGAGTTGCCTTTTTGTGCTTGTTTTTGGGTTGTTTTGGTTGGTTGGTTTGGTTTTGGGGTTTTGTCATACGTAACTTGAGTCCTCATAGCTTTGAAATAAGTTGTATGATTGTTTTACAACTAACTTGCCTGGATATTTACTATGCATTAGTGTATGAGATTTCTGATAGAGAAAGCTCATCATGTTTCATTCTGCTGCAGTGGCTTGCAGAGTTCATAGCTTCTTCATCAGCTCTTAGTGCAGATGTTTCCTTTTTCTTTAATGGACAGAGTGGAAATTACCTGGTTTGAAATGCAGAGTAAAATATCACGCTACTGGAAATATTTTCATGAAGAAATAAAGTTGTAGTATTTTAATGACTGCACAATTGCCTCCTTTCAAGCAAGGTAGCACCTGCAGTCATTGGCTCAGTTCCCCAAAACTCTGGCCCAAAACTTATGTTCATTTCTGTCAGGTCTGAGTGCACTCATCTGCCTTAGACCAGAGCCGAAAACCTGTCAGGAGCCAGTCAGCTGCAAAATAAAAGTCCGAGAGATGGAAGAATAATAGCTGTAAGGAAATGTAATGTCATGAATGCAGTCTGTGTGTAAGTAGAGTAATTCTTGATTTGTTTGTTTTCCAGGTCCATCAGCTGCTTTAAAGCAAGAACCTGTTTCTTGAGATGACCTTGCTTCACTAATATCTGTGGTGTCTTAACGAGCTGCAGTATTACAGCTGTAAGTATGGCTTTCTGTTTTCATTTTGGCCTTTAAAGAAAGCTATTCAGTGCCCACTTAAGATCTGGCAGGCTTGTCAGGCTTCAAGATCATTCAAATTGAAAGGGTGGTCATGTTTCAGGTAAAACTGGCCAGGTCTTAGAGAATGTCAGATTTACAAGTAATGTTGTCAAATATGTACAGTTAACAAGCTGGAGAAGAAGTAAAAAGCCTTCTGAGCTGCATAAACTTCATTGCTATTTGTATCTGTAACAGATTAGAAAATAATACTTGAATTTATAGGCATTATTTTTACTGAGATTCTCACTTTTATAATTAGCTACAAAAGACAGAAAAAAGGCATTCCAAAACTAGAACCCTCCTTTCTTCTGCTTTCATTAATTTTCCCTTGATGTTGGATTATAGAGCAAAGTTAAAAAAATGAAAGAGAACCTCAAACCAGATTTTTAAATCTAAAGATAGGCAACAAATTTAAGTGCCCTGATTTCTGAAATACTGAGCCTCTGGCAACTTACATTTACTTTAAAGGGAGCTGCCAGAGTCTCAGCACCTGAAAAGGGGGTCAGTTATTGAGGCAGTTCACTAAAGACTGGTGATGCAGAGAGAGGAGATCCATAACCAGAATACAGCATGATTTTGCTCCTTTGGGAGAGGATTCTGAACAGAAAAACAGAGACACATCCTCAGTGCTACAAAGTGCAGTACCCACAGGAGAAAGCATATTCTGTTTTACAAAGTGCAAACATTGATGTTTGCTGTTAGTTTTGGTTTGATTTGGTTTGGTTTGGCTTTTTGTTTATGACAGACAAAACCCAACCAAATAAAACAGCAGCAACAACAACAAAGCACCACTACCCATGCACACGCACAAAGGAAACCCCACACAAAAACAAGGCAAAGGACAAAACACTGAAATAAAAGGGAGGGAATTTTAGGGAACAGCAATGTTTTGAAAAGTCAAACTTCACTGTATGTTGGTACTCTCTTCTACTGGCTGATCTTCCTCTGAAGGGTCATGAAACCCCTTTCTCTTTTTTTTTTTTTCCCTTTTTTTTTTTTGCTAGTAGCAATGATGCACTTAAACTTGCTGCCAAAGCATGGATGTGGGATCAGGGGGTTCTGTTAAAACTAGTTTTCCCTCTCTCTTAGCTGTCTCCTCAGGCTGAGTATAGCAGTACTGTGATGGGTTTTGTTTGGGAAATTAAAAATGTTGAAAGGAAGGAAATGAAAAAAGAATTTCCAAACGTTCTGTCAAGTTACATTGCTCTGACCCTCCATTTCCTTTTGAGCTCCAGCATGTATTTTTTATCAGATTTTGCCTCTTAATTTTGAGTCTTTTGCATCTCCCCTGCACAAAGCTATCCCAAGGTACAAGCTGTGCTAGCACTCACATTAAAAACACTAGTTTTCAAGGATTCTTTACTGAGCTGTGAATTTATTTTTTTTCTAAGCAGACATATGCCTCAGGGCTGAGATGCAGAAGGAGACTTGCACAGTCTCTAAGGCCATTTTTTGACATTGTTTCTTTCCTCCTGAAGTGGCAGTTCCAGCTGGAACCTTTGAGAAGCTTCATTTTTGTTTTCTGCTCTGCTGGAACTCTGCAGACGCCTCCAGGGATTCAAAGGGGTTTTACATCGGTGGTCATCAGCCAACTCAGAGAACATGAACTGGTCCTTTCTCGTTGCAAGGCATGCTCATTATCATTATAGTCACCTAGCTAGTGGACTTACCTCTTCAGCCTCATTCATAGATGTCCACAGTGGCCTGCTTTAAAGACCTTGATTTGCGTAAGTGGGCCTGCCAACAAATACGTTTTTCCCCTTCTGAAATTCGTTCATTTAGGGACTGAGTTCTTCTCTACACATGCTTTACTTGCAGCCTGGGATGAGATTTGGATATGTGTGGAAGGCTAACTGTTAGGAAAGTGGAAAATGATGCAGATAAAAGTAAAAAGTCAGTGACAGGAAAATTAATACAATAAAAGTAAGTGAGAATATTTTGATTTAATATCTCTTTGTTTTGATAGTCTTCTGTCTAAGGCTGTATTTTCACTGCTCTTGGACTGAGTACTCTTGAATGTACTACAGTAACAAGCAGAAGCTTCTGGACGATCCCGAGGGGGTTTTACAGGAGCTGCAGAGCAGAGAGATGGAGGAGCCATTCCCTTATATAAATTAGATTTTCTCCAGGGTTAATCATGGTGGGAGCTTTGTGACAAGGTTGTAAGGGGAAGGCAATGTAGAATTAGTACTGTGACATTCCTGCTTCTCCCAGTGGACAATTTATAAAGCCAATTCAAAAACAGAATTAAAATAATCCTTTTTTTTTTGTCCTTTTGATAACTTTGCTTCATGAAATTCTTAGCAATTGGAGAGTTGATCACATAAAGAGTTTAATAATTGTAAATGATCAAAATTATATGTATTAGTCCTTACACTGATATATTTGCATAGTGTATGGAGAGACCATGATGTGATGTGAAAACTCACACTTATATTACTGTTCACTCATCTTAACTGAGACTAACATGACTTGATTTACAAAAGAAAGAAAAAATGAAAGATCAAGTGGTGTTTCCTTCAGAAGCCAAGTGAGTCAGCACAGAAGTTAGGGCAGTGGTTGTGACTTTTCTCCTCTGTTTTTTCGGTGGGGAAGGAACTGGGTGAAATACCTGGGTTATGACTCTAGGGAGGGAAGAACATGAAAGAATGAGAGAATCTCTGAGCTTGTTTTAGATAGTGTCCAATCACAATGACAAGAGGTGTTGAGGCTGTACACAAACCACAGAGACTTGAGATGTAAAGAAGCTAGTCACATAAGCACATACGCTAAAGCTGAACTGCTTTAGGTCAGATAGTGGCCTCTGATTGTGCCAAAGGGGCTAGGTAAGGCAGCATTATTGCAGTTAGTGCTGGTCAGCCCACCACCCCTGTTGTAGATAGAATTAAGTGCAACTCAGTCTTGCATTCTGGGAGATCACCTATGCCAAGCACAGCACTGGTAAAGAATAGGAGCATTCATAGAGAGAACAGTAAATTGTGTTGTAAACCATAGCTGCAGATGAGTACTCCAACCTTTTTCTCAGAGCAGAGCTAGCTTCAAAGTCAGACCAGACTGCTAATGGCCTTTCTTCAGTAGTTCTGGAAATCTCAAAGGATGGTAATTCCACAGCCTTTCTACACAACCTATTGCAATTCTGAACCACGCTTACTGTGAACTGCTCTTATTTTTCATCATGCCCATTTAGAATTCCTTTGCTTCTTCTCCAAAGCAGGGTGTACCTCAGAAACAGTTTATTCCAAGTCCCAATCAATATCTCTGATCTTCTTGCATACAGCAGGAATATACTTTTCTGACATGTGATTTGAAGTAAGACCACAGATTTTTGTAACTTTCTCAATGCAGTGTGAACACAAATTTTCTATGTAATATAAATTCAACAATCATTTTATAAGTGGCCATGCTATCTTTAAAATTAAAACTTCAGTGTTAACCTAGTGATGTTTTTGTTTGGTTGGTTTTGTTTGTTTGTTTGTTTGTTTGTTACACCACTTGTCCTTGAAAAGAAAATATGGAAACATGACAAACTGCAATCATAGTAAAACAGCCTTTTGTTCCTATTACTCAAACCGCAGTGCTTTGATGGCAATTCTGTGTAGATGAAGTTGTTTGACTGGCATGCAAGGAGTACTGGTACTGGTATTCTGTTACGCTTATAGTCAACTACTAAAGCATGGCTCTAAACAATTTATTTCCAAGATTGCTTCAACAAATATTAGTTTCTACCTCTGCAGCCAAAAATTGTAGCTACATGGGAGTTGTAGCTACATGTAGTTGACATGTTTATGTCAACTATAGTGCTTCATTTTTTACTGACCTTGTACTCTTTGGCAAAAATTATCTTACAGTGAATATCAGTGCTGACTGGATATTTAAAAAGATATCCACAAAAGATTTTACAGTATATAAAATAAGAAGTCTTCTTGGGATAATTTTAACATGTTGTTAGTGATCTGTCTAAAAATGCACATTTGTGTGCATCACATGACCATGTGAACTAAAGTATACAGAAAATAGATACCTATTAGATATAAATACAGGAAAATAAATGTGTTACATGCTGCTACCTAATGGTAGCACAAGTGGTGTGAATCTTGCTGTAACAGTGTACTGTACAAGAAAAAAATCAGAAAAATAGGCAGTATCTTTGTTGCCCATAGATTTGTATAAAGTCAAATGAATTTCCTAAGTAATGAGTTTAAATGGGAAAATGTAGTTGCAATTCTCTACAATGTCATTGACAGTTATTGTGATTCCTTATGAAAATATCTTTTTAAAAATCCTTTCATCTTACATCTTGCAGTTAATTGGTAATGTCTGAAAGGACATACTGATTGGATACCTGCACATTCCTGGCAGGTTTGCATAAATAGCTAGTGAAATTGTATATTTGGTATTACACATAGAACATGTTGTCAGCCTGTCTGTTTTCTGAGTAGAAGCATAATCATAAGATCATAGAATCATAGAATGGCTTAGGTTGGAAGCAACCATAGAGGTCACCTACTGCTACCTCCCCACCATGGGCAGGGGTGCCTCTCAACTGGACTTGGCTGCTCAAGGCCTCATCCATTGTGGTCTTGAATACCCCCAGGGAAGAGGCATCCACAACCTCCTTGGCCAACCCATTCCAGAGTCTCACCACCCTCATACGAAGCGTGCACTTGATTCCACTGCCCATGTCTCTGATGAAGATGTTAAACGGTACTGGACCCAGTACAGATCCCTAAGGACCTCCTCTTGCTTATGGTCTCCACCTGAACATTGAGCTGTGCATTACAACCCTTTGAGTCCATCCATCTAGCCAGCTCCTTATCAGCCAGTGGCCCATCCATCAAGTCCACATCTCTCCATCATGTTCATTATAGCCAACTGCTACCAGGCTCCATCTGTTTTAACAATGATACCACAAGTCACCTCATAAGCAATGAAAGAATATATTTGTTTCACAAAACATATATGCAGTCTGTGTATGTGTTACCCTAGAATTGCATGAGTGTCAGAGGTACACTTAGAAGAACAATTCATACAGAAGTGTTAAATCTGAAGTCTGCTTTGGCTTAGGATGTCTATGTGCCATGCACTGCTAGAAACAGGGAGAGGATGCAGGCTACTGTATTAATATGGCTACCTTTGCTGCATCCTTACACTCTTCCCTAAGCACCTGCTTTTGGCCCCAGTCAGATGGATCTTTGCTGTGATCAGAATCATAGAATTGTTAGGGTTGGCACGGACCTCAAGGATCATCTAGTTCCAAACCCATGCCATGGGCAGAGACACCTCACACAAAATCAGATTGCTCAGAGCCACATCCAGCCTGGCCTTAAAAAGCTCCAGGGATGAGGCTTCTACCACCTCCCTAGGCAACCTGTTCCAGTGTCTTACCACTCTCATGGTGGAGAATTTCTTCCTAACATCCAATCTGAATATACCCATTTTTATTTTTGCTCCATTCCCCTGAGTTCTATCACTACCTGACACCCTAAAAAGTCCCTCCCCAGCTTTCTTGGAGGCCCCCTTAAGATACTGGAAGACCACAATTAGGTCTTCTTGGAGCCTTCTGTTCTCCAGACTGCATAGCCCCAACTCACTCATTCTGTCTCCATAGGAGAGGTGCTCCAGCCCTCTGATATGGTTCAGCCATTCCTGTCTTCACTGGCAGAAAAGCAGTTAATAATTAACTCCATTCTTAATATGAATGAGTGTTGCAAATCTGATCCAAAACTACTGTGATAAAAAAACAATGGGTGTATGCTTTTTACTGCTACTTACTGGAAAGCAATTTCAGGTTCAAGTTCTTCTTTACAGCACAATGACAAGCACACAGAATGTCTTTCAATGCAGAAATGTTCCTCTGCTAATTTTCTGTTTGTTTATTTTTATTACTTTCACCTACATGAAATACAAAACACAAGTGCTCAATTAATGGAGATGTCAGACTGAAAACATAAAAGTTACTGTTTAAACAAATCTGAATCCTTGTTCTAGACCCCAGCTGGAAATGGATTTCAAACTGACAAGCTTAACAGCTGAATGTATGTGCACTGCTTTGAAACAACCAACTTCAGATGGTCTCAACAACCTCTAAACTCTTAAAGATAATAGGCTAGATAAATACAGAGATTCCAAATTGTGCAGGGCTTTATCCTGCAAGTTGTCATTCAGCAATTTTAAAATCAATTCCATGTTGAACAGTGAGCCAATGCAATTCTCTCAGAACTCAAGTTTCATACTGAGACCTCCTTGTGCATGCTAAGTCACACCATCTGTATTTTGTATGCATAGGAGGAAACTGCGTTGAGGGAAAACATTCAGAAAGTCACGCAGCAATCCAGTTCTATATGCTAAGGTACTGCGGCAACATATGGTAGCATACGCAGTAATGGCATCTTGTGAGCTGTAGCTCAGTAAACTAAATCTGATCTTGAAGTTCCAAGGTCATATTCTTGACTGTGGCTTATGTAGCATACCACTTAAAAGTAGTGTTTTCTGTGTGAAGTGTCTGACTCATTATTCAGAAGGCAAAAGAAATCAAGGAAAAAAAGTGCAAAACTAAATACCTACCCATATTTGCTAAACAGTCCAAATTGCAATGGGTGACTACCAGCATCCTTATTTCTACCTTGTAGTGTCTTATTCTCTAAAGACATTTGATGAACTTACATGTTTCTAACATGCTAGCTGAAGAAAATGTTTGAGGAGCTAGGTATATACAATTCCTTTCAAAAGAATTGTGTATCACTCTATCCAAAGCACTATTTCATATTTGTAGAGTCCAGCTCTTACTTTCCTTGGTTTCTTTGTGTGTTTTTGCCCTCCAACCACAAGAGAGATCTTACTATCCATAAGAAGATCTTTAATTTTTCTTACAATTAAAAGCAAAGCTCAAAAAAACTCTTCATAGATCCTTTTAGATCTGCTACCTCTTACACAATCATTTTATTTGGAAAAGGCCCCCTAAGATCATTGAGTGCAACCATCAACCCAACAACATTATGGCCTCTAAACCATATCCCCAAGGCCATGTCCACACTTTTCTTGAGCACCTTCAGGGATGGTGACTCCTCCATTTCCCTGGGCAGCCTGTTCCAATGCCTGACCACTCTATCAGTAAATTTTTCCCAATATCCAACCTAAACCTCCCCTGGCTTTATTTTTTTTAAGCAATAGATGTTTCAGCTTACAATTTAGATCCAAATTTTAAAGCAGATGAAGCAGACTTAGAAAACTATTTGTGAGTGCTAGCCTGCTGTCCTAAAAAAAGACAAACTAAGAAAAATATGTAAAACTGCATGATGAATGTGTTGCTTGACTGAGAAAATTTCTATAATTGTAGCTGAATTTTGACATTTTTCTTTGGTTCCATTCAGGATGCTCAGCTCTGACAAACTGAAGGTAGAATATGTTGTTCCACTGACAAACATCTCAGCCTTGGTTAAATAAGTGTAATAAGGACACATTATACTGATAAAATCATAAAATCAAACTTCAGTGCATTACTGAATAAGCATTTGATCCTGCTTCCAGCTCCCTTTTTGCTGTTTGGACTAAATCTGTGATAATAAGTTCCCTACCAAATTGTGAAGCGACTTTCAATTACCTTTTGGAGCAAAAGCACTACTTGAAACTTTTTGTTGTTCAGGAAAATGGATACTACTTTTCAATCAAATTTCTTTGTGCTTGAATCTTAATGTGTTTTTTTTTTTCCCAGTCCTCTTAAGCACTACTGGATGACACTAGAAAAACGGAAGCCTCTGCCCTTCTAAAGTACTATAAGAACATTCAGTGTGATGCTGGGCTCTTTCATGCTTCTTTCCTCACAAACACACACACACACACGCACACCCCAAGTTATTAATAAGTTGAGACCTTACATATCACATTTGAAAATTACTTCATCAGTTCTCTTGCATTGTTTCAGAAAACATACGCAGTTTTAGATGACATATAGCAATGACACTGTCATCATCAGTGTTCTTCATAGTTTTAAGACTGAACAGTTTGAGTAACAATCAAAAGTAGCAAGCATCCATCAAGATTTTGAAGTCAGTATTATTTCCAGTTTTAATCAGTTAATAACTATTCAGTTATTCAGTTAAAAACTGTTCAGTTTTGCTCATTCCTCACTGAAAATCTGGGCACTGATAGTTTTAAATCTCCTTTGAGGAGCAGGCAAATATGAAGGGTTTAATTTTTTTAAACTAAACATACTACACTAGACTGCAGATAACCAGTCTGGCATAAAGGAACACTGAAATATTCTAATCCTGCTGAAGTTTTTGTGGTAGTTGTGGAGGAGGAGGAGGAGAACATTCTTGCATGAGCACCTGCTTGTTTCAACCATTTCTGTAAATGCTAGGTTTTAAAATTAGCCTAAATTTGAACTTAGTTAATTGAAATTATTGTTTTGTCTGTGTTTTAGCTTACAGTGGTACATAGAATAGAATAGAATAGAATAGAATAGAATAGAATAGAATAGAATAGAATAGAATAGAATAGAATAGAATAGAATAAACCAGGTTGGAAGAGACCTTCGAGATCATCGCGTCCAACCCATCAACTAATCCAACACCACCCAAACAACTAACCCATGGCACCAAGCACCCCATCAAGTCTCCTCCTGAAAACCACCAATGACAGCGACTCCACCACCTCCCCAGGCAGCCCATTCCAATGGGCAATCACTCTTTCTGTATAGAACTTCTTCCTAACATCCAACCTAAACCTCTCCTGGTGCAGCCTGAGACTGTGTCCTCTTGTTCTGGTACTGGCTGCCTGGGAGAAGAGACCAACATCCGTCTGTCTACAACCTCCCTTCAGGCAGTTGTAGAGAGTGATAAGGTCACCCCTGAGTCTCCTTTTCTCCAGGCTAAGCAACCCCAGCTCCCTCAGCCTCTCCTCATAGGGATTGTGTTGCAAACCCCTCACCAACTTTGTTGCCCTTCTCTGGACTCGTTCCAGCAAGTCAACCTCCTTCCTAAACTGAGGGGCCCAGAACTGGACACAGTACTCAAGGTGCAGCCTAACCAGTGCAGTGTACAGGTGACCTCCCTGCTCCTGCTGGCCACACTGTATAAACTGTATCACTTGAGGATGGTAAAGTATTTGATAGAAACACTTAAAAGCAGAGGGCAAAATATTTTATTTGCTGTAGTATTATACCATTAATGATACTACAGAAAATGCTAAACATAGAATAGAAATGACAATGTAAGTCTAATGTAAGACAGTAGATCGCTTAATAAAGCTGAAGGGCATGAGCTCTTCCTTTTTTTTTCCTTTTTTTTTCCCCAAGGATCTGATAAACCTGAATAATTTCTCAGTAACAGAGTTGATTAGAACCTAGAATATGATGAAAGACTGTACTTACATAAGTATAGGCAGACAGAGTGTGCTTTTCTATCATGTGTGACAAGACACTCCAAACTAAACACCCGAGAGTAGCTTGAGCTGTACAGATAAACCTCAGCTGCTGGTTTGTGAGTTACTGGTATGATCCCAAATAGCTCAATGATTTGAAGTGCTGGAATTTCAGTAGCAGTGACAACAGTACTGCAATGCCACCATCTCCCGTAATCAAAGAGACACATCTGTACTGCTAAACAAAGAGGTACAGAAATATTTGTTGTTGGTTTTTTTGATTGATGTATATTTTCCATGAATGGTCAGGAGCAGTTACCTTTAATAATGACAGTCAGAACTGCAGTACGTAAAGCACTCCTGTTTAGGGAAAAATACTCAGTTCCCAGCTGTACAGATTAAGAATATGAAACTTGATTTCCTGTTTCCTGGGGATTGCAGCACTGTCAACATCTATCGGGTATCACATGAGAAAAACAAAACAAAAGGAGTTAGAGGAAGAGAGAGACCACCCTAAAAAAAAGTTAAGGAGAGAAGTTCATGACAAGGAGGAGGTATGAATAAACCAGTATCTTGCAGCACCCAGTGTAAGAAAGCGTACATCACAAATGAGCATTTGAGCAGTACCACATTCTGTGTTAGCAGGTAATTAAAATAGTGCAGTTAAGCATAGCTGGATACATTTCTCTTTGGACTTTAGGGCATGAGGGTAGTAGAAGAATCTGAAGACTGTTGGTATGAGAGCCTACCTGGAGTACCATGCCCAGCTCTGGAGTCCTCAGCACAAGGGTATGTACCTGTTGGAGCTGGCCCTGAGGAGGGCGACCAAAACGATCATAGGGATGGAGCTCCCCTTCTGTGATGAGAGACTGAAAGAGCTGAGGTTGTTCAGCCTGGAAAAGAGAAGGCCCTGGGGACACCTCATTGCAGACTTCCAGCACTTAAGCAGGGCCTATTAGAAAGGTACAGACAATCTTTTTATCAGGGCCTATTGTGATAGGACAAGGAGTGATGGTTTTAAACTCAGAGGGGAGATTTAGACTAAATAAAGGCAAGAAATTGTTTACAATTAGGGTGGTGAGACATTGGCATGTTGCCCAGAAAGGTAGTAGGTGATTCATTGCTGAAAACATTCAAGGTCATGTTGTACAGGGCATTGAGCAGCCTGATCTAGCTGAAGACATTCCTGCTTGATGTAGGGAGTTGGATTAGATGACATTTGAAGACTTATTCACACACAAAACATTCTCTGGTTCTATGATTAGCTTGTTTTTGAAAGACTCTAACAAAGGGTAAAGCCAGTCTTAAGCATGAAAGTATTTTTACTACTGAGCTTTTATATGGCACCTCACACCGCACCACAATTTTTAGTAGTGTTTTCCTAAACAATGCTGCTGGCTGTAGTGATTGGTGATACAGTTTCTTGAGGAAAAGGATTACAGCACTTGGTTTATGCTAGCCTCTCCACACAAAGCACATTCTTAGTGTCTTTTATGAAAAGAAATAACATGTTCTTGTTGAGGTTTTTTTGTAGGTGCAGGTCCTGCTCCCTAATTGATGATCTGAAGGTCTAGCACTGCACAGATCTCGGTGAACTAGGGCTACTGGAATGGACAGTTCTTGATTTTCCCCTGGAGTGAATCTTTATCTCAGGAATGATTTTATTATTATTATTTTTCTTAAACCACAGACCTCTAATCACTCTCAATACCTAGAGCAGGTTTATTTTGAAAAAGAAAAAAATAAAAAACAAAAGCTGCTTTGTTCTGTCCCCATTACATTCTATGCAAAACCTCACATCCGTTTCTTCATGAACAAACTAATAATGAATGTTTTGCACTTCTCACCTGAGTTTCCTATTTACTACTAAAATCCAAGTGGTTTATTGGAGCCTACAGGTTTAATCAGATTTCAAGCCTTGCTAATATCTATAGGCAGAGTTTAAATAATAATGAAAACCTCTAAGATGTTAGGATCCTGAGACAAACAAAGATATGGTGAGGTTAACTATGTGCCCTTAAATGATTTGTTGTCAGCGTCTTTGGTGGTCAATGTTACCTGAAGACATTGTTTCCACCACACATAGTGACTTACGGCAAAAGGGGACAACTATGTTAATGGAATTGCAGAGACTGATGATCATTCCATCACTGCATGAATATCTGTCTCTTTCTGAAACAACACTATGTAGCATCAGGATTCTGATCCAAGGACAAGAATATTTTGAATTCATTTTCTTCTTATTCTCTGCACCTGGATATGATAACAGAAGTGAATGGCAGTAACATACTTGAAATATCTGCCTGACAAATAAGCCTTGAAATACCACATGGAATTGGTACACATCTTAGCTTCTCTGCTGACCTGGATGAACAGGTGGAAAAATAACCTGGTTAAGCAAGTTTCACTCTCAGCTACTTACTGGTTGTTAAACCTTTTCATGTCTGTATTCATAATAGATTATATCCCTTTTCTGCTGCTCTTAAAAATAATTCCCAGAAGATCAAAGGGATTGCATAAAGACACATTAAACATTCCTGTGATAGCCAGTGAAATAATTATTTTGTCATTCCCCCATCCCTATATTTCCGGCTGCAATTATGCATTTATGCATTAATCAACATGAAAACTTAAGAGTTGAGAACTTAAAAGAGAATCGAAGAAGGAACACAAAATACTCAACTGACACTCGTTAAACATGGTGAGAACCTTCCAGCTTTGTTTGCAAAGAGAGACATTAAAAGCCTGCTTAGGGATTTGTACATATTTTATACTCACAGCCCATTCTGTGGTAGGGAGCTGTCTGATAATGGAAGGAGTGAAATGTTGAGACAACAACAGAGATCCTGTTTCACCACTCAGTGCTAAGGCATTCAGCACAAAAGAGTGGGATGGTGCCAAGTGAATACCCCAGAGCTGTAAGACAGGAACTCAAATGCCATGCAGATGTTAGCATTATCACTGACATCCTTTCCTATTTCTTTGAAATCTCCTACATTTCCTGGTAAACATCAGAGCAAAAAAGTTTTACTTAGTTAAAAATGCTGACAGGTTATGTTGGCCCTGTTTCTAGGGACTTGAGACTCCCCTCAAATAGTTTTTTACTGTGTTAATCACTATTCCTTTACAGTTATTAAACATTGCCTGATATAATTTGGTCTTATGTCTTATACCTCCTGTTCTCACCTTGCAATGACCATAAATCACAAAACTTCTCCTTTAATGAAAATCTTATTAATGAGAATTAATGAAAAAGGATTCTGTGAATACTGAAATCTGAATATTCTATTTAAATTTCTGCCTTGCTTTCAAAATCTTCTGTTCCTTTTCCTTTCAACCAATACCCTTACCACTAATAAAACTTACTGAGACTTTTATGATTAAAGCAGATTAGTCATAGTAGCTATAAATCCTTTGCCAATGTGTAAGAAATCATGTATAAGATTTAAAGTTGATGTTTGTTTTTGTGACTGTGATACTTTAATCTCATATTCTGCAGTGACTATAACATTAACTGACATTACAAAAGAGTTTTCTAGGGAAATCAGTTATGTCCTTTGGTTGTACCACTATCCTACAGCTGTCAGGTACTGCTGATTCATTCTCCCTCACTCATTCTCTTTCACTCTCTTTATTTCCATCACAGTCACATAAGATGCTGAAGTTTTGGCTGAGGTGGAGTTACTTTTCTTCATCGTAGCTTCATGTGGCTATGTTTTGGATTTGTGCTGGGAACAGTGTTAGTAACACAGGGATGTTCTGTTTACTGCTGAGGAGTCCTTACATAGAGTCAAGGCCTTTCCTTCTCCTCACACCACCCTGCCAGTGAGGGCACACAGCAGGGACAGCTGGCCTACACTGACCAAAAGATGTTCCATACAATGTATGTTGTGCTCTGCATATAAAGCTGGGGGAAGAAGAAAGAAGAGAAGGGTGTTCAGAGTGATGGTGTTTGTCTTCCCAAGTAACTGTGAAGTTTGATGTAACCCTACTTTCCTGGAGATGGCTGAACACCTGCCTGGTGATGGGAAGTAGTGAATGGTTTCCTTGTTTTGCTTTGCTTGTGTGCTCGTCTGTGCTTTAATGTTAAAATGGCTTGATCTCAACCACGAACTTGCTCACTTTTAGGATTCTCTTTCCCACCTGAGGGGAGGGAGTGGGAAAATGTCTGTTATGGGACTCAGTTTGCTATCTGGAGTTAAACCACAACACACAGGAGGGTTGTTGTTGTTCATGGTAATTCTTTCAAATCCATAATTTAGGAATGGACAAGCAGTAATATGTAAAAGCCCATGAAAGAGAAGGATTTTTTTTCTAGCAGATTTTTAATGGAAACTGTATCAGCTCCATTTTTTCCATCTGCCAGTTTGTAAAACATTGTTCTTCTTGCATTGCAGCATTAGATTACAGTAACCATTGGACACAATTCCCAAATCCTACTTCAGCCCACACACTCAGTCCTTGAGTTATGTACTTTCAGCCTAAGCATAAAAGTTTCTCCAGTAATTTATATGAAACAGAAAAATGTGGTTTATAGCATCCATTTCTGTGCATTGAGGCTCTGACAGTCAAGGATTCTCACGTTAGGTACAAACTAAAGTTCTGTTTTGCTGTAGGAAAAGCTGCAATTTTGATGTGTTCCATTTAGAAAATAGCTCTGTTCTTTGTAGATCTGTGAGCCACAGTACTCTGTTAATGGCAAGTACTATGAGGTATGCCATCAGTGGCAAGTAAAACACCTCAGTTTACTAAAATTGCAAGTTTTCTAACACATGAGTATTGGAAAGTTGTCGGTTTGCCTCCCTGAGCTTTAAATTAAAATATTTGTGACACCAGCTCCAACAACAACTTATCCTTATAAGGGACATTCTTGCCTCTACTCCATTTCAATTCCTTTGATGCCATTTAAAGAATTTGAAACAGTGCAGTAATTTCTTCTTTCAATACCTGTTCTTGACTTTGATGTGCTTTTCAGAAAGCAAACTTGGATTTGGAGGAAAATGATCCTGCAATGGTTAGCCTTCATGATGTCATGGAGGTGTTGACTAGCAGGTTGGATTTGATGATCTTAGAAGTCTTATCCAACCTTAATGATTCTATGATTCTGATTAATTCCCACCAAAATTTTGATGCAACTGGAATCAGCATAGAGCAGATTCAAAAAGTACTTCTTGTGTCTAGTGTACAAACATGAAAGAACCTAAATAATCTCTGTACATCATAGAAAATTCTAAAAGATAATGGATTTACTTCAGAGTAGGAGGTAATATGAGACAATGTCTATGTGAAGTAGATCTTTCCATCAACATTTGTGGAAGATAGATCACAAAAACTTCAGCTGCAAACTCTGGTCAACAGCATTGTACCAAACTTAGAATGGTGTATGTCCAAAGTTCTTATGATACATGGGTTACCCTGTGCATTGCTCCCCTGTGCACATGCCTGGAGGTTGTCATCTGTTCCAGGTGGCCTTTTTATTCAATTCTACGTATATTGTACTTGGTGCAATTGCTGTATTCCATAAGCATGATTTGCCTTGCTGTGAAGTAGCAGCTTTTCATTTTTGATTTAACACTACTCATAAAAAAGGTTAAGCACAAGGAAAACATACTTTAATTTAATAATTTGCAATACTAATTCCCTACACAAGCTTAGAAAATCACTAGGCTATAATACTATATATATTACAAAGTATACTGGCAGTGTGGTCTGGCTTTTGTGCGGTAGCAAAGCATATTGTAAACAAGAGGTCAAACCTTATCCTTATGTTTGATTACTGGGACATATACATTCAGTGACTGTTTTCCTTGGGGAGTGATAAAAATAATGGTACTGCCAAGCAGCTTACAGGAGCAAAGCTTGCAAGTTAAAAATACTACTGTAGAGGTTTATTGAATCAGACTTACTTCCTGTTGTTCAGATTTCTAAATATATGGGGAATCTGTGCAGAGAGAAGGCTGTAGAAGTCCAGGCTTATTTCTCTTGAATTTTAGAAACTAGGATTTACTGTTTCAGTTAGGCTATAATTATTAGCTAGAACTCTTGAATATAAGGACTGATCAGTTACTGTCTTGACCCTTGCTCTAGATTTTGAATATGATAAAATTGCTCCACTATTATGTTTATAAAGAGAACTTGATTTTTTCCATCACACTTTTTCCTCATTTTTTTTTTTTCATCTGTTGTCTCTTCCTATTCTGTTCCTTCTACAGCTGAATTATGGGTTTGGTTCGTTGATTGTTTTTTTCATTATTAAGAAATATATCTGACTGAGATTATAAGGATTCAAAACATGGTGGTATGACTGTCAGACAAAATCATATTTAAACACTTTGACAACAATTATTGAAATACTGTGAAAAATGCATTGAAAGTCATATTTATTTTATACTCTTTTTTTTTCCAGTCAGAAGCAGCTGCACAGACTGTACAAGATCAGTCTGATATATTAGGGTACTTAATACATTGTTTAAATTATTGACATACATCTTAAGTGATTTTGTAAAGTGTGTTTGAACCTTTGGATTGATACTTTGGGCCATTTTGATGACTAACCAGATTAGCAGCCCAGGGTGAGTTTTAATGAATTCAGGCTAACGGAGTAGGTGTTACCTTTCATATTAGCAAGCAATAACTACTTGCCATTGAAATATAAATTCATATAAACTACATCACAGTATGCAAATCTGTTTTGTCATTACTGATGCAGGTCTGTGAAGCCCAACAGTAAAGTAAATACTAACATTTTGCCTTTAAGTGTTCAGAAACATAAAATAAATGAGGCATGGCTATTGATTGTCTTCAGCCTATATTATCTGCACAGGAACTATTAAGAAGCCTTTTCTGTCTTGCTTTCATGCCTCATTTTCTCATACTATCTAATGAAGAGCTTCAGTTAAACTATAATGTGTTACTGTCTTCAGAGCACATTCTTATGGCACTAGAAAGCTATAGTTGTGCATTATGGGCTTTTTACTGCTGTTTTTATTGCTGTGTTGCATTGTATAGAATAATAAAACTTAGTAGTGCAGAAGTCGCTTGTTTAATTAATTTTTACCTCTACATTATATTTTGTCCACTTTAAAAGCAACCTGGAATCATGAATTCAGAAAAGTTGATTGTCATCAATAGCTCTGGTTTTCAGCTTGTCACACTTGAGACTGTCTATCAGGAAACTAAAACTGGTGTACAGTCCACATTTTTTTTCTTTTGCAGGTGTTGCTAAAGTTAATGAAAATGTTTTTCCTGCACTAGTGATACTTGGTGATGTTTTCTTGACAGTCAAGTACTCTGGCAGACAAAAACTGATTTACAAGTGAAAATCTGGTGACAAGGAAGATAAAATAATTTAATCAAAACCTCTGAAAATTAGTCTGGCAACTTTGTGTGTGTACTAAAATATTTAGGCAAAACTTAATAGCACTTAACCTTTGCAGACTATTTTGAAGTAGTCTACAGACTATAAACTCTTGCTGCAGGCTCTGTAGTTCATTGCACTCACTTCATACTTATCTGAAATGCCCTTCAGAGCTTGAAGTGCTTGAAGTTTGTTACCAGGTGCTTGTAGCTTTTTGAAAGAATAGAATGTGAAGAACTGAAGATTTTCATGCAGCATAGGACCTATAAGAAAGTCCTATAAACTGATCAAATATGATAGTTGAGAGAGAACTGAAAATGCAGAATGGAGATACTGTGTTCTCTTGTAATAGATCAGTAAGTCTGCTATGTAAGGTAAAAAAAGAAATAAAAACCTGGACTGTTTGGTTTACAGGGAATAATCTCTAGATAGCTCAGAAAACCTTGAATTCTGAGCCTGAGCCTTGGGATTCTCTAGCACTTAGGACTTGTGGGCATTATAAAATCCCTGTCTGTGGCACCTTCCTTAGAGGATGAGGAATAAATCTTCAGTACTTCTGAGGAATATGATTTGACTTGGATAAAGCTAGTTTTTAAGCATGCAGAGTTTAGGCTGCTGAACTCAGAACATAAATCAGGATCTCAGAAATTCAAGTGACTTAGTTGCTAATGTGAAGAAGTCCTTGCTGTGCATAAGCTTGGTAAGTTAAATTAATGTGGGGCTGGCACACTTTTGTTTCACTGATTTTCTTCCTAAAAATTGCATGTTTTACTTGCAAGGGCAGCAAGGCTTTTGCTCAGTCTGTCTAATGTATGTGAATGTACACCACAGCCACATTTTTGGAGTGCAAATTCAAAGTTTTCTTTGCAGAGCTTCCAGACTGTTGTCTTTGTAAAAAGCAGGCCTTATGCATATTCTAGTATAATATAATCATAAACTTCAATTTTAGTCTCACAGCTTTTGTGGTCACTGAAGCAGATTTTTATTGATAAAGAAACATGAAATGGGTGGATTCAAGTGTCCAGGATCCTGAGGTAGACTTCATTATAAATCTAGGTCATTCCTGGAAGATTTGTGTCCAATTTGTTAAATCTGTTCAAGATGGAAGTCCTCTATGCCTTCAATGTATTCTTTACTTGACTGCCCAAAGAGTTTATTTCTAAAGGTTATATCAACATTTCATGTCTGGCCTGCAGCTGACCTTGAAAACAGCTAATAATTAGCCTCTTAATATCAGATTACATACTGCTTCAGTCAGATCCCATGCTGAACAAATCGTTTTACTTATTGCAGCCTTTATCTGTACATCACTGTTTTTCAACCTTTAATGATTTTTGTTTCTCTCTTGGATTTTCCCTATCTTGTGTACATTTGCTTAAGAGTTCAGCATTTCTTAATTGGTATTAGTTTTCAATATGTAAAACTACTGGTATCATTCTTATTATTCTTATTATTGTCATTATTAGTAATAATAAAAAGATTGTAGTAGTAGTAGTAGTAGTAGTAGTAATAATAATAATAATAATAATAATATAGTAATATCTAATGTCTATATAGCAGAAATGTAATCTATATAAATAAATAACTCTCTATTAGAGAAAATTTAGGCAAATGAAGAACATGATTAACTGAGCAGGAAATGAAAGCTTCCAAAAGTATTAATACAAGAATACTAAGAATATAGCCTATATGAGTGAGTTGTAAATGCATAGCAATGAGTGAGTTGTAAATGCATAGCAAGTTGATGCTAGAGCTGTGAAACTCTGAAGTAATCTGTGTGTTGGTATTTACTGGCAAGGTTATGACATCACTAAAAACAAGGACTCCTACATAACAGACAAAAGAATAATCACAATTTAATCTTTGGTAAAGAAATATCAAAAATTAATATTTTTTTTTATCATTAGTGAATTACTTTTGAAAAATTCTAGCAATAGAAATATTTTAAACTGTGGATTGAAATTTCTCAAGCTTGGTGGTTTTTTTCCCCATAAGATTATCTTATAAATTAATATTTTATATTGGAAACACAGGTTTTCCCCACTTTAAAATGTGAGGATAAGGAAGAGCCTGTTGTGAAACTTCTGTATTTATTTATAAAAATATAAACTGAATGTGGAAGAAAAGAAATAAAATCCTAAAATCCTGTGTGCTTTACACAGGTACCCTAGGAACAGGTGTATTTGTAGTAATCAAAAGTTTATCCTCTAATGGTAAACATGATGGGATCTGCTAGACATGGCATATTCTTTGTATGTGATACCTTTATGTTGTCTGAAACTTTGCACTGAGCAAGGTCCCTGTTACAAATGATTCTCTGCATGTATGTGCTTATGAGTGTGCATGGGTTTAAATTTATATCTATACATAGAATACATAAAATAGAATACATAGAATAAACCAGGTTGGAAGAGACCTTCAAGATCACCACGTCCAACCCATCAACCAATCAAACACCACCCAAACAACTAGCCCACGGCACCAAGCACCCCATCAAGTCTCCTCCTAAAAACCTCCAGTGATGGCGACTCCACCACCTCCCCAGGCAGCCCATTCCAATGGGCAATCACTCTTTCTGTATAGAACTTTTTCCTAACATCTAGCCTGAACCTCCCCTGGCGCAGCCTGAGACTGTGTCCTCTTGTTCTGGTACTGGCTGCCTGGGAGAAGAGACCAACATCCGTCTGTCTACAACCTCCCTTCAGGTAGTTGTAGAGAGTAATAAGGTCACCCCTGAGTCTCCTCTTCTCCAGGCTAAGCAACCCCAGCTCCCTCAGCCTCTCCTCGTAGGGCTTGTGTTCCAAACCCCTCACCAACTTTGTTGCTCTTCTCTGGACTCGTTCCAGCAAGTCAACATCATTCCTATACATGTTAGAAAAATAGAGGTGACTCCACTAGGGTGATAAAATAGGTGATAAATAAAATCAGTGATAGTGATAAAATGTCAACTACACTGTATATTGATCAGTATACTGCTAAACCAAACCAATTTTTAAATTCCTAATCAGAGCATTCCTAGGTTCATTACTTAACAATGTATTTAGTACTAGTAGTTTGTTCTACATGCTATTAAAGAGTATCATTACGTATATAAAACTTGCATCTTGGAGTAGAGTGTCACAGAGCTGGTGTGTCAGAGCTGATAGCTGGGTGCTTCTCAGTCATGGAAATTGAGTTGATCAGAAACTAGTCCAGATAAACCCAGAAGGTTCCGGAAGTTACTTCTTTTACTCTAAGAGGAAGTTTTATCTATTACTGAATAATAGTGTTTTATCTACTACATGTTGATGTGCCATCAGCACATTGCCAATAGATTGGAAAGAAGCACAACACACCCTGCAGAGACAGGAGAGACAAATTGGTAGAAGGAACTTTTTGTTCTGGGACTTCAAGAATCTCTATGTGAAGGGAGTGAACCTCTCCCTTTTGATGCTTGCATTAATCTTGTTATTAATAGGAAATACTAACCTAAGAAATGATTAAGATAATGTTTTGCTAACCAATTGCACTTCTACTTATGTTTTGATACTAGAAAGCCAGAAATGTCAGAATTTTAAATTCCCTAATCATTAGTCACCAGCAGTTTTAATACAACTGTACTCTGATATTTATCTCCAAGGTATACTTCTGCTTTTCCTTCCAGGTATGCTATTGTCTGGTTGCAAAGATAAGAGAAAGCCAATCCTAGAAGAAGGACAAAAAGAAGAAAAAGTGTTCTGTACAGGCTAATACACTTGATAGAGTCCTGAAGATGAAATCTGACATATAGGAAGATAAAGGTGATACAGAAGGATAAGGAAACATAATCCTGGGCACTCAAAATAGATGAAGGCTGGATTTTTGAGCTTGGCTAACATGGTAGGAGAGTGCAAGGTGTTAGAGTCAGAAAAGGAAGTGGTAATACAAATACATGGCTGGACATCAGGATAAACTCAAGCACTACTCAGAGTAGCAGAGGAGAGGGCTAAAAAAATGCACAACTGAAAGGCAATTTTTAGTTACTGTAGTATCTGATTCAACAGATCAATGTAGTATTCTCAATACTGTAGTTACTATAATTAAAATAATTAGGAATCTAGCATTTTAGCTAAATGTGACTAATTTATTGTATTTCTCAGTACTTGTAATGTAGACACAACTGCTAACCTCATTGCAGCAACTAAAATAATCTAAGGAGTCTGGTCAGAATATCGTTGTTGCACATCTTAAATTGGTTGACATTTATGACATCCCTGAGGAAGGGCTTTTGTAAAAAGGTGATCTGGTATCTTTCATAGTTGTCGTTGTGGGAAATATCAGAGGAGCAAACATGAAAAAATCCCAACTGCAAATGAACTTATTTCTTCTGGTAAACTATTTGGCAGCATGAGCTCTGAATGAGTAGAAATTTCTGCATCAGTCCCATCTACCTTTTCCCCAAGGACAAAACAGTTCTTACTCATGGCTGCCTCCAGCAAGCACCTCACACTTCACTGTGTCAGAAAATCAAGAGAGAATTTCACAGCATTTGCACTTCCCCTTAGCATATTCCGAAGTAAAGATACCATCTCTTAGTATAAAAATAATGCAGTCATTTAGTACATGAGGAGTGTGGCTAGGAGGTAGCCCCATCATAAGCAGGAAGAAGAGGATCTGAAATTTATTGGAAAGGATTAAGTTGAGCCCTGATTTAACATTTTGTGAAATCATTTATAAAGGCAGGACACATGTAAAATATGTTTTTTCCCCTCTAACACTGATCAAAGTGGAAAGGGCAAATTTAACACAGTTGCTTGCAAATTTGACATTGCTAAGAACAATTCTAGATGTCATTTTTTTATCTCTCCAGCCTCCCTTAACCCAGTGCCATTAACAGGAAGAGCTGAGTGTGCAAGCTCCATAGCATGACATATTTTGTTGCATCTTTTACTTCATACAAGTAATTGCAGAGATTCACGCTGTGTCTGGCTGGCTGACACACCAATATCTTGTTGAGTGCATGCTGCAATTTTTCTTCATTTCTTTATGAAATGAAAGCCTAGTCAACATGGGTTCATGGAGGGCAGGTCCTGCTTGACAAACCTGATCTGCTATGATGAGGTGACTTGCTTAGTAGATGAGGGAAAGGCTGTGAGTTTTGTTTACCTTGACTTTAGTAAAGCTTTTGACACTGTTTTGCACAGCATCCTCATGGAGAAACTGGCTGCTCATGGCATGGATGGGTGAATGCACCACTGGGTTAAAAACTGGCTGGATGGTTAGTCTCAAAGAGTGGTGGTGATGGCAGTTAAATCCAGTTGGTGTCTGGTCACAGGTAGTTTTCCCCAGGACTTAGTACTGAGGCCAGTTCTGTTTAACATCTTTATTAATGATCTGGACCAGGGGATAGAGGACATCCTCAGCAAGTTTGCAGATGGCACCAAGTTACAAGAGTATTGTTCTGCTTGAAGGTAAGGAATCTCTGCAGAGGAATCTGGGCAGACTGGATCAATGGGCCAAGGCCAGTTGTATGAGGTTCAACAAAGCCAAGGGCTGGGGTCCTGCACTTGGGTCACAACAGCCCCATGCAATGCTACAGGCTTGAGGTAGGGGGGATGGAAGGCTGCCCAGCAGAGAAAGATCTAAGGGTCCTGGTTGACAGCTGTCTGAACATGAGCCAGCAGTGTGCTCAGGTAGGAAGAAGATAGTAGTAGCATCCTGGCCTGTATCAGGGATAATGTGGCCTGAGCAGTGGTGAGGCCACACCTTGAATAATGTGCTCAGTTTTGGGCCCCTCACTACAAGAATGACATGGAGGTGTTGGAGCAGGTCCAAAGAAGCTGGTGAAGGGTCTAGAGCACAAGTCTAATGAAGGGTGCCTGAGGGAACTTAGCCTGTTTACTCAGAAGAAGAAGAAGGCTGAGGGGAGACCTTCTCACTGCCTACAAATACCTAAAAAGAAGGTTGTAGTGAGGTGGGGGTTAGGACAAGAGGAAGTGCCTTAAGTTGCACCAAGAAAGGTTTAGATTAGACATTAGTAAAAAGTTCTGGGTTGTCAAGCCCAGAAACAAGCTGCCCAGGGAAGTGGCTGAGTCACCGTCCCTGGAAGCATTTACAAGATGCATAGATGTGATGCTTAGTGACATACTTTTTTGTCTGTTCTAGGTTAATGGTTGGACTCTATGATCTTAAAGGTCTTTTCCAACCTAAGCAACTCTCTGATCCTGTGATTTAGATTGGAACCCATCTAGTTTTATCAAAATGCTCTTTTCAAAATGCCTATAGTACATACAAAAAACTCACCCACCACTTTATCAGCAGGCTGTTACTTTGTAATCAGAGCTTCAAGCATCCCTATGTTGTAAAAACGTAATCTTTTAGAGTGAGGAAAGTTCCAAGAGAAACAATCTCAACCCAAAGAAAAGCAGGTTTTTATTAAATGCATCCAATTTTCTAAAGGTCCACTATTGTGTGTCCCTTTTAAACACTGTCAATAAAGACTCTATTTTTTTTCAGAGGTACTTTCTCTGCTCTTATTTTCCAGTCTCCTGAAGCTCCCAAAATTCCAGAAACTGATGCATCCATCCAATGGACAATTTTGCTGAAGCTTTCTTGTTCCTGACAAGATCATTCCAATATCAAATAGCAACTGGCTTTCTGGAATAAGAAATCTTTGACAAGGAGCCGCTGTATTTTCAAACTGAGAAATAATAAAATTATAGCTGCTGGTAAAGAGTAAAATTATTTACTGGTTATAGCAAATCTTGCCTGTTGGACTATTTCTCAAACATTAATCACAGTATCACCAAGGTTGGAAGAGACCTCAAAGGTCATCAAGTCCAACCTGTCACCACAGACCTCATGACTAAACCATGGCACCAAGTGCCACGTCCAATCCCCTCTTAAACACCTCCAAGGATGGTGACTCCACCACCTCCCTGGGCAGCCCATTCCAATGGTGAATGACTTGTACTCAGATAAACCATCGGTTATGATACCCAGCACCTGCAAGCCATTTCATTCTTCTGTCGGAAATGCAGTGGGTGCCACATATGGTCGATTTAATAAAAGAGTTGGTTTTCAAGCCCACTACTGTGAGGCTCTTTCTTGCATCTTCTTGAAGTCATAACTTGGTTTTGTGTTTCAGTTGTGCATAGAGACAGTATCTCCTTCCTTCATCTGAAGTGCATGCATGTGCAGAAGGTCCTTTTCTAGACAGTGTGCCATTTACATTTAATATAATCAAAGTGACATTTTCTATTAGTTGAAAGAGTTTGCTCCATTTAATGCACAGATTTTGACAAATCAGTTAAGATGTTTATCTTCAGGTGTTGGTAACACTAGGGATGTCAGGCTGCAGAAACACACCAGTCTGTTAGCTGGTTAATAGCTTAATAGTACATCTTCTGGTGATAGCTGCTGTTTCTGCAGGTGCCATCTAATTTTCTCTGTGGCACACAATTAGAATCAAGCCTCAATGTTCTTTGATTACACTGAGAAAATGTGTTTATGTATAAATGGTCCCTTTGAAATGAATAGGTGCTGTTTAGTGAGTAAAATAACAGATTGGCTCTCAACATTTCTTGATGTACTTGAATCATGGCATAAAAAATAAAATTCTCAGAAGTTTCACATTTTGGCTTCTGTTTTAAATGCTTATCATGTCCTCAGTCATTTTGTCCTATTACTCAATTGTAAGATATTTCTGACTTCTCAGCTGGGAAGGCACCTAAATTACTTAGCAAAAATGTGATTTTCACCATGAGAATTTCTTTTATTTACTCAGAGCAGATGTTAAGCTCAGCAGTAGTCTGCTTTCATTATCTCTAAAGGAAAGTGAGGACGCACATATAATGTGAGAAACCACTTGTTAAGCCCTCCTAGATTCCAGAACTAACAGTTTAAAGGTCAGAGAGAGCTGGATGTCACTAAAATACTTAATAAATGGAATTTTAATAGTCAGAAACATAGTCGGAAGAGTATAATGTCTTCATTTGGTCTTTCACAAGCACTTACCTTAGTTCTTAACCAGTCATTTCTTTACATCTGCATGGAAAAAAAAGAAAGTGAAATATGATTTGCTGTTAAGGAACTGTGCTGCTATGTTGGTTGTTTTTTTGGTTGTTTATTGGTTCGCTTTTCGTTTGGTTTGGTTTGGTTTAGGTTTTTTGTTTCACTGGGTTTGGGTTTTGTTTGTTTGTGGAGTTTTTGTTTGTTTTTCCTCCAAAAACCTGGGTGGGGGGCAGTTATTGTAGTGTTAGTATATACTCTCGTTCACTTAATATATCAAAACTTCTGTTTTATCTCATGAATGAAATCTGAGCTTTACCACTACAAATATTTTTTGAATGAGTGATTACAGGTCATTTAAATAGTCACAGTCTATACTGGTACCATTTCTTCATTCTGCTGCCTTTTATTTGCTTCTGCGTTCTTTTTTGCCTTTATGTAATTGCTTTCTGTTCATACTGTGGCCCGTCTTGCAGTCTGCTGAATTGCAGTTGTATATTCAGCAAAGATTTAGATCTTCTTCTGTTTACAAGACTTACAGGAACTGTATCCAGGAATAAATGAATATGAATTGACCTCAGACACATGTGATCTGGAAATCAGATATCTAATATGTTAAAAGCATGGATCTTAAACAGTGTTTCCAATAGGTATCTGGAGACATCAAAGCTAATATTTAGGTAGACCCTGTAATGTGATTGTCCAGACATGAGGACTGGAGGAAATTCTTTCAGGTACTATGTCTCTTAGTCTTCCAGTTTGTATCTTTGGATAGGTGTTTACAGTGCAAAAGATGGAATAGGTTTCTACACTGAAGCTTTCCATTAGAGGATTTTGAGAAAATGTCTCAAATTCCAATGTTTGTGAAAGAGATTGTATAAAAAGTTTAAAACAAATAATACAGAAGAAGTGATATTCACAGAGGTACCAAGTTAGTGAAATAAGAAGCTGCTGAGCTACCTACCATAGTAATAAACCAGCAGTGGTGTTACAAATAAATCATACTCAGTACTGGGTATCAGGTCTATGGTTCATGTAGTTATGAACTGTAGAGAAAGGATGATGTCCTTTTACAGTCTAACTTTAATTATATAAATGACATAAGGTAGGTGAAATGATGTTATAATTGTCAAGTAAAGTAATTTGGAGAAACATCTATTGCAGGCAAGCACTCATGGTTTCTAAATGAGACATTGCACGCAGCAAAGATTTCTCACACATTAGCTCCAATTATTGGTAAACAATGTTTCTGCTTTACTTGTTTCATTTCTTGTTTTCCAGTTGTTTCTACTGCAATTTGTCTGCATCATTTCTGAGGCACTTATACTTCACTCTACATTGCATTTTCAGTAGTGAAGCAGTTAGAAAACATCAGAAATTTAGTAGGAACATGCTTTTGTGAAATTGGTGAGTTGGGGGGTGGGTGAGGTAAGTTTCTGTTTTCTTTTCAGTGGCAAGTACACAACAAAAGCATGACATACAGGTTGCACAAATTGAGATACTGATTCATGTGCATCCTTGCTATATCATGCTCCCAGGATAGATCTGTTTTCTTAACTAGTCTTCACTTTGTAAATAGTCCTTTTTTGCTTAGTGTCCCAAGATCAGGGTGCATGTGAAGACAATTTCTCCTGCAGTTTTGACTAGGATTATCCTCAGTAAAGAGCTGTAACTCAGAGTTTCTATTTTCTCTTTTTCTTCCCCTTTCCCAGTGAGACAATAATTTATGATTGATCCTACTCCAATACCAAGAAATGTGGTATGAAGCCAGGACTGAACTTAATTCTTCTTGTTTCACACTTTTCAGTATGAGTATGAGGGTGCTAAGTAGATATTTATGTTTGGCACATCAAACTTAGATCTTTTATAGTAAGTAGTCCTGTATGCATAGTCCACAAGTTCAGTTGTTGAACCTTCTGCAGTACATAAATATTTTAGGGAGAAATATTAAAGGTTTTGTCTGCCTTACTCCCTAGCCTTTAAAAAGAAATGTGAGTTTAAATACTGCATTTTTTTTCACTTGTGTTCTGACTCCAGGGTTGTGAAACTCATTTTCCCCCATCTTCCAGAGTTTTAAAATATAATTCATTTAATTAATAAATAGGCAAGTTCTTCTTCTTAGCTGAATATTCCAAGTGACTTTCAGTACAAAACCAAATTTAACACATAACTTGGTACACAAGGCCATTATTGCTTAGGCATGCCAGGAAATTGGAAGTAGCAAAATGTTTAAGGAACAGTCAGTTTCAGTTGTGTCAGAAAATGTGATTTGATTACAGAAATTTATACTGAAAAGCTAGACTGGCTCAGAAAATAGGTTACATATCTTATAAGACAGGGTTGAAATATTTAGTATTTCCACTGAGGACCTTGAACACTCTTTTGACTTAATCCTGAGTTTACAAAGAAAATATGAAATGTCTTAAATATCAGTTAAGCACATGGCATCAAAGAGTAAGGTGATTTTCAGTAGTAATAATATTTTTTTTATAAGTGGTGTAGCAGAAATGGATATCTTTCTTACGTTTTATGCTTTTCTTTCATCTTGTCTCAAACAGATGAGCAAAATTGCCTTAAACTCACAGAAGAAGTCCATTACCACTCTCTCAGTGCTAAATCAGAGTGGAAGCATTCTTGCACACATCCTAGCTGAGCATCTTTCTTCCTGGCCAAATGCTTCTTCCACCTTTGATGTGTCTGGGTTAAAAAATGGAGTCTTTGAAGTGGTCTTACTGTAATCCGAACAGAATTAAGGTGATACAAAATTAAATTAGTAGTCATATGTTTTCCAATACGTTTGCTGGGATATATCAAGAATAAGTCAATATGACTGCATCCTACTCCAGGACTAGAATAGATCCAAGAGGATAGCCATTGCCTCAAGTAATAGGTAGAGATGCTGTCATATCACCTACACCGAGCAGAGAATATATCTATGCTGAACTCTACCTGTTCCAATGTTTCCTACAAAGCATGTACTATCTAGGGGCTATAATTCTTTCTTTTTTTTTAGGCATGTAGGTAGTTAATACTTGCCTCTTGGGCACCTTGACTGCCTCTTCATGTTCTTTAATAGCTGAATTTAGCCTGTACTCCTTAGCTTTAGTCAGGAATTCTACAAATTATTCCATAAGTCAAGTGGGTGTTCTTACAGCCTTCCTCAGTAACTCTGTGTAATAGTGCAGGTTGATATTAGAGTACCACTTAGTAGCACACATTGCATGACATAATTCCTCATAATACATTAACAGGAACATTATTTAAAACAGTGCATTCTGTAAATAAGTAGTTCACAGAACACTGTGGAAATTGTCTAGTGTTCCTTATTTGTAATATGAATAGAATACTCTCCAAAACTACTCATGAAACAACATAGAAACCATTTTCTTAGCCCTCATACCTTCTAAGCAGGTATTATTAAAAATAGAAGACATCTGATTATTCATTGACCTTGCAAATATCATGAAATGGCTAATTTGCTAGCTTCAAAAATAGTTTGTAGGAAAAGCTTTTCAGTTACATAAACTTGGACTGGGGCAAATTTTAACTGAGTCATTGTATGTAGGTATATGTAGGGGATCTAAAATTGGATAGATGGATATCCAAAATATTTCATGCCCTGAATTGCAAAATTATAACTGTTGCCTCTTTCCTTCCTCATGTTTGAAATTGCACTGAATTAGAGAATACCAGTAATGTAAGAGAAGAGCATTCAAGACAAGAGGAGAAATTCAAACCAAGTGAATTTGGGTTATGTTGCCCTCACAAAGTTGCCCTTACAATTACTACCATTATAGCTCTCAATTTATTTATTTTTTAAAATAAATGCATCATGGAAATACCTTTCAATTGTTGGCTAAACCAGTACATGGTCTGAATTCAGTCCTGACTCTCCACATGAATTTATGTTGGTCAAGAGACCTCCTCAAGTGTTTTCTAACCAGTTATTCTGAGACTGTGATTCTTCACAGGAATCTTCACAGGAAAATTCAAGATACCATTGGTCCAGTTCTCAATGTCAGCCACAGTCATCTAAGGCTTTAAAAAGCTGCTAGACAAGTGAATGTAAGAAGCATAGTCCTCTCATATAAGCAGTTGTCTTGCCTGAGAGATTAAGGACAGAAAGTCAGGATCTAGGTTTAGTATTAATTGTAGAAACTTTGGGAGCATGTGGCTGAGTCTTGTGAAACCTAGGCCAAGCCTCTCTTTTCTTCAGGAAGACTGTGATTTAGAAGGTAAGAAAGCATCTGGAGAAAAATGTAACATTACTTATCCTGTATTTTTTCACTTTACTCCACGTGTAGATCTTAGTTTGTACAATTTTCTGGGATTATACAAAAAATATTTTGCAAACCAAAGGAACCTATCTCTCTGACTTTTGTACCATATCAAACTAAAAATAATCCTAATTAATCTAATTCAGTTAATGTGATAAACCAATGGCAGACTAGCCAGGGAAAAGAAAAGATGTCAGGTTTAGATCTTCTCTAATTACTTGTCATTTTAGTGTGAGTTTTTGGTGACCTATTCCAATCTTGTATGTCCTAATACTTTCCAGAACCAAAATGCTAGAGTTGTTTCAAGTGCAGAATCTGAAACAGTCATTTTTCTTTAAATGGAATTATCTTGAAAATAAATCAGTTTGGAGGGCCAACACCTGACCTGGTAGAAACTGTGCAAGCTTATTTTAATTTCCTGAATTAAGTACCTGGAGATCACTTTATCTCTTCTTACTTTTAACTTAAAGAATGATACTACAACTGATTATATAACTAGAACAAAGAGAATTTTTATTGAAGAACCAGTGTGGTGGATTCTAACTCTCAACTGTTGTCCATTTCTTTGCACATAATGGAAAGGGAGGGGGGGAAAGCCCTGATTTTAATTATTTTTAATAAATGCATGAGTGTTACACTGCCTTTTCAGCTGTTCCTCAGGCAATATAAACCGGCAATAGAAACAAGTAGACTTTGGTAAATAACTTAAGACAGAAAAGATTCCCTCTATCATTCCAACCCGTCAATGAACGTCAGGGGTTTTGTCCTGCCATGTATGACTGCAAGAGTTCTAAAGCTTTTGGTTTTATTCACTAAAATTCACAAACAGAATGCGAGGAGACATGTTATGTAACTGCAGCAGTTCTCAGACCTGTTTTTCCTTTATATGAGTGCTTAAGGTCAGTCTAAGATGTGCCACGTATTTAATCTCTAGAAGTAATGAAAGGAGAATGTGATCTATCACATTGATCCACTGAAAGATTTCTGAGTCAGTTATTCAAGCCTGAAAAATAAAATCTGAAGATTTTAGTGTAATTTCTTTATATTACTTGGGTTTGAATTTTTATTTTTACTGTTTTTAATCAGGTTTATATGAAGATAAACAGTCTGGAGGAGGGAAGTAGTGGAAGGCTATCACCACATGCGTGAGCAATGAACAGTTTCAGCCTGGTAAGTTTCTATTTTTTTCCCCTGGTGGTGATTCTTCCCTTTCGTGGTCTCAATGATGCTTAAAGTTATATCTCAGCCGATGTCATTTTTAATTCTTAATGTGGTATTTGTCTGTTAAATGTCATAAACTTTGCCTTCAGTGATAACAAAACACCATTCCTCAATATCTCATAATCAAATCTTTGAGATGCAATTTTGTGACAGAGCCAAGTATTTTCAGTCCACAGCCAAGGCAGTTAGAACAGATTGTTTTCTAGCCATTCAAGTATGGACACAGTATTCCCAAATTTTGCCTGTCACAGCTAGATTTTGCAATGTCACAAAAACCATGAATGGAAGGGTCTTCTTTTAAAATACTATATTTTGCCTTTTTTTTTTTTTTTTTTTTTAAACCTAGAAAACATGCCTGTGACTTTTAAAAGTAGAGTTCTAAAATACCTGTGCTTTCAAAGCAATTTCAGCCTTATTCTGAGCAGTATTTGTTTCACGTGAGATTTCTTTTTGTGAAAGAGCTATCTGGGATTATTTTTGCTCCCTAGAAGAAAGTCAGTGAAATTTAATCAATGCTATCTCTCTGGGGAGGAAAAGCAGTTAAAAGCATTTAGGGGCCACAGTCTCTTAAGCCCCCAAGTGGAGTGGAACTGGCCCTGCTATTGTTTGTACATTAGCATATCAGTGACACACAGTCTTAAACAACGTGCTGGGAAGTGTTAAGTTAGCTTTAGAAATACACAAAGAATTCAGATGAGCTGTATCTTTTAGCAGAGTAACATATTCAACGTATAACCTCAATATATGAAAAAAACCCACTGGTATCAGGCACCTGGCGCACCTGGCTCACCTGCCCTTGTGGTGTGAGAACAGATTTATAAACATATCAAATTCATCAACAAAGAAATACACAATAAGGAGTTGTTAAAATTTGTCAAGACTGGTCTTACCCAACCTCTACCCTATTTCTATGTGCCAGTATAGTCACTTTTGTGTTTGTATGTATTTACATAGCTACTTCTGTTGATAAATGGATAGTCTACATCCTTTATTTAAAGGAAACACTATAGTTTTCTGAGTTTGACTATTCTGTCAGTCATGGCAGTTTGTCATTTCTGCTTCACTATTGCTCTGACTTTGAAAGCATAAAGTAATAGTAAGGCAGCAATATACTCCCCTCAAAAAATGAAGTTCACTGACTGCCTTATGATCACTGGTAAGTGGCAGAGATATTAAAAATGTTAATAGCAAAACACAAGGAATCCCTCAGGAGGGGTATTTATTTTCATTTTGTATCGACTTACTTGGTCAGTATGACCTCTTCAAAGTGAATGGTAAGTCCACTAAAATTATACCACCTATGCTGACTCAAACCCACCCACTGCTGTTACTTTCATTTTGAAGCACCATGAATCTTCTCTAGATTGGTCCCTAATATACCACTGGCACTACAGAGAGGTATTTACAGTTTGTCACCTTCTTATAAATTTGTGAGGAAGATGCTAACTCTGGAAATTGGCAGGTATCCAATTCTTGCACATAGTGGAAGATGGTCTATTAAAGGCTCCTGCAAAAGCTTGTTTTCAGTTGCTTGCATTTGTCTTGGTCTGTTTCTTCAAGTTTGGGGAAGCTTTCTGATCAGGAGTTTAGACTTGCCCTGGAACTCAGAGTTTTCTGGCTTTAACCAGTTATTTGTTTCATTTCAGGTTGCACAAAAATAGGATGTTTTTCACTTCAGAGTGTTTGAATTGTCAGCTGTTCAGTCCTCCTCTTCTTACTCTCCAAAGTGATAATAAAATCTAGATTATACCTCTAGAAGGAGGAAACCACTTGTAATTCTGTTAGGCAGAAGAGATAACATGGCATAGTCTTCCCTGCATACTTCACCTTAGGGTACCTCTAGTACTTAGAATTTTTTTGAAGATATCTAAAATATTTTAATCCTGCATTGTTTTAGTCTTCTGAAAATGTAGTCTTCTGCACTTAGACTTTCTGAAAACTGTGTCTTCCACACTTAGATTGCAGTGGTGAATAACAATAGTAGTAGAGCTCTCTTCATGTAGTTGGCTTTCTGCTTTGATTTCCGTTAACTATAAAAAGATTTTTTTGGGTGGGTGGGTAGGTGATTGTTTGGTTGATTTATTTATTTTTTTTTTAATCCATGAAGGTCATCAAGTGCTGAAGCATATTACCCAAAGAGACCATGTGATCTATGTCCTTAGGCACAACCCTGAGAAGCTTGATCTGATTATGTAAGACAGGAGGATTGGACTAGAAGGCTCCCAAAAGTCCCTTCCTTTCAAAATTATTCTGTGGTTTTGTGCTTCTGTCGTTAGCATTGTTTGCAGGAAGTGGGAGGAACGTGTTCTCAACCATCTCTTCCTATTTATTGTTAGATTAGAATATTAAAATCTTTATGATTAGGAGCAAGGTGCAGATACTGGATCGATAAATGTGCTTCCAATAGGTGTTTTTTAATTTTGTAAAGTTAAACATTTTCTTTAAGCAGTTGCATCCCCTTATTTGTAGCAATAAATTACAAAATCCTGGCTACCAACAGGTGCCACTTGGGTCTAATTGAGGAATAAAGGTTTTGAGAGTAATCAGGAGTTTTTTTAGGTTTCCATTTTTGGAGTTGTTTCTCTGATGTCAGGAGTGTCTAGAACTAGAAGGCAGAGTAGTGCAATGCTAAGTATGTGATCTGTATTTCTTAATGTTGTGCTTCATCTCTGGTTACACTAGTTACTGTGAATTTCCTTAAAACACATGTGAAGTAAGCAATAAATGTTCCTTTCACATTTAGGAGCAGCAAGCCCAAGGGCTTAGTAGGTTTCATTTTATTACAAGGTGATTGGGAGAGAAGTGCAAAAACTACTGAGGGAAAGAAAACTAAAGTTGTAATAGCTGTATTTGGTTAAGATCTCTGTCTTCCCTTTGGAGCAAAGAGCGAGAAAAAGACCAGTGGGGAAAAAAAAGAAAGATAAAACAGAGGGAAGAGCTTTCATCCTAAGTATGAGGAACAGACCCAGGAAGATCCCAAGGCTAGGTAACACTGAAATGGAAATCTCAGCTGTCAGCAAACAAATTGTCTGAAATTGTGGATCAGCTGAGGAAAAAAAAAACAAAACACACCACAAACCTTTCTAATTGTTTCTCATTTCTTTCAGAACTCTTTACAAATTTGTAGTTTAGGAGGAAATCCTTTACTTCATGAGACTGAAACTTGTGTTACACTGAAGTCAGAATACTGTTTAAAGTTCGTTAACTTCATTGTGACGAATCAGTGTATAAGGAAAGAATTCATGTAGGGGCACCTAAAACAGGTAGGAGAATATCAGGCAGTGGTGTGTTTGTTGCCAGCTAATCACCAAAAATTCTTTTCAGTACTGATTCATTTTGAAACATTACAATGAGAAGATTGCCTTGATCATTTTTGCTCATTTTGAGGAGAGCAGACAATAAAGAAGCTGACCACCAGGATAGATATTTTCACAGCTAGTATGTATATTTTCAAAAGAGTAACAAGGCAGGGAAAAGTGAAGAGCAGGCAACTAAGTCCCTTCTGAAAACTCTGCCACAGGGGACAGTGGCCTTCAGCATGGTGTAAACAGAATCTGAGACAGGTTTAGGTGGACACCTTGTTTTATTTTGTAATGTGCAATTAATACTTCTAAGCCCTGGTTTTGATGCTTAGGGAATAGAGCCTGTACTGAAGTTTTTGTACCTTGCTTCAGGACTTCAGCAGGAGTGATAATGTGACACAGATGGGTGTTTGAATTGTGTCACCTTTTGCATTATTCTGTTGATTTTATTCTGTTTACTGAGGCAGAATTTTGCCCAAAGAACATTCAGGGTAATAAACACAACAGATTGCATGTAATGTAAAATCTTATTTATCTGGTGCTCAGCGCAGGGAATTTAACTGCAGCACTGTTAAAAGTAAGACTCAAAGCACAGCTGGTGCAACATGCTACGTTACTGACCACACACATAGAGGAGCTTTTCGGTTTAAATCAACAGTACTTTGTGTTCATTACTGATGCTTGTAGTGAGGAAAGAGTTTTACAAAGCTTGAGCAACCTTTTGAGAACAAGACAGCGTAGACTGCTAAATGAACTAGGTTTTGGGTTTTCCTCTTTCATAAAAACAGATTTAAATTCCTCTCAGGAGTGTTGAGAGAACTGGCTGATGTTATTGCTCTTCAACTCTCCATCATTTTTGCAAGGTCATGACAGACAGGAGAGGTGCCTGAGGACTGGAGGAAAACCTATGTCACTCCAGTCTTCAAAAAGGGCAAGAAAGAGGTTCCAGGAAATTCTAGACCAGTCAGCCTCACCACCATCCCTGCACATTTTTGAAGTGTCTTTTTAGGAAAGAAGATGGTACCAGTTAAGCGCGTGAGCATGCAGCACTCCCAACCACACAAAACAAAAACACACAGAAAATGAAATATTCAGTTCTTAGTATGTGCTATAAAAATTGTGAATTTAAAACTGAAATAATAGTAACAAAGAAAAGAGTGGTTAAGAGGAAGGGCTATGTGGAAGACATATAACTAAAGACTTGACTTATTTTTGATAAAGGACAATTCAGAGATTCAGTCTTGGGAGATTATCAAGGGTCTTAACTACAAGGAAAAGTAGGTCATGTTTGAGGAGACCACATGCTCCTCAGATTGTGCATGTCATACTTGTTGAAATAGGAATAGTGGATCAACTATTGAAAATCTTACATTTAGGTTGTAGATATTTGGATAGCTGCACACTGGCTATAATCCTTTGGGGAATCTGAAGCTTAGCTGAAAACTGAACTCTGTACTTCTTTTTTGAGACTCCCTCATATTACTGTTTCAGCCTGGTTCTTACTATCATCTTTCCAAAGACAGCTTATAGTAACTAATGTGTAACTTTAAATGTTACCCCTAAGGTAATTTTGGTTTACAGATGCACTTGTGTTTTTGTTTTGCCTAAAGGAAACTTAGCAAGTCTTTATGGATGTAATTTCTTCATATCCAAAAGCATAAGAGTAGAGTACTGTTTTAATGTCATAGATACCATGCTCAAACCAACAGCTCATCTCTAACATAGTTTGCAACAAGTCAGAGGAATTGAACCAGAGATAAATCTGGCCAATTACTGCTTAAGGAAAACACAGAGTAATTTGGTTAAAGAGCTATCCCACACCCTAAAGTGATTAATAACTGAAAAAGTACTGATCTTAAAAGCACTGCTGCCAATAAATCATGGAACATGGAGAAAGTATTGTAATGACCATTTAAGCCCTTATTTTTGGTTACTCCAAAATAATGTCTAATTTGTGTCACTTCTCTGTCCCATTTCTGCCTGTATGAATAAATGATACCTTTTTTTCCCTGACCTTGGTCTTTTATTGGCATTGCTGAAACACCTGTCCTGTAATAAGGAATTCATTTGCAGGTGTAAGAGTGATTTATAGGCATTACCATTTTTGCTGTCAATGTGTTTTTAAGCATGCTAATTGGAATGAAAAAGAAAAGGTTACTTGAGGAAACACTGTAATTAAGTATAACATATTATTTATTTTATATTATAAAAATTAGTATCAATTTCATGACCAACATTTCAAATTTACTGTAATAGTAAATGTTCATAGAAGAAAATAGATTTCATCTTAAAATATTAATATGATCTTTTGACATACAAGGGATATGACATTACTTCAGCAAGCAATGCCATCAAGGTGAATTCTTTTCTGCTAATTCCACACATAGATGCTGAGAAAACAGAAACAGTGAAGTCAGGTCTCTTTCCACAGGTACAAGCACAGTTCCATAAATTTGCACAGGGAAGGAAGCTTTTGCACAGGGAAGGAACCTGTCTTAGAAAGTGTTGTGCTGAGACAGTTTTTAATCTGTACCTTAGCTCCTTTGCATTGTTCTGGCTGGGAAACAGTTCTGTTTGGTGTAAAGGGTTTTCCCAGAATGAAGTGCTGCTTTGATTCTTTTGAGTAATCTGAAATGTTATCCTGGCATAATTTGTGATGAAGTATAAATATGACTCAAGAAGAGTAGAGGTTACTCAAACTATTATGACTACTTTCCTTAACAGAAAAGAGCAGGTAAGTCTATTTGACTAATGCTGTACTAACTATCTGAATGTATTTCTTCCAAATGAGTTTCACAAGAGGGAGTTTCACAGGGCTTGGATCAGATACCTCCTCTCATGTTTAAGATCTTGTTTGATTCCTGTATTGGTAAACTGAGTGATCTAACTCTGGTGTAAAGATACACGTCCTGCTCACAGCAGTGTGGTGTTTCAATACAGCAGCTATGAGACACTTCTAATAGGTTCTACTTCTGCATATTAACATGCTGAAGATATAGTTAGAAGAGTTCAGTTTCTCAGCTGGTATAGGTTATCATTTTCAATGTGATCAAAGAAGCTAAGCCAATTTAGACTAGCTGTTCTTTGATCTTTGTTTAATGTACATTTCTAGAGCTTCCTCTAGAAAAGAATCCTCTGATTTCTCATATTCACCATTTCAAGTTCCTTTCTTCATATTTCCTCCTGCGATGTCTTTCAGCCACCGCTTTGTCAGAGAGAGTAATACAATTGTTGGATACAGGTTGCTCTCTGATCTGCTAATTCAGTAGAGGGGTGAAAAGGTGTTTCTAAAATGTTTTGCAAATAATACAGTTTGGCTGGAGGAGTCATGAGAGCACAGGAGCTCAGAAAGGAGGGCAATGGTTGTAGCAATAGGAAGTAAAACAGTATACAGCGGGAAAGAGAGTGAAAACCAAACTAGTAAAAATGTACCAAAGGCGAAGAGAAAGAGGAAGAGAAAAGTCTGAAGTTAAACAGCATGTCATGTACCTTCACTGTGTGGTTACTCCTGCATATTCACAGGCATTTCACTGTGCATTAGTCCTATCATAAACACCTTAATTCTGAACATCTTAGAAGCAAGCTTTTGGTTCTTTGACAGTATTTATCCGTTTTCCTCTGCTTAAAAATTACATCCAGAACCAGAATGACCACTCTCCAACTTCTGCTGAAGCCGTAACTTTTCAAAAAAAGACATGTAAGCAGTCTCTCCCCTAATGTCATAAGACATGTATGGTTCTGTTCCTGTCAAAAAAAGATTTCTAGATTTGGAACATCATGCAAACATTTTGTTAGTAAGTGTTACCCATGTCAGTTCTTCACCTCTTTGTTTAGCTGGTGCCCCTTTTTTTTTGGAGGGAGATTTTGTGATGTTCACATGATAAGGCAATAACCTAGATCTGCTGGGACTTTCATCAGACCACAGAACAGTGGAGGGGACAACGTCAGGCTTTAGGAGTCTGGAAATACAGAGCTCACAATTTTGTATTAAAACCCCACTGAGCTTTTCAGTTCATGAACAGTGCTTTAGTCAGTTTTACCATTCTTTCAGTTCCACCTGTAAGAAGAGGTTAGTAAAATCTCTGAGCCCTTCTTGTTGAACTCTTTCCTCCACAGAAATCCTTAATTAAAGCTTTGTGAAAACAGAACTGATTCAGGTGAACTTAAGAATGTCTCCATATTTTGCAGGGCTGGGTTTTAACCTTCTTACATTATTCAGGTACTTCATCATGTCATTGAATTGCACCCAGTCTTCAACTGATTTGGGGAATTTGTAACCCTTGAATTAGGTTCTGATAAGCATTTCAGTGTGGAGCATGATAAGAAGAACGTCCTGTTAAGGGAACAGAGTGTCCCAGGTTTAACTGTGACCTTTAGTTATTCTAAAGCAAATTTTCTAAGTAGAAAACTTGCTATTGTATGGAACTGCAAAACCTTTTCGCTATTTATTCTGCAATCTTCAGTACTGAAAGTATGCTTTGTAGTAAGATATGAACATCATGAGATAAGATTCACCTTCTCTAGATATTCAACACCAGGAAAGAAAGCATGTCGTGACCTATGCAGCAGTTAAGTTAGAGTCCACAGTCTCATGCTGGGACTTAACAAGTGCATAAATATTCCCCTTCTGTAATTTCCGGTTTATTATTTAGGAGACTGATTGACAAAGTCCCTTGAGAGTCCACCCTGAAGGATATAGGAGTCCAGGAAGGCTAGACATACTTCAAGAGGGAAGTCTTAAAGGCTCAGAAGCAGGCCGTCCCTGTGTGCTGAAAAATGAGTTGGGGGGAAGGCACCCGGCCTGGCTGAATACGGACCTTTGGGTGGACCTCAAGAACAAAAGGAGAGTGTATGCCCTTTGGAAGAGGGGATAGGTCTCTCATGAAGTCTATAAAGATGTAGTGAAGCTAGCCTAACCTAGCTACAGGTGTCAAGGATAATAAAAAATGTTTCTATAAATTCATTAACAACAAAGGGAGGACTGGGGAAACTCTCCATCCTTCATTGAATGCAGAGGGAAACAGCGACTAAGGATGAGGAGAAGGCTGAGGTGCTCAATGCCTACTTTGCCTTGGTCTTTAGCACTGGAACCAGCAATTCCCTGGACATCTAGCCTCATGAACTAGGAGTCAGGGAGGGAAATCAGAATGAGGTCGGCACAATAAATGAGGAAATGGTCAGTGACCTATGATGCTGCTTAGATGCACACAAGTCTGTGGGGCCAGATGGGCTATGCTCAAGAGTGCTGAGGGAGCTGGCAGGTGTGGTTGCCAAGCTACTTTCCATTATATACCTGAAGTCCTGGCTAACTGGGGAGTACCCAATGGACTGGAAGGTAGCAAATGTAACATCCATCTGCAAGAAAGGAAGATAGGGGGATCTGTGAAACTATAGACCTGTCAGTCTGACCTCAGTACCAGGGGAGGTCACGGAGCAGATCATCTCAAGTGCCATTACACACCATATAGAGGACAACCAGGAGATCAGTCTCAGACAGCATGGGTTTATGAAGGGCAGGTCCTGCCTGACCAATCTGATCTCTTTCAATGACAGGATGACCTGACTACTGGATGAGGGAAAGGCTGTGGGTATTGTCTGCCTAGACTTTCAAAAAGCCTTTGACACTGTTTCACAAAGAATTCTTGTGGTCAAACTGGCTGCTTATGGCTTGGATGAGCACACACACTGCTGGATAAAGCACTGGATGGGCAAACAGGCCCAAAGAGTGGTGGTCAGTGGAGTTAAATCCAGATGGCAGCCAGTCACAAGTAGTGTTCCTCAGGGCTCAGTGTTGTGACCACTTCTGTTTAACGTCTTTATTGATGATGAAGACATAGAGTGTGTCATCAGGAAGTCTGCAGATGACACCAGGTTAGGTGGAGTGTTGATCTGCATGAGGGTAGGGAGGCTCTACAGAAGGACCTGGATAGATTGGATCCATGGCCAACGTTAACGTCAACAAGGCCAGGTCCTGCACTTGGATCACAACAACCCCAAGCAATGCTACAGGCTTGGGGCAGTGTAGCTGGAAAGCTGTCTGGCAGAAAGGGACCTGGGGGTTCTAATTGACAGGCAACTGAATATGAGCAAGCAGTGTGCCCAGGTGGCCAAGAAAGCCAATGGCATCCTGGCTTGTATCAGAAATGCTGTGTCCACTAGAAGTAGGGAGGTGATTGTCCTCTTTTACTCAGCTCTGGTGAGGCCACACCTTGAGTATTGTGTTCAGTTTTGGGCACCTCAACACAAGAGAGATGTGGAGGTGCTAGAGAGTGTGCAGAGGAAGGCAAGGAAGCTGTGAAGGGCCTGGAGAATAAATCTTACAAAGGGCAACTAAAAGAGCTGGGGCTGTTTAATTTGAAAAAGTGGAATCTGAAGGGAGACCTCATTGCTCTCTACAACTACCTGAAAGGACACTGTAGAGAGGCTGGTGCTGGTCTCTTCTCATAGGTGATTAGTGATAGTGATAGAAAAAGAGGGAGTGGCCTAAAGCTATGACTGGGTAGGTTTAGACTGGACATTAGGAAGAATTTTTTCACAGAAAGAGTGGTCAGGGACTGGAATGTGCTCCCCAGGTGGTCTGGACGTGGTTATTAGGGATATGGTTTAGGGGTGAACGTTGCAGAGTAGGGTTATCAGTTGGACTTGGTGATGCTGAGGGTCTTTCCAACCTGAATGTTTCTGTGATTCAGTATTTATAGGTTATATTTTATTTTGCAATTACAGGTTCTGAACACATAGACATAAATTCTATATTCTTCAATGCCTTCTAAGCACTAATATCCATTAGAAATGTTTTTAAAAGACCACCCTGTATAGATTTTATGTAATTCAGTGCCTCACTCAAGCTACTATCTTTTGTATATAGAAAGCAAAAAGTCCTGAGAGACCATTATATTGCAAAGTATTCTTACACTGAAGGCCACAGATATATGCTAGATGGTCCATGAACTGAACTTAAGGGTGATATACTGGTCTTTAAGAGCAGTAGGTGTAACAACTTTTCCAACAGACTTTTCCCTATCTAGAGGAAATCCTGAAAAACACTGCTCAAAATTCATAATTATGATTCTCTTTGTAATGTGCCTTGTAAAATATTCTTGTTGAAATACGCTTTGTTGTACCCTGCCCAGATAGTTAATTCTTTTCAAAGAGAATGCTTAGCTGAGTGATGATATTAATCAAAATCTGTGCCTCCAGCAACCATTCCTACAAAATAAAATGTAGAAATGGTACAGATGAAAATGAAGCTGTAATACCAAAATTGCACACATTGTAGATCCCTTGGATTCTGACAGAAGAAGGTCAGAAGAAGAAGGTCTCAGCTCTGATACATAAACTAGCTCTCTGGATGACAAGATGGCAATATTGAAGGCAATTGCTGACAACAGTGAAGAAGAGCAAAAGACATCATCAACCTGAATGCAGAAGCAGATGGCTGCACCTAAAAATGTTCATGACTCTGAGTGAAGTCCACACTTGGACAGTCTGTAGCTGAGGGGGTTATGACCCATGGAATGGACCTATGTTAGTGGGAGAAGTTTGTGGAGGACTGTCTCTTATAGGAGAGACACGATGGTGCAGTAGGGAAGGACTGTGCATTTTTCTCCTGCAGAGGAAAGAGCAGCAAAAACAACGTGGGACAGACTGACTGCAACCCCCTTTCCTGTCCCCCTGCACCACTTGGGAGGTAAGAGGTAGAGAACTGGAAGCAGAGCTGAGGCGGGCAAGAGGGGAGAGGTGAGTGTCTGGAGAGCAGCCAGGTAGAAAGGGACCTGGGGGTACTGGTTGACAGTAGGCTGAACATGAGCCAGCAGTGTGCCCAGGCAGCCAAGAAGGCCAGTGGCATCCTGGCCTGTATCAGGAATAGTGTGGCCAGCAGATGCAGGGAGGTCATTCTGCCCCTGTACTCAGCACTGGTTAGGCCACATGTTGAGTACTGTGTCCAGTTCTGGGCCCCTCAGTTTACAAATGATGGCTTGCTGGAACGTGTCCAGAGAAGGGCAACAAAGCTGGAGAGGGGTCTGAAGCACAATCCCTATGAGAAGAGGCTGAGGGAGCTGGGATTGCTTAGCCTGGAGAAGAGGAGGCTCGGAGGAGACCTTATTGCTGTCTACAACTACCTGAAGGGAGATTGTAGCCAGGTGGGGGCTAGTCTCCTCTCCCAGGCAACCAGCACCAGAACAAGAGGACACAGTCTTAAGCTGCACCAGGGGAGATTTCGGCTGGATGTTAGGAAGAAGTTCTTCACAGAAATAGTGATTGCCCATTGGAATGGGCTGCCCAGGGAGGTGGTGTGGTCAACATTCCTGGAGGTGTTTAGGAAAAGACTGGATGAAGCACTTAGTGCAATGGTCTAGTTGATTAGTTAGGGTTGGCTGATAGGTTGGACTTGATGATCTTGGAGGTTTCTTCCAACCGGTTTGGTTCTGTGTGTGATTCTTTGTGTGAGGGAAGGTGTGATTAAGATCTGGCTTTATTTTTGATCCCCGTCCTACTCTAATTCAGTTGGTGAAGGGATGGTGATTTTGTTTCACCAAGCTGAGTCAGTTTTTGCAGCTGACCATAATTGGTTTCTTTTGTCTCAACCCTATATCCTTTTGTTGTATTTTCTCCTCATCAGGCTGCATGGTGCTTCATTGTTGGCTGAGCCTAAACCACAACACCCCTCCCTGTAAATGTTCAAGGCCAGGCTGGATGGGACTTTGAGCAATCTGCTGTAGTGCAGATGTAGTGCCCCACATGGGGCAGGGGAGTGGAAACTAGATTATCTTTAAGGTCCCTTAAACCCAACCATTCTGATTCCATGATTTAAGTTTGCACTTCACACTTCAATGTGTTTAATTTAGCAGTAGGTTCAGATTATTATTAAGTAATCCTATATATTAAAACATTCTAATTAAAACAACTTTTCAGTTTGCTACCTCATGACTTGGTGCTAGAGCTGATTTACTCTTTGTGGAGGAGGCATGAAGCACTTCTCACCTTGTAATATATTTGCACAGGAAAGGAATATTTTTCCATCTTGATGTTAAACAATTCATCTCACCATTACTGCCCAAAGTATTACTTCCACAAGTCAATGTTATGCAATGGTGTTGCATGAAAAAGCAGCACTGGTGGCACAGTAAGGTGCTGTTTGTCTAAGCTAAATGTAATCAAAAAAGAGAATGGAGAAATTTCACAATATCTGCTCCAGGACAGAGAAGAGACATGGCTTGGGTGAAGCACTCCTAAGTGCTAACTTCAGTATTGTTTAAGGAGAGGTTTCTGTGACAGTAATTTTTGTTTGTTTTGGAAGCTACAAGCAGTAGCAATGTTTTGTTGTTGTTTTGGTTGGTTGATTGGGGTTTTTTTTCTAACATGATTTAAATTATTCTATCATCTTTGGTAGTGCTTTTAATGGCACAGACTTTTTTTTGTCCTGGTCCTTTTCCCCCTCCCTTCCAAATAAGGTCCAGAGTGCTTTGTCATATCAAGTTGGTACCTTAGCATACTACTGCAGTGACAAGGGGAAAACTAATGTCAGAGCAAGAGCTAGAAACTTGTAATGAGAAAGCAGATGGATAACCATCAAGAAAGTCTGTGAAGTTACAGGGGTGTTGTGTAAATGGAAGCAAGAGTGAAGAAAGAGGAGAGAAGACCATCTCATGATAGAGGAGAGCCCACGTATCTGTGTGCCCTGGACAGTCTTGAAAGAAGGAAAAGAGTACAATCTCCACTATCCTATCACCTGTTTGGACACAGGATTTAGACCGCAGGATGCTTCTGCTTAATTGATTAAGCACTTCCCACTGCAGAAGCAGTGTGAGATCTTGCAGGTAGGTGTGAGGATTGTTTTTGAAGGTGCCTGAATCCTTAAGTCCCTTATGATCCTATCCATCTCTGTGCTTCTGTTGAAGCATTCAGGAAGTTACCTGGGACCTTTTAAGTATTCCAAATTAACTGTTAAAACTAAGAATGGTGAACTCCATTTTCCCCTGATTTTGCTTTTCCTTGCCCCCTAGTCTTCCTTCTCTGCCTCTGTGGATCTTCACTTAAGACACTGAGCCTTATTCCTGCTGCTTCTTTTAAGGACATTACAAGTAAACTTACATTTTTCTCCTCTTCACATAACTTTTTTTCTTTTCTTGTTAATCTACTCCACTCTCTTGCCAGCCACTCTTCCCTTTCTAATGGACCATATCATAATCAAAATTACAAATCTGCCTCACCTAAAAGCAAAATAATTCATTTAGTTAATGCAGGACTAGGCAGATAATGTGTTATAATTATGGCTAATGTGTCACAAGAGGCAATAAATAGGCATAGTAAGACATACAACAGACATTTCCAGTAATGTGAAAGCCATGGAATATATTCCTTCTCTCTCTTCCAGTTTATTTCAGTATGTAAATTTATCCTTTTAAGGCTATGCAGCTGTTGTCAGATTAAAAATTTATCTGCAGCCTACCAAGATACAGCACAATTTTCCACCAGTAAACTTCACAGAGAGGAAACAAATAGAATTGATAAAATCAGAATATTCATTGGAAATAATTTACTGCTCCATATAAATCTACAGATGTCTAAAGCATATACAAATGTACATACATGCATGGATGCATGCATGTTTGCTCTTATGAAGTACCAGGTGCTCTCTAGGGTGATGATGTGTCTTAAGGAAGCTGATCAGAGTCCATTTCTTCTCTGCCCATTGATCATGGGAAAAGTATCAACCCAAACAAAGGAAGTTTTTATGAATTTCAAATCCAAAGTCAGAGCTGTGTCTGAAGCAAATGGGTGAAATCCTTTGGGAGTTTTTCACCAGCATGTAATTTCATTAGAAGTCATTAAATCACTGTTGAGAAAAAAAGGGGGGAAAGGAAAGGGGAAAAAAAAAAGAAAAGGCAACCCCAGGGAGGTTGTTCTTTTTAGCATTTTTCTGGTCCTTTGAATTACATACTTGAAATATTTTTTTGCATTTTTCTTGTCTTGTCTTTCATGATGGTTTGCAGTGCCATTTCATAGCCAGTCAATACAGTTAGATCTAACATTTCTGTCAAAACATTCTCAGGCTCTGAAGACATACAAATGCAGCTTATCTCTGCACTGTTCTCAGTGTGGTTTAGTTCTGCTTAAAGTAATGCATTTATATGGCTGCAAAACATGGAAGGATTGGCACATATTAAATATTTGCTACACTATCAAAATCAAATCCTCTTCTGAATCTTGGCATGCCACAGCATTAACATTTAGCTGCGAGAGTTCAGTAGCCTCACAGAGGTTTTGTGGGCTTCTTGTCGTGTCATAATTGCACTGCTGGTCTGCTCAGAGAACACTGAAATTTGAAAAAGTTCTATTTAATCTCACTGTTATTATCTTCTACAGTTTATTTTTCACTTTTCTACTGAATTATAATTCCCCTGGAACCCAAGACTACCACCCTATTCCTGCTGCTAGTAGTGATTAATGCTTGGACTGTGTGATGTGCAGGTAACTCAACCCTTCTGTAGTACTCTGTCTTCCAGAAAGAGAAAAGTTTGGAAATTAGTATTTAAGAGCCTTTTAGAATCATAGAATTGTCAGGGTTGGAAGTGAACTTAAAGATCGTCTAGTTACAACTCCCTTCTATTGGCAGGGACACCTCACACTAGATCAGGTTGCCCAGAGCCCCATCCAGCCTGGCCTTAAAAACTTCCAGGTATGTGGGTTCTACCATCCCCCTGGGCAACCTGTTCCAGTGTCTCAATAGAATCATGCAACAGACAAAGTCCTCTTTGGCAGCATATTTAAGGAAGGGTTTTTTGTTTGCTACAGTGAAGAAAAAGTGGATTACACCTTTGGAATTATCTATCTATTGATATTCAGGAAATTATGGTGCACAGGAATTGGTTACACAAGGCTGATGTGATAGCACCTCTTTGTTCTTATTTAGCTTTCACAAACTTAAGAAAGTATGGCAAGCTGTCTGACAGGTTTAAAAGGGTGACCAAAGAAAGACAGGTGTTTTGCTTGTTTGTTTGTTTGTTTGCTTTGGGGAGACATTTAAGTCTGGCAGATAGTAAGCTCGGCTCTTGCACACCTCAGCATGCTGCTTCCTTAAACTGAAGTCAGGTTGTTTTATTACAGAGCATAATTGCTCCAGAGAGAGTTGCTTCATTTGCCAAGTCAAGCAGTGAAATGGCACAAATTCATGTGATGGGACAGCTTGGGACTGGGCATAAATTTTGTTTTATCATGCTGTGAATATTGAGATGCCCACACTCAGTATGTTTTTTGGTGTAAGATAGGTCTCTTCTCCCAGGCAACCAGCACCAGAACAAGAGGACACAGTCTCAAGCTGCGCCAGGGGAGGTTTAGACTCAAAGTGAGGAGAAAGTTCTTTACTGAGCGAGTCGTTCGTCATTGGAATGGGCCCAGGGAGGTGGTGGAGTCACCGACCCTGGAGGTGTTCAAGGGGAGTTTGGACGTGGCACTTGGTGCCATGGTCTAGTCGGGAGGTCTACCGAGACAGGTTGGACTTGACGATCCTTGGGGTCTCTTCCAACCTTAGTTATACTGTGATACTGTGATACTGCGAAAATTGTCCTGTCACTAATCATAGTACAGCAGGGAGGGAAAAGAAAGGGAATAAAGAAAACCCAACCAGCAGCTTTTTGGCATCACTATGAACATTTAAGCAATGTTTATTGGGAAACAACTTGACTCTGTTTTTACTTCAGGAAATATAGAGGTTCCAGTGATCCTCTAGGATGGAATCTGTGGATGAAATATTATGGCATTTGGTTTAATCAGGGTTCTAGCACTGACTAAAAAATGTGGTAGTTAGAGATTGGCAGAAGATAACAGGAAAGTTTAAGGCAGTGAGAAGAGATGACATTTTTTTTCTTACCTTGTAAAACAAAAGGGTATTTTTACAAATACCATTTCAGCAGACACTTTCTGATTAGCATTATTTTTAACACCAGCCTAGGTGAGAAGACAGCAATTACACTCTCTTTTCTTTCTGCACAGGGAATGCCTATAAAAATATTGAATCTATGTCTTCTTCTGAAGCTGCAGGAATTATTGTGACCTTTAAGTCTCACATCCCAGATGACACAAAACAGATAGTGATGCCAGGCAGAGTGTATCCCACATCTGTGGGAATTTATTACAAAATTTGGCCAAAATATTTTGTCAAAACCCTTTCCTGATGGTAAGTGCTGATCTCACAGTCTCAGAGTGATTAGCAGAAGTTTCTCAAATTCTCATAGTACAATACAGAAACATTTTTCGTTATCACCATGTGCTATTTGAAATGATAGATGACAGAGTATTACATTTGTTACTAATCACAGCTAGAATTAGTTCTTCTTTGGCATTCTGGCCAACTTGTTTCTCAGTCTTTATGAAGAGTCAATAAATATCATTTGACTTTTCAAATAGGGCCCACTTAGGAGAATCTCAGCATGTAAAATGAGACCTCTAAGTTAAAAAATCTTGCCTCAGAACTCAAATGCTGGGTTTTCCCTTGTTGCTAGTAATGTTATTAATAAACCTCAGAGCCTTAACTCCTCTTCTGATTTTTACTTTGTCTTCTTCTCCCCTGTGAATAGTCTGTTCCACATGAATACTCTTGCCTTATCAAGGCTATACCCACTGCATTCCTCCTTTATTGTATCAGACTACAGTGTGACTTCAGTAATTGCTAGAGACATCTAGGCAGCAGGACTTGAAATGCTATGTGTAAAAGCAAAGAACTGTAACAATGTCCCACATATGCTCTTGTTGCAAGCTTATGGCTGCAGTTCTTCTGGGATAAGGCCCATGTTAGTTGGTGAAGGGTTTTTTTTGACGTTTCTTTTGTATTTTCTTGTAGTGGGTTGTGGGGTGTTTGTGTGTTTTGATACTGTTATCATATGCTGCCCTGATGACATTTCCATAGCAAATGAGTATTTGAGTTGGGTCAGAAGTAAAATGTCTGTGTTTTTTTTATGAATAGGAGAGCTTTTTGGGGTATGTCTACCCCACATTGTCCATCAGCTTTCAGTCTGAGTCCTCTTTCATTCTTTAGAGGTATCATTTTAAATTATATTTTTTAAAAAAAACACCACAAACCTCACAATCATAGAATCATAGAATTGTTAGGGTTGGAAGGCACTTCAAGGATCATCTGCTTCCAACCCCCCTGCCATGGGCAGGGACACATCACACTACATCAGGTTGCTCAGAGCCACATCCAGCCTGGCCTTAAAAGCCTCCAGGGATGAGGCTTCCACCACCTCTCTGGGCAACCTGTTCCAGTGTTTCACCACCCTCATGGTGAAGAACTTCTTCCTAACATCCAATCTGAATCTACCCATTTCTATTTTTTTTTCCATTTCCCCTAGTCCTATCATTACCTGACACCCTAAAAAGTCCCTCCCCAGCTTTCTTGTAGGCCCCCTTCAGATAGTGAATGTGAAGGATGTGTAGTTTATTTGTGAGTGTTGTTCAGGAGACTTTTTGCCCCTGAACTAAAGAGTTCTTTCATGTTCATACTGTGTTGTTATTTTTTTTTCCTTCACTAATGCTTCTGTGTTTTAAAGGAAGAAGAAAATGCAACTCAGAATGACAGGTGTTTTCATTTATGCAATTCTAATTGATCTGAGGGGCATTCATCTTACAAATGGCAGACAAAGTCAAGCTAGTGTACCTTTCGTTATCTGTGGTATTCAACTGCAGAAATAAAAATCATCAGAATTATTCAAACACCAGAATTTTCATGACATGAAAGTGCAATTAATATGCTTAGAATGTATCACACAACAGTATTTTCCTATTGTAGAGCCACAATTTATGTGACTACAGATGTAGTGAAACTAAGGATGAGCTCGAGTCCTGTAAGCTTCTTCATTAGTCCTAAAGATGTAATCACATTTGCATATGTGAATTCATTTATTGTGTATGGATTGGTGCTGTCATTAAATCAATCACAGTAAACCTGAGCTGGAAAAGATTGTAGGTGCCACTCCTTAGGAATGACAGTCAAAGTTGCATAGGTTTCTAAATTGACAAGTTCCCTTTTCTAAATGAAAACAACAACAACAAAATCCAAAATCCAAGCAAAAAAAAAAACCAGCAAAACAACAACAAACCAAACAACAACAACAACAAAAAAAAACCAAAACAACAAAAAGCTAACAAACAAACAAAAATGACAACCACCACAACAAGGTACAATTGTGGCATATGGCTGGTATAAGAACCTAAAAAATCATTAATATTTTACTAAGAATAAAAAAGTTTTAGCTACCTTTGAGATAATTTAGCATAAGAAACCGGGATAGTCATTAGGATAGGGCACCAATCAATCTGAATTAGTTGGAAATATATTTTTCTCTTAGCTTGCAGAGAATATTCTGGGATTAGATATTCTTCTTTTCAGGATTGTTCTTTACCTTGATTCTACAATCCTTTGACAACACTACTGAGAATGTGGGTGAATGGGCTTTACTTTGAGGGGAATTTGAGCTGTGACTTTTTTAACTGCATAGTCTCACTGAAAAACTGCTAAAGTCAGTTTTAAAAGTCCCCAGTGACTTTGGGGGGGTCTCTTTTTCTTTGTCTCCAGGTTTGAATTAGGTGCAGATGTGAACTGTATTTCAGGGCAGCCCCTCACAATCTGGTCACATACTGCTGCACATCTCCTTCAACTGTCTCTAGTTATACTACCCTCTCTGTTGTCTTGTCTCTGTTTTTTCTCACAGTCAGTTTTTCTGCCTATAAGGTGCCAGAAGTCCTCTGAAACAAACAAAACAACCCCTGAGACCTGTCTTTCATGGACTATGATCTGCTCTTAAGGCAGATTTTCTCCTTGTGCATCTCCATGATCACTTTGAGATTAATATTTATACAGTATTAAACTCTGATAGATACCAAGTACACTGATCCCACGTCACTAAAGCCCATTTCCTCAGGCAGTCACTGAAGCCAGAGGGATCACCTGCCCTTCTGAGCCTGAGTAATTTTAAGGACTGCTTTTATTTGTCTCTGGATAGGAATACACTGAGATACCAGGTTTGTCAATGAACATCTCTGTGGGTTTCAGCCTTCACATTTAATCAGTTTATTACTATTCCATTACAGGAAATAATTTTCTAAGGTTTCATTAAAAGAGACATAGTGGTGAAAGTCTCAGTTTTCATAGAAAACGGACCACAGTAATTTCAACTCTCATTCGAAATACTGCATATGATAATGCCCATTCTTACTGAAGAAAACATTATGGGAGAAATGTGATTTTAAATCGTGGGATGAATTTTTTGCCTTTTCTCTTTTGCTGCTGAATGTTCTCAACTATGAATAAAGCTTCAGGTTATGATTCATAAAAGCAGTCTTTCATAGGTATTTCATAAATGTAAGATGAGTTATTTCTAGTACTAACTACGCAGAAGCACATCTGTGATTTCCCTATCTTTCCAAGCTGCCATGATGTTTGGTATTCTGAAACTCACTTTATTTAGCTTGAGCTTTGACATATTCCTGTATTGGTTAATAAAAGATGGAATTTATGGTGAATGTCCAGAACCGTTCATCTGTTTCTGCTACAGCAGCATGCCTGGAATTTGCAAGTCCCCTTGAATGTGTCACTGGGCCACAAAGCAGATTTATAATAAGGTGTAATAATTTTGGTTTCGACATCCAATATATGTATATGAATTACATGCACATTGGGCCATAGTCAGATTCTCACAGTCAAATGAATCATAGAACCATAGAATTGTTAAGGTTGGAAGGGACCTCAGGGATCATCTAGGTCCAACGTGCTTGCCATGGGCAGGGTCACCTCACACTAGATCAGGCTGCTCAGGCCATATCCAGGCTGGCCTTCAAAACCTCCAGGGATAAGGTTTCCACCACGTCCCTGGGCAACCTGTGCCAGTGTCTCACCACCCTCATGGGGAAGAACTTCTTCCTAACATCAATCTGAATCTACCCATTTCTAGTTTTGTTCCGTTTCCCCTAGTCCTGTCACTCCCTGACACTCTAAAAAGTCCCTCCCCAGCTTTCTTGTAACCCCCTTCAGATACTGGAAGGTCACAATAAGGTCTCCTTGAAGCCTTCTCTTCTCCAGACTGAATACCCTAACTCTCTCAGTCTGTCCCCATAATTGAGGTGCTCCAGCCCTCTGCTCATCCTCACAGCTCTTCTCTGGACACACTCCAGCATCTCCAGATCCTTCCTGTAATAGGAGCTCCGGAACTGGACACAATACTCCAGGTGAGGTCTCACCAGAGTGGAGTAGAGAGGGAGAATCACCTCCCTCAACCTGCTGGCTGTGCTTCTCTTGATGCAGCACAGGATGTGATTGGCTTTCTGGGCTGCAAGTGCACACTGCTGGCTCATGTTGAGCTTCTCATCCACCAGCACCCGCAAGTCCTTTTCTTCAGGGCTGCTCTCAAGCTAGTCTCTGCCCAGCCTCTAACCTTCCTTGGGATTGCCCAGATCCAGATGCAGGACCTTGCACTTGGTCTTGTTGAAGCTCATGAGGTTGTCATGGGCCCAGCTCTCCAGCCTGTCAAGGTCCCTCTGGATGGATCCCTTCCCTCCAGCATGTCTGCTGCACCACACAGCTTGGTGTCATCAGAAACCCTGCTGAGGGTGCACTCAATGTCACTGTCCATGTCACCAACAAAAGATGCTGAACAAGACTGGTCCCTGAGGGACTCCACTTGTCCCTGGCCTGCACTTGGACCTGGACCCATTGACAGCCACCCTTTGGGTGGCTGTCAAGCCAATTCTTTATCCACTGAATGGTTCATCCATGGAACCCATCCTGCAGCAGCCTGGAGACCAGGATGTGGTGCAGGACAGTGTGGAAGGCTTTGCTGAGGTCCAGGTAAATGATGTCAGTTGCTCAGCCTTCATCTATTAATGTTGTGATCTTGTGACAGGCCACCAGCTTTGTCAGGCAGGATTTGCCCTTTGTGAAGCCCTGCTGATTGTAGCCAGTCACCTTTTCTTTATTCTTCTGCCTCAGCAGTGCCTCCAGGAGGATCTGCTCCATGATTTTACCGGGCACAGAGGTGAGACTGACTGGCCTATAGTTCCCTGGGTCATGCCTCTTTCCCTTTTTGAAAATGGGGGTTATGTTTCCTCATTTCCAGTCATTGGGGACCTCCCTGGATTGCCAGGACTTTTGGAATCTCCCTCAGCATCCTTGAAATTAAACTGAGGCAGTGGTCTCGACAATCAGGTAGTGAAGGGAAGGAGTCAAAGAGTCGTGGTCAGTAAGATGGAGTCTAGTTGGAGGCCTGTGTCTGGTGGAGTCCCTCAGGGATCAGTATGGGACCAGTACTGTTCAATACATTCATCGATGTCCTGGATGAGGGAACAGAGTGCACTGTCAGCAGGTTTGCTGACGACACCAAGCTGGGTGGAGTGGCTGACCCACCAGAGGGTTGTGCTGCCATTCAGTGGGACTTGGACAGGCTGGAGACCTGGGCAGGGAGAAATTTGATGAACTTCAACAAGGGCAAGTGTAGAGTCTTGCACCTGGGAAGGAACAACTCCATGTACCGGTATAAGTTAGGGACGGACCTGGTCGAGAGCAGTGAAGGGGAAAGGAACCTGAGAAGCCATGAGACAATGGTACAAAAAGACACTTTCAAAGTGAGCAAAAAATGAGTGAAATGGAAATCCAGATGGGAAAAAAAATAATCTGAAGGGAAAATAATTGAAGAGAACAGTGTTTTCCCACATGCAGATGGCTGGATTTAGATGAAATGGTAAGACTGGCAGAGACCTAAGACCAGGAGCAAACACCAAACAAAAGAAGAATTGTCAGCTGAAATGGTGACAAAGAGGACAATGCTAAAAAGATCTTGTTATGAAACAGACAAATGATCATTGTCTGACTCTGTTGTGACTGTGTTTTTATTATGCCACTTTCATCCCATCTTCTCCTACTTGTTCCCTTTTTACTGTTTTCAATATCTGAAAAAAAAAAAAAGTTTCTTCTTGAATTGTCAGTTCCATTTCTGGTGTTTCAGACAACTCCCATTCTGCTAATATGCCAAGTGGTAGTAAGCCAAGTTCAGTGTACAGCCTTGTAAACACCGGGGACCAAAGGGTGAGTTTCAGTCCATTGGAACATGGTAAAATGAAGGAAGCCCAACCTGGCCACTGAACTGTGAGTCATGAGTTAGAACATGAAGATGAAGCTGGAATGTTTTTTTCACTATGATGAGTGTAGATGTCAGAATTTTATCACATTTACAGTAGAGGCAGAAACTAGTTAGGGAACCTCACCTTTCAAAAATTCAAATGCAACAAGGCTCAGAGGATGAGTTTCCATTGAATTCAGACTAGATGAGGTAGAATAAAAGAACTGATCTCACTTTTGATCTCCTCTTGATAAAACTTAATGGGAACATTATTTTCTTTTGTGGGTAATTTAAATGATGGACAGCTTAAACCTATCTAGTGGAGAGAGTCCACTTCTTTGTCTTGTAATACAATGAGAGACAGTTGGAGGGGAGGCATCAGACTTTCCTAACATAGTATTTGAGTGACTATGGGATTTAAGACTGCTGTGTTAAAATGAAGGTGGTGGGTTTTTTTCCCTTTAATGCAATACTAACTTTTTAGATAATGCTTTACACAAAAAGCAGCTTTAACTGGAAGGCTGAGTTCAGGATTCTTTTATTTTCATGTGGGCTTCTCTCTGAATCCCAACTGTAAAACAGCCTTCAGTTAGTATAGTGATTGTACATATGTTTTTGTGTGGGAAAAGAAAAACTGCAGCACATTGCATTGTAACTTTATGGAAGAGTTTAACAGTAATCTTGATGGTCATCAGCTGATTTACATCAACATAGCTTCAAGGAGGAGAATGGAGACATGGGAACATACACTCATTGAGTTTCAAACCTGTATGTACATCTTTGTCTTCTCCTTGTCATCTCTTTCTATGTTAAATTCTTAGGTTACAATTTGGTAGATACCTCCTTCATAGATAGTGCAACATGTAAAATGTATGGAATGTTGGAAACCTAGGGAAAAAGTCCATTGCCACAATTCACTGCAGATTTCTAGTCTACTTTCCTGAGTCCACTGTGATTCCACATTTGACACCACTGTTATTTTCCCAATAAGTATTGCTTTTGCTGTACAAATAGTTGTGCAAGTTTTGATGCAACTGAATCACCAACCCATGTTCTGGGATTTGCTGTGCTTAGTAAACATTGACATTTCTGTGAAATACAGTATTTCTTACAATGTTTCACTTAAAGAATGCAACATGAAATAACTATGGAATATCTGCCATTCGACTTATAAATATTTAAGGATTTCTTATTTTGCATCAGCAAACTCCTAATGTTGAAACTAGGAAGGCCTGAAATCTCTCATCCTTATTTATTTCATTCCGTTGTGCAGCCAGGGTTTAATTTTTGTCTATAACTTTTTCTGCACCACAGGTTAATGGAACTGCTTTAATTTTTATCCCATATATCAACAGTTATTTATCTTTGTGCAACCTTATGCGTGTAGCAAGCAAGATTATATTATAAAACATAGTTGGTTTAATACCCTGCTGTAGAAGAGTTTGTTTGCTAAACTTAAAATTCACAGGAATGCCCATGCAGGACCTTCATTTTGATGATCATTCCTGAAGCATCCCAGAACAGTAGGAAAAAAAGACTGACATAAACAATGGCATTGCACAAGTAAGGGTATTTATTTATTTTTATTTGTATTTTTCATTGCTGTAAATTGAAGAATACCTGTGATCAAAACATTTATTGGCACGTCTCCTGAATTCCAGAACATTGTCTGGTTTTGTCTGCACAAAAGGTTTTTTCAGAAATGTCACTGACCATTGTATTAATCTTTGACTGGTCTTCCAAATACTGTAATGTTAGCAGATGTTGAAGCATTAGGTCTATCTCAAGAGTTTGTGGTCCTTGAAAGCAAGCCAAAATTTCAACAATAAGCTATTTCAGGATCCTGCAGCAGTGAGTAAGGTGCATGCTAAACTATGGAAGGAATCTTTAATGTATTCCTGCAGAAGAAGAGGATTGTGGAGGGTTTCTGATGTTTTCTCTGAATCCATGGTACTTCTTCCAGTACTGTGGTACTTCTTCCAGTCCTCGTACTTCTCTGGGGTTTTGTTAGGGTTTGAATGTAGACTTAAAGCTCTCCTGCATTTCGGACCTTCCTTGTTGCATTGCAGTTATGTATTCAAAACTGTCTGTGATGCATGCTTGACAGAAAGAATAGTTGAAACCAACTGTGTTGATTTGGTCAACACATACAAATCATTACATGAAGAAGATGTCTGGTTAATCTGAGGACAATGAGAAGCTGAAAAATGCCATTAGCACTGGCCTTTATTTCTACCTGATTCGTAACAGTTAATGGAAACTGTGAGTTGTGACAGGTCAGTCTCCTCTTTGATGTCTATGAAAAATAACGGCTTGCTAGCTCTGAAAGGTCAAGTCTTCTGTTATGCTTTTATTTTTATCGGAGGGAAAAGGAGAAAGATAAGGGAGAGAAGGGAAGGAGGTTAGACTTGAAAGTTCTGAAATAAAATATATATATGTCTTGAGATTAAATTAATGTATTTTTTTCTGCATTCAGTTGTAAAGAATATTGCTTTTATCTGTTACATCCTTGAAGAATGCCGTCTTAGTGTGGTATATAATATGATATCTGTATTATATCTGCAGTATGAAGGATCCCTTTTCCATGTCGTATGCACTATAAGGTAGATCAGATAATCCAATCACCGCTATTAAGTAATACCAAGTTTCAAGAGTTACAGATTGATTACAAACAAGTGATGAAAATTCAGATTCAAAGGTAGGACCATATTTCCCTGTACATTTACGCAGCATTAGTATCATTATGGATGTAGTTGTGGTGTCTGTTACAAAACAAAACCAAACCAGTACAAAAGATAATTGAGACTGGAGCTTATATGGTGAAAATGATGATACAATACACTGATGGACTTTTCAAAGAAGAATGAAAGGAGTATCAGAGGTTTTAGGGCAATGTTATGTTGTAGTTACATTAGGCAAGTTTGACTTGAGTCATTTTATTTCTGGACTTTTAAAGACGTGCTACTAGTCAGAAGCTGTGAATTTGAAAGTTGCATAGCAACTTGCACATTGGGTGTTGCTTTTTAAAATATACTTACCTATGCTAAGTAGAAGTATGGTGTGGCAGGCTTGGCTGGGTGCCTCCCGTTCCTGTCACATAAGTTACACCTCCAGTGTCCCAAGTGTCCAACCCAGGAAGGTGGACCCAGGAAACAGCCTATTTCTACCCATAAATCCTGCACCCTATAAATCCATCTGCAAAGTCATTCTCTTCCTCTTTCTTCCCTCTCTGCTCCCCTGGGAGATGCTCCCTGTTGGGTTACGGCAGGGGAGTATCTCATGGCCTCTTAAGGCTTGGCGGGGCCTACTGCCAGGAGGAGAAGGGAGGAGGGGCAGTCTCAGACTTAGCCAGCCTGAGACTAGCTTAGCAGTGGCGGGGGGGAAGAAAGAGCCCTGGGGTTTTGGGTGTACCCTCAGATGGGGAGAAGGGAAGTGCTGGGGGGGGGCTTTGGGTGTAGCGTAAAGGACTCTGTACACTTTGGGATTCTTTGCCACTGTGCTTTGTAGTTTCTGCAAAACACCAATTGCTTTTCCATTTCAACTTTCCATCACTATCCAATCCATTTGTGTCATTCTTTTGTCCCTCTTGGAGCAACAGAGGATCTGTCTGGCCTTAAAGTAGGACAGATGGTTTTGCAAACAGATGGAACATAACTGAAAACTTAAGCTTTTTGTTTCTTTTGTTTTCTTTTCCACTTTATATCCTCTGATATTTCACACAGTGAACAAATAACAACAGTGGGCAATGAGGATATAATCCTGAAAAAAAAACTGTTAATAGGAAAAAAAAAACCCTGGGTTTCAGTGTTTGACATTTCTCTTATTTCTTCCCAAAGCACTTCTAGCCTCACAGGTTTTTGTATAGGGAGGACTATTTTCAGAAGTTCAGAATAATCTGTGAAAGTATTCCTTGGGAAAGTAAAGGTCATTTGATCAGTTAGACTGAAGAAGGTTATACACTTCTCAATCTGAACTGAGGAAAAAGTATAATTAACTTAGAAACTTCCACAAATGTCATGTGAAGATTGCAAGGAGAAAAAGGAAAAAAGGTAGAAGTAGACATGACAGAGGAAGTTATTAGCATGAAAGACACTTCAAGGCTTTATCTGAAATAAAAGTGAAAGGAATCTCATTGTATCACAGAGACTGTTCATCCCAACTTGCAGGATAGTCCATCCTACAGCTTTCAGTGCCCTCTTTGCAAAACTGAGCATGGAGTTTCCCCCAGAGAAAGGATGAACTCTCACTAACTGAAGTGAGACCATGATTTTAGCCACAGTTCCTGTCCATATCTTGTAGTTTTCCCATGGTTATTTTTTTGGTTTGCTTTTTTTGTTTTGTTTTGTTTTGTTTTGTTTTGTTTTGTTTTGTTTTTTTGGTGTGGGTTGGGTTGGTTTTATTTATTATTATTTCATTATTAACATCTTCATATTTAATTTGACATGGTCTGTGATTTTCAATGTGCTGCAGGCTGAGGTATTCCCAAAGAGCTTTTGACACTGCTAGAAGAATCAGTAGGATCAGGAGTCTATTAAATGAAAAATTCTCTCTTTTTTTAATTTTTATTCTAGGTTTATATTATCAATGAAGCCATGACACCACCACCCACAACAAAAGACACAATAATAAATAATCTTTCTTACGTATGAAGTCTCCTCACATGCCATCTAATACTCTAGATGGACCATGCCCATCTAATAAACTATTTTGAAGACTGAGATCACACAAGCTTCTGAAAAGGTTATAAAATCTTTGCTTTAATAAAATACAACCTAGATGTTCAGGTTTTTATCTTTTGTTCACAAAAACTGAATGGCATTTTTAAATGTATTGGTCTATTGAGGCTAAAGCTAGGCAGAAAGTTGGGGTATTTTTGATAAGTCATTTAGACATTCTAAAAGCTTCTAAGAAACTATAGGAGGGATTGCATTTAGCCTAATGTGTGATAATGTAGTCAGTCCTACCATACAAGTGTTGGGTGTTATTTTTGTATTTCTATTTGACTCAAATGTTGTTTTCAGCACTAAAAAAATGTTTCCATCTGTGAAAATGGCAAACTGTTGTGAAATATGTTTCACGAATATTTGGACTTTTTTAGTCCATCAGGAAAAACTTTGACAGGCTGGAGAGATGGACAGAGTCCCACAGGAGGGCATTCAACAAGTCCAAGTGCTGGGCTCTACACATTAGCCACAGCAACCCCATGCAGCATCAGGCTGGGGTCAGAGTGGCTGGAGAGCAGCCAGGCAGAAAGGGACCTGGGAGTACTGGTTGACAGTAGGCTGAAAATGAGCCAGCAGTGTGCCCAGGCAGCCAGGAGGGCCAATAGCATCCTGGCCTGCATCAAGAACAGTGTGGCCAGCAGGAGCAGGGAAGTCATTGTGCCCCTGTACTCAGCACTGGTTAGGCCACATCTTGAGTCCCGTGTCCAGTTCTGGGCTCCTCAGTTTAAGAAGGACATTGAGACACTTGAACATGTCCAGAGAAGGGCAACAAGGCTAGGGAGAGGTCTGGAGCACAAGCCCTATGAGGAGAGGCTGAGAGAGCTGGGATTGTTTAGCCTGGAGAAGAGGAGGCTCAGGGGAGACCTTATTGCTACCTGAAAGGAGGTTGTAGACAGGTAGGGGTTGGCCTCTTCTCCCAGGCAACCTGCACCAGAACAAGAGGACACAGTCTCAAGCTGCACCAGGGGAAGTTTAGGCTTGAGGTGAGGAGAAAGTTCTTCACAGAAAGAGTAACTGCCCATTGGAATGGGCTGCCCAGGGAGGTGGTGGAGTCACCATCCCTGGAAGTGTTAAAAAAAAATTATTGGATGTGGCACTTGGAGCCAAGGTGTAGCTGTCAGGTGGTGTTGGGTAATAGTTTGGACTTGATCTCTTAGGTTCTTTCCAACCTGATTGATTCTGCGATTCTGGGGGGGGGGAGGGGGGGGAATAAAATAAAATCCACTTACTGATCTGAAAAGCTGTTGTATAATAAGCTTAAGGAAAAATCTTACATTGAGATCACTTGTTTGACTGAATGTCTGCAATGTTCATGCATCATATAAAGACAAATAGACTTGGTAAGATGGTGCATGCCTAAAACATGCAGAAAACTTACCCTTTCTAAAATTAAAAGGTTGACAAGGGAGGTGGTTGGGCCCCTGTCTGTGGAGATACTCAACAGGGCTTTGGGCAGCCTGATCTAGGTGAGGATGCCCTTGCTTCTGCAGAGGGGATTGAATGGGATGACCTTCAGAGGTCCCTTCCAACTCAGGCCATTCTATGATTCTGCAAACAATTGCAGACTAATAGAAGCAAAGCCCAGACTTTTAGTACACATGGTGATTTGTGAAAATTTTGTTACATTTTTTTCAACCTTGAAATTAACCCTTCCTAAAAGAGAAATGGTTTCATGCTCCTTCTTTCCAACCTACACTTAGCAAAATTTCATTCTGTGATCACACTCCACACTATGGCATGCAAATCAATAGGCACTTGTCAGTAAATTGGTAGGTGCTAGCAACAGGTTACCAGTCTCCCACTCACATTAGCAGAAGGCAAATTCCCCTGAAAAATCTGAAGGAACAATTCCTGCCTCTTTCAACAGACAATGTTGTGATCATTTGCAACAGGCAAAGAAAAGATTTGTAATATAATATGTGTCTTTTCATAGAGCAACAGTAAAGCTTACCTCCCATGTTCTGTTCATTCCTACTGGGGCAAAAGAAAGAAAGCACTTACACTGTTCCAAGCAAAAATGATACCTTTCGTTGAACTTAAAAATATCTTTTAAATTAATGCTGCTAATTTGGGTTTTCTTTGTCTCTGTAGAAAGAAGCCTAAGTTCTCTTCAGCTTTGTAAAGCAGATTTGCTTGACAATGCATGTTACTAAAAGGGCAACCAGATGACTTTGGAGAATAGTAATGAGACATAAAGCTTCAATAATCCAAAGAAAGAGTTCAGATTTTATCTCCATGGGGAGTGTATGAAAGCCACCAACACTGACAGGACATTTGGTATCCCATCCCTGAAAGCTGTCATAACACACATAACACATAACACAGCATCACTTCCATTTGCTGCTACCCATCATAGTAGAAAAAGTTGTAAGTAGCAAAGTTAAAATTATGCAGGATTTGTGTCTCTTAGTTATGGGACAAAGCTGTGTTGGACCAGCACTAGAAATCTGGCAAGCTCCCTGGCCATGCAATACCCACAAGTTAATACATTGCATGAAATAAGCCTGATAATATCAGGACTTGTAATGCTATGGAAAAAATGTCTCATCAGAACTTCTCCAGGGACAGTTAGGTTCCCACTCTCCAATAGATTTGAGTCTTTTGAAGAAAAGACAGAGTTGTGCCTCATGTTTTGAAATCAAAGGGAGCTCACCTTTGTTGAACAAGAGGACAGCCCAATTAGTAGAAAAAAGAATGGAAAACCATTACCACGGAACAGTTGTCACAACGAAAGCAAAAGTGAGGGAGGAAAGGGTCAGTAGTAAAATGAAATCTCACTGAAGTTTAAATGGTGAATTAGAGAAAAAATGAATTGCTGGAAAAAATTTGTTTCTGTGTTGATTGCAAAACATCTAGACAAATGAAGAAACTGTATGTGCAGAATGTCTGTACTTTTCCCTAACTCACCCCTTAAAATCAGTGATTCCATCTTTTAATATTCACTGTTAAATTGCTACCTCTGTGTAAACTAGAAGAAAACATGATTTCACAGAACTGTCTGCTGCATCATTCTCCTTGGTATCTTTATCACTCAAGCAGGCTGAGGCTTGAAACCAGAAAAGACAGTCTGGTACTATGACAAAAGCTCACAGCAGCCAGTACAAAGTGGGTTAGGTGTTAAAACCCCTGAAGGATACTGCTTGGCATGGACCTTTTTGCATTTTCTTTGTCTAAATGACAGAGGAAAATGAATGTGGTGTTTTCACTAATGGAGCTTTCTCTGCTCTTTGCAGAGTGTACATGGTATGCTCTGCAGTGGGATTATAATAATGATTATGCAGGTTTCCTTGCAGGTGTGTGGCAGGCAGATCATTCCAAGATGCTGACAGATGTTGAGAGAACAGATGTTTCTCTACACACCAGCTGTGCTGACATCTTTCAGTCACCTTGAATGCTGCTGTTTCTTTAAGTGTCAGTTACTGTACCTTCCAGTAGATCCTTCATCCAGGAGTATTTCTGATCACCTTCTGAAAGAACAGCACGCAAAAACATACTTCATCTATCCTGAATATATGCAATAAGCTATATATTGTCTACTGGCTGTGAATCCTAGTGGAATTTTAGCACTAAATGCTGACTCAACTAGCTAATTTAGCAGCAGATTAGCTTTATGCATGCAAATGTTCCCATTAACATCTGCAGGCTTGATTGCAGGTTTTATATTTAAACAAACAGAGAGCACTTCTGTGCATCAGATACCACTAGACATTATTTATGCCTGAAACTTTGCAATTAGTAGTAGTTACTTTTTCACTATATTCTTGTTGCCCCACAGGTATAGCCTATAAAATCTCCTTAAGTTATTTGAAGGTTGATAAATTGGGAAAAAAAAATGGTAGTTACAGCACACTATCCCTCCTCTTTGTACACTGAATTTGACACTGTGCTTGGTGCAACAAAAAAAGTGATTCAGTTTTGGTGTCTTACTGATACTTTCCAAAGCAAGAAGAAGAGAGGGGGAAGGAGTGAGTCATGATAATACTTGAAATCCAAAATTCATCTTTATCATCTTTGACAAAGTATGACAGTCATGGGATGTATTTCATTTAATACAGCTTCTAGATGCGTAGTATCTGTGGGCAGACAAACATAACTTTCCTTTATCCCAGATTCTCTTTAGCCACCTTTAGAACAGACCTAAGAAACCTAGGATTGGTATAAATAAACTACTTTGCCACATTACTGCAGACAGATTGCATCATAGAATGTGATGCCTATCTGTAATTGTGATATTTAACTTCTTTTCTAAAAATAGTAAAACCCCCAAGCTTCTACCAGAAAGAGTCTCTTGTAAAACACTTAAACTGGGTTCTTAGACTGGTCAATAAACAATCTGAGTTTAAGGCTTTCTGTGCAACACAATGTATAAATATTATTTGTTACGTTCTGATAACAAGCACTGACTTCTTTTACCGATTTGAGGAAATGCTAATGTATGATACAGTTTTTTCAAGGTGACTTTTGACTGCCAGGCTAAATAACATGACCTAATTTCAGGTGTGGTCCAGAGTAGAGCTCATTGCTAAAGCATATGAGATGCATTTTTCTATAAGTAGTAGAGACCAAATGCCTTTAACAGGTGAAAAGCTGGCACCCACTTGTCTGACTAGCTAGAAAAGTTCAGGTAGGTGTAAATGTTCAGCTTTGTTCTTTTATCTGTACTGCAGACACAGATCTAAAATTGGGAATTAGCTAAATATAAAACACATGGTATCTTCAGTTCATTACCAAGATGTCATTATGTTATCTTTCTATACCCATCAAATAAATAAATAATAATAATAAAAAACAGCCAAGCTTCTAAAGTGCTTTTTATGGCCCAGAGGGTAGGGATATATCATGAATAATATATGTGTATGTCATTTAAATTATATGATGAGGTAGAAGGCTATATAGTAAATTTTTTCCATCCTGTGAAATGATCTCCTTCAAGATTTTACATTTCTCTTCTGTATGGCTGTAATAAAAATGTGTATTTGTATATATTTTATAATTAATGTTTCCTGGTGGTAGTATCTTCAAACAGCACCATAACTTATTTACAGAATGTATTCACAGGTTCAATTATTCAGTTGTGGGGTTTACATTCCACATACAAAGAGAGTTAAATGATTTAAGCACAGCTCTAACCTGTCCAATACAGCCATTCAAATTGGAAGTACAGGTGCTATGATCTGTGGTTTTCCCACAAATGGGATTCCATGGCAGATTAGCCAGGTACTCACAACTTGCTCTTCTGTCTGGTCTCTTCCCAGATGCTGTGGCTATAATTTGAGCAGTCCTTGGCTCAGGGAGGGCTAAGGAGGCCTCTCTGTTGTGTGCTCCATTGCCAGTCTGTAGCCTCTTCTGGGGTTCAATTCCCCTGGGGCTTTTCCCCTTTCTGCCCTGGTCCAGGTGCAAAACTTTGGTGAAGTGATTGGTCTGCTAGAGCAGGTTCTCCAGCTGCTGCTCAGGCAGCATTTGGCTCTAGTTGCTCTCTGGGTGAGAACAAGGCACATTGCCTGACTTCTAGGATGGTTTAAATACTGTCCCAAGACAATTAATGCCCTTTGGTAACGCAGAACCCTGATAACTGGATTAATAGGATGGGACATATCCAAACATGGATGGGACATATCCAAACATGGCCAGGGGCACACACAGTACACAGCTGTGTTACAAAGTTAATTTCACGTGGTAAATGATTATCTGGACCCCCAGGAAGTGTCCAGCTTTGCACATTCACAGGTGCTTACAATGTTAATCACACGTGTTATACATTTGCCTTGACCATCTGGATCCCAGGACCTCTCCAGGTTAGCACATTTCATAGTATCACTGTAGTCAGTGTAGTCAGGGTTGGAAGGGACCACAATGATGATCTAATTCCAACCCCCCTGCCATGGGTAGGGACACCCCACACTACATCAGGCTGGCCAGAGCCTCGTCCAGCCTGGGCTTAAACACCTCCAGGGATGGGGCCTCAACCACCTCCCTGGACAACCCATTCCAGGGCTTCACTACTCTCATGGTGAAGAACTTCCTCCTCACGTCCAGCCTGAATCTCCCCACCTCCAGCTTCATTCCATTCCCCCTAGACCTATCACTACATGAGATCCTAAGAAGTCCCTCCTCAGCCTTCTTGTAGGCCCCCTTCAGATACTGGAAGGCCACAATTAGGTCACCTTGGAGCCTTCTCTTCTCCAGACTGGACAGCCCCAACTCCTTCAGTCTGTCCTCATAGGAGAGGTGCTCCAGCCCTCTGATCATCCTCATGGCCCTTCTCTGGACACCTTCCAGCACCTCCATATCCCTCTTGTAATAGGGGCTCCAGAACTGGAGGCAGTACTCCAGGTGGGGTCTCACCAGAGCTGAGTAGAGGGGGAGAATCACCTCCCTTGACCTGTTGGCCACACTTCTCTTGATGCAGCCCAGGATCTGATTGGCTTTCTGGGCTGCAAGTGTACATTGAGAGCTCATGTTGAGCTTCTTGTCCACCAGCACCCCCAAGTCTCTCTCCTCTGGGCTGCTTTCCATCCAGTCACTGCCCAGCCTGTATTTGTGCCTGGGATTGCCTTGACCCAGATTGCAGGTGCTTAGTCTATTGTCTGGGCTAGGGCATGTTTTGGGGTTTGATCCTCCAGGACAATGGCATTTATGTGTTTAAGGAAGATGGATTTGCGTAGATTAGTGTATTAGTGAGAGCTCCATGTTCCTGCAATTCAACTAAAGACTAACTCGCAGAACCTGTAAGAGAAAATTTTAAAGACTCTGTCTAAAAAGGAAAGCAGTTGCCAGTTCTTATGTCCAAATGAAATAAATTTAGAACTTACTGACAGAAAAAAATTAATGCCTCTTCCTAGCTTGCCTGGCAAGGCTGCAAAACTTGTAAAACCTGGACATCTTCAAAACCTGGAAAAAGCTTTGAGAAACTTTATCTAACGTGAAATATTTAAGCATGAGATTGAACTAATTACATCTAGAGGTCTCAACATAGATTTCTCTATGAAAATGTAATTTTCTTTTCTTCCTTTGCCCTTTCCTGTCACATACCTACGCTGCTCTGGTAACTTCTGCCACACTTTAAAACAGTAGTTGCTAGGGTTTTTTCCTTGTAATAATATATAGAAAGTGTTATTGACTGGAGCCTACATGGTGTGATTTTGAAAATAATGGCATGTAGATAGAAGAAGGTAAAATAAGTAATCCAGAAACAATCTCCAGATTCACATGAAAGCCAAAGTTTACAGATTACCCAAATGCCATTGTTTTGGAAATGAAATACTGATGTAAGATTTTGAACAGGTTTCTAAAGAGAAAAAGGAATGTGTTTCATGTCTCTAGATTTGCTAACATCGCATTCAAAAATATAAGGGAAGACAAACTATGTCACCTACTCTGTTCATATATTCCACACCGTGAGGAAAATCACAGAAAGACTGGGTTTGGTGACAGTTCATCTTTGAGGTATCTTACAACCAGATGTATTTTATGCTTCAGTGATTATCTGCTCCAGCCCCATGCTCAAAGCAGGGCCAGATGGAGCATGTTGCCCAGTAACATGTCCAGTGAAATTTTGCCTGTCTCCAGGAATACAGACTCCACAATCTCTCTGGACAATGAGTTTCTGCCTTCAAACACCCTTGCAGCAGAAAACAGTTTTGTTGTGTACAGATGTGTGACCGTTTTAGGCTGTGTCTTTGAGAAAGGGACTGGAACACTCTGGCTGAATATTTTGGTGTAATAATGAAAACAAAGATATTCTAAATGAATTTCATTGGTAGATTGGTAGAATGCAACTTTAAATTTTTAGCTTTAGTTCAGTTTGAATCTCAGTTCAGTCTGTCTGTTTCAGTCTCTCTGAGCAGCAGCTGTGTTCTGTCTGTGCTGGCAGGTGCTGACCTTCAACTAACATAAGAAACTAATTCTTGCATACACTTTGAGCTAACAGAGTTTTCTCCTTAATAGTTACCTTTTCTCTCTCTTACCCTTTTTGGGAAAAACGGGAGGAAGTAGGAGAAGGGGGTATAGTTGGGGGGGACCTCTCTTCTTGGAGGAGGGAAAGGTTTTTCTGTGTTACATTCTTTGCTGTATGTTTCTGTATATATTGTAAATACTGTATATTGTGTATATATTCACTGCATCTCATCCTGCTTGTAAATACAGCTTATTCATTTCTGCTTCTCCAACTGAGTTAGCCGTGGTTTCTTTTTGTGGGGGGGAGAACTGAACCTCTCACCACCACAAGATGAAACTTCAAGTGTTATAATTTCTTCGTATTACCTCTTGTCCCATCAGCATCAGTGGGGACCACTGTGGAAGCCTGATTCCCTCTTCAATTCCTCCCATCAGTTGTTTGTACTCAGATAAGCTCCCCATGAGCCTTTTCATCTCCAGGCTGAGCAGTCATAGGTCTCTCAGATTCTTCTCATGTGACAAATGCTCCAGCCTTTCATCCTCTTCCTTTTGCTGGACTCAGTTCAGTAGATCCATGTCTTTCTTGTACTGAGGATCCTAGAGCTGGACCCAGGACTTAGCAGAGGGGGAAAATTGCCTTCCTCAACTTGTTGGCAATGCTTTTCCTGGGAAGAGAACCCTCAGTCCAGGTAACTTCTTTAACCTTCTTGCATAACTTTGAGAAATATGGTAGTTTAGTATATACTTCTCTGAAGGCTTTCAGAACCATCTTTTAGATGTGAGAAGTCATGTATATGTAAAATAATGAGAGTTTATAAAGTGTAAACCCTGTAATTTTAAATCCATCATTCAGTCTGAGTTCTTCATGTTGTCATTTCAGTGTTCAGTGGCACGGTTATTTATTCTCCGAGTAATGCTTAGAAGTCAGTGCTTGGGAATACCACCAAAGTTAATGAAATGGTAGAAACATCAATCTAAAGTCAACAAAACCAACAATGCTTGTACCCAAAGAAGCTCTAGCTAATGGTTTTGACATTGGGGGGTTTTGGGTCATTTTTTTCCTTTTCCCCCCAGTTAAAATGAACAAAAAGTAAATATCCAGCAGGTTACATTTACAGGATTTTCTAAAAGAATATATTAAAGTTTAGTGGGAAAAGTTTGGCTTTTAATACTTTCCAGAATAGGCTTTGTCAATGCTGAGTGTTTTTCTCTTGTTTCAGTTTTATAATGAAGTCCTTAACATACGTTCCTCTTTTTTTATATAACCAGTCTAGAGACAGCTTCTTGTTGAATTTGTTGCATTATCAGACTTCAAGGAGCGTGAAGGGACTTGTCTCTCAAAGGAAAGAAAAGGAAAAAAAATAAATAAGAACTTTGTCAGTAGTTTCCTTAAATAGTTTCAAGAAACAAAGTCACATTTTCTATATTTGAATTTTCCCAGGGGGAGTAGACTGGAGTTTCATTAGCTTTTCTAGATAAAACAGAGCTGCTGGTGCCATGTATGTTAAGAATTCCAGTTTTTATGAATTCATTAAGTTGGTGGAGTCATTGTCCCTGAAGGAGTTAAAAAATGTGCAGACACAGCACTTCAGGACATGGTTTAATGACCATGGTGGTGTTAGGTCGATGGCTGGATTTGACGGTCTTAGAGGTCTTTTCCAACCCAAATGAGAACATCTGGGTTGTGAATGTGGTGGCACAGAGATCAGTGCACATTGCAAATCCTTTTCAAAACCAATCTATGCTGAACTCCATGTGGCAATGTCTATACTGTTAGCAGAGAACAGGTCAGCTTGGTTCGCTTCTTTGAGTGGGCATTCATTCTTTTTTTTTCTCCTCCATTTGCTTACTGCAGTGAAGTAACTAAATTAGCACAGATTTCTCTTGGAAAATTTGTCTGGTAATCTGGGAAATGAAAGTTAACTCACAAAAAACCTCTTAGTGTATCACTGCCCTCTTTTCTCTGCAATACTGCAAGAAGAATTCTGATGGATGGCTGAGTTTCATTCTCTCGCGAGACCATTAAAGATGTTAATATAAATCTTTTCAGACATCTAAGAGACTAAGTCAGGAAAAGTAGGAGGGAGATACAGAGATACAGTGGAGGGTGAGTGGGGAGGGAAAGGTTAAGCTTATTTGTGAAATGCCAAGTTGTGAACAGTATGTTTTGCTCAACAAACATAATGAACAATCTGGCATTTGGCTTGTGAGGAATACAGAACAGAAGAACAAAGAGCTTTGGTTATATATTTGTCCTAATCAATAAGGGAATATCCTTTCTTGTTCTACAGGGTCTTCCAGAGAACAGATGTAGCAGTCAAGTAAACTGTAGAATTTCTGTTCCTAATGTGTTCTGCTGGTCATCTTCCTATCTGACTTTTTCATAAATGTATTTATGAGTAATGAAATGATAGTTTAATGATAGCATAGCCTTTCTTAGCTGAAGACTTTTGGGGGAAAAAAAGTAATCAGAAAAGACAAGCTTATTACAGATACCACACAGTGTTATCATAAACCTGGTGAAACCAAGGATTTAGATGAGGGATGGCTCTGCTGGTGATTATGTTGATTTACTTCTTTTGATTTTTTCATACCACTAATACTGAATAGTTTCATACTTTGGAACTGCTGGAATGAGAAGCCCCAGTCATGGGGCAGTCATTTTTACCCAGGAACTTTCTCACAGCTGACTCTTTTCTTCCCTCCTTCCACACTAAATGACATGATTTGCTGAAGCACAAAAGAGAATCTCTGCAATGTTGTGCACTGTTAGCTGTGAGCTGGTAGGAGATATGTCCGTTCTTCTTTCCCCTGTTACATGTAGAGTGACACTGGTGAAGGATATCTGGTAATGGTGTCTTCCAACAACATCTCTTGATGTGTAACCTAAGATATGTACTGCTGAAGACAGAGTCATCTCTATAAGCGCCTCATAATGGCTTGGGTGTGTCTTTTTTTCATGTTGAGAAGACACTCAGTAGAATACAGTGATTCTGCAGAATGTTTTTCGTGAAGCATGTGCCTGCCATACAAGCGTGCAATATCCGTGCCACTTGATCTTTCAGAAAAGGAAATAATGAGTTAGGCTGAAAACAGGAGTGATATTAATTGCTATTGAAGTGTCTTGTAAAGACTAAAACAGACAGCATAATAATTTTTGTCTTATTTTTTAATATTGGTCCTGCCCTTGATGCATCATAGTTCAAATCCATAATACTCTGACAAGGACAATGAACATGTTTAACGACATGAATCATGCACTAGGCAATTACAACAGGCATCAAAAATACTCAAGAACATCAGACAAAACTAAGTGAGAGGTGACTAGGGTTGCAAGAGTATTTTGTATTTTATACTTTACTTTGTAAGAGGACTGTATTTGATGAATATAAAAATATTTAGACTATACTTTGATTTGTGCTATTCATATGAACAGCAGCAAAAAAACCTGCTGTGGATTTCCACATATTCCCAGGGCTGATCTGGTCAAAAGGAACTACCAACTAATTACTAATTTTGTAGAATTGCAGAATAAGGTAGGTTGTACAAGACTGCTGGAGTTAAATGTAGCCCAGCCTCCTGCTCAAAGCAGGTGAAATTGGACTGTTGCTCATTCATTTTTAAGCATCACCAAACATGGAGATGCCACAGCTTCTACAGACATTGAACTCATTCCTGTACATCAGGGTCTATCTTGTGCTAGAAAGCCAGGCCTGTACCCTGCCCTCCTCATGTGCTCTCACTGGTACTGAGCAGTGGGACACGGCCAGTGCCTGATCCTGCTACTACACTTAAGCTGTTGCAGACCTGGCTAGGCTGTTGCCTCCTAGCAACCTGCTGCCCCCCAGGGCCTTTTATGTGGAGCAGCTTCTGCTCAGTCAGCCCTATCTGCAGAGGTAAGACCTTGCTAAAGGTTTGGGGAAGTCCGTGAGGTTCCCTCCATCTTATTTCTCCAGTCTGTCTGAATTCCTCTAAATAGCAGTTGCCCTACAGCCTGCTGTCCACTCCCCTTAGTCTGGTGTCCCCAGTTACTTACTGGCAGGTGAAAAGGGCACTAGACTGCATTGGACCCAGTATCAGTCCCTGATGAATGTCACTATTAAGCAGTCACTGCATGAACTTTGCAACACTGACCTCAGCTCTTTGAACCTGTCTTGCTGTAGAGTTTTCTTCACACTTTTTAAGGCCTGTACACAGGCTTGACCTTCTCACAGCTGATATGAGTCTATGGGTAATCATGCCAAGGGTCCTGAAAAAGTCAAAGCGCATCTGCTGCTGCCCCCTACACAATCACTCAGCACAAAAGCTAATCAGGGTTCCCCTTAGCAGATTTCCATGAGCACAGGGTATTTTGGCTAATGTATGTGTGTTCCAGAAAGAAGCTTTGATTGCACCACGTGTGAACAAAGCAACACAAGGTTAATCTTCATCAGATAGGTAACTAGCTGTTTTGTGGGCACATGGTAACAATCAGAACAAGGAACCACCTCATGACCAGTTTTGTGTTTAAATGGGGCACCTGTTTTATGTTGTGTTTTTCTTTGTGTAGGTGAAAACTTGGTTTTATAAAACCACAGGTACATTTCTTAGGTGCAGCATTATGAAGCAAGTTAAACTGAAACAAATTCTACTCTCTCAGCTTCACTTTCTGGAAATAAGAGTCTGCACTGGAAATGTTCATGTGCCTCACATGGTTCAGTTAGGTCAGTTGAGAATGACTGATCTCAATTGCTTTGTCCCAAAGCCTATTAAATTGTCTCCTGCTTGTGCTGGTTTTAGAAATAATGTCAATTTAAAGTCAGCCTGAATGTGGGATTTTCTTTCCTTTCTGTAAATGGGGTATGTATGCTGTGAAAGAAATGTGTTCATTGTGTATTGTGTTTGCCGTTCAAGTACATCTTTCTTTTTTATTACTTTGTTTATCCATTAAAGGACAATAAGCTTCCCCTCACTTTGTATTTGATTATTAGGATTTGATACATCTCTTTCTGTAAACACATCAGCGCACAGAGGTTCAGCAGGATAAGTTTTGGTAGCCATGATCTTTATCTCTGAATTCTGTTTCTAATGTAAGTGGATAGACAATAGAAGGATAAGAAAGACAGACAACACATAAGATATTATCTTTGGTAAAGACTGACTGGTCAGGTGGTCAGTGAAAAACAGGGATACAGTGCTTATGCTTTGTTCAGTCCCTAGTCTATTGCAGCTTAATGCGTGTGGTTGGAGGAAAAGATGCTGCAGCCTCTCTAAGGCTACTTGTGTTCCTCTGAAAGGCAATTGACTGCTGCTGCCAGACCTGAGTTCCCAGAAGGGCCAGTGCAGTGGTGTTTTATTAGCGATGCTCTGCAGTAAAATGTGTAAAAATTTGCTCTGTTTCATTAAACACAAACTCTTCCTGGTTGCTAAGGGTCTATTTTTCTCTAGCAAGCTCCTATTGAGTGTAACTTCTTCAGTGAATGTCCCTTCAGTTTTTGTGTAACTGATGTGAATGTCTGTAAATATCTATATAGAAATACACATATACAAGATCTTATGTAAAAGCTTGACTGGTAAAACAAATTGGTCCTTCATTTTACATATGGCATAATGAGGAGCTCCCCAGCACTGAACTTTGCGCACATGTATGTGCACCAAGCATTTTTATGTCAGGTTTGTCCTTTCTTCCAATGCTTAATGCTTATCTCCCAAAGGGAATTCAGTTCCTGAACCATTTTTGTCTTCCTTACCACACCAAACCAGACCATACCAGGCCATTCCTGGCCATTCCAGCCCAGGATGCAGTTGGCTTTCTGGGCTGCAAGCACACACTGCTGGCTCATGTTGAGCGTCTCATCAACCAGCACCTCCAAGTCCTTCTCCTCAAGAGTACTCTCTATCCATTCATCACCCAACCTGTCCATGAAAGGCTGGAGCAGCTAATCTCACAAGGTCCTTTTCAGTCTGGTCTGATTGTGCAGATTGGAATAGCAGGAAGCAAGACTTAAGTCAAGAATTTGAGAAACATGTAAAAGAATATCTACAGACACAGGTGCAGACAAACTCAGGTTCACCCCCAAAGTCCCATCATCTCTAAAACTCTGTAGGTGATTTATAATGAAATCCACTGTGTGTTTCTTTCTAGGCTGCTCTGGAAAATTACATTGGGAATACATTAGTTAGAACATCACCTTACAGTGTATAAATTCTGGTTTAGCTATATGAAAGAGTTTGTTGTAATAAAATTAATATATTGCCTCTTTTATGGACAGTCGTGACTTCTAATGATTTTTCCCCTCAGAACTGGAAAGAGTTCAACACATTCATGCAGCATATATAAAGTCACAAGTGATAATTATATGTCTATGATTTAAGCTGCTTTTAATGATGATCTATTTTTTTGGCAGCCAAGAGAAGAAACTACTCTTTTTTATTACTATTATTTTATTGCTTTTTCTTCCAAGAAAGCAGCTGAGTAGTCCTATTGAATTTATAAACATGTTCATGTACTTACCAGCCTTGTTGGATCAGAATGAGAAAGTTCTAACACTTTGTAGGATCAAGCCTGCCATTTTTGATGCTTGGCTTCCAGGAAGAAAAATGTACACAGAAAACACCCTGCAGCAAATTCTGGGTGCAGTCAGCAGCCAAAGAATACAAATGTCACATCCTCTCAAACCATGTAAACAGCAGTGGTGTTATTCAGTTGACTCTTCCAAGCTTTAGTGCAAATGTTCAAATATTTTTAGCTATTTTCAATCAGTATCATCACCAAATGTGGATGGTTCTGTATCACAGAATCACAGGATGTTAGGGGTAGGAAGGGACCACTGGAGATCTTCAAGTCCAGTGCCTCTGCCAGAGGAGGACCATATAATCTAGTACAGGTCTCACAGGAACACATCCAGATGGGTCTTGAAAAAATTGCCAGAGAAGGAGACTCCACAACCTCTCTAGGTATCCTGTTTCAGTGCTCTGTGATCCTTACAGTGAAGAAATTCTTTGTCATGTTGAGATGGAAATTCCTGTGCTGTAGTTTACATCCATTGCTTGTCCTATCACAGGTGCAAGTGAGAAGAGGCTGTCCTTTCGTTCTTGACATCCAGCCCTCAGATGCCCTCTCAGTCTTCTCCTCTCCAGACTAAAAAGCTCCAGGTCTTTCAGCCTTTTCTCTTAAGACAGTGCTCCAGTCCCTTAATCATCCTCACAGCCTTCTGTTAGACTCTCTCAAGTAAATCCCTGTCCTTCTTGAACTGGGGAGCCCAGAACTGGGTGCAGTATTCCAGGTGGGGCCTCACTAGGGCAGAATAGAGCAGAAGGAGAACCTCGATCTGCCGGGCGCACTCTTCTGAATGCAGCCCAGGATACCAATGGCTTCATGGCCACAAGGGCACATTGCTGTCTGGCCCAGCTCTCTAGTCTGTCTAAGTCTTGCTGAATGGCTGCACAGCTTTCAGGTGTATCAGCCAAGCCTCCTCCAGCTTTAGATGGCAGCTGCAGTTTTATAACTGCTTTAAAACTTCTTTCAGTAGTATTTTCTACTGGAACAGTTTATGATACTGTTCTGGGAATCCAGAGGAGCTACTGGAAATTATAAACGTTGCTGAAATCTTGGACTTCTTTTTGTCTTCATTATTAGTCATGATCAAAAGTTATATATCCATCTGTGTTTTACACTCAGGAGATAACTTTCTGCGTTTCTTAGAAACAATAGATTTTACAGTATGGGTTAAAAGTGCAGATCTTAGTGGAGAGGGCTAGTGGGATGCACTGTATTAAAGACTCCAGGAGGCAAATAGAAGAACAATACAAGAAATGCACTGAGGCTGCCAGCACATCTGGGAACAATCCAATTATCAAAGTGAACATGTTGCAGTGCTAACTGTATGCTCAGCATGTTCTCTTTACAGCAGGGATATTACATCAGCAATACAATCAGAGAAGGAAAACACCCCAAGGAGTGGTTAAGTCAGCTGCAAATTTCAGCTTGAATCCTTTTTCTTGGTTTTGTTTGGTTGTTGGTGGTGTGGTTTTGAGGGACAGTGGGCTTCCTTCCTGAATTCCTTCCTGAATTTATTATTTTCTTCCTGAATTCCTTCTTTATTTCCTCCCTTCCTGAATTCTTTTTTCTTTTTTCTTTTTTTTTTTTTTTAATAAATTAGAACTTCAGTAATATCTGGAACTAATGAATGGGTGTAAAATTTACCCATCTTATTTCTGAAGCCACAAATAAGAGACACAGGAGAATGATGTAAGAGTAGAGAGAAACTAATCAATAGCTATTAGGATCAGAACTGTATGGTCTGGGATGGTATCCCCTGCATTAATAGGAAACTCTACTGTTTTTCCTATCAAGTGTTATGGCTGTATCAGTTTTCTTAAATCTTTCCTGTTTTTCTTTAAAGAGTAGCAGAAGATAGGATATCATCACTTTTTAATAACGTGAGGTGCAGAACCTCATGTTGATGTATTAGTTGTTGTCTGTTGCAATCTACAGTTTGTCATGTTGAATTATTCCTGGGATTAATTTGGCTCAAACATGGATACATTTTTTTGTTACAGCGTCTACTTAGCACTCTGCAGGTAAACACTGCGATAATGAGCCTTTCCACTAGAAAAAATGAATTTCTATTACACTACCCATCACCATAATTACAACCTTGACAACAAAGTGTTGATTTTGTGGTCAGCTGTCTAGTTTGCCCTTGAGGACCTGGACCTATCGCTAAGCACACTGTTGACACCTAGGTGCCACACTGACTGTCAATCCCTTTGTTATTACAAAAGAGAAAAGCCCCTACCATTTGTCACCTAGGAAACTAACTGTTTTATTTATTTATTTTTTATTATTATTTTGTTGATTTGTTTGTGTGGGTTTTTTTAAAGTATTAGTTCTTTATTTACTAGTTCATCTTGTGTCTTTTTGCCAAAGACATTTAGGGTACTCTGAATTAAGATCCTATTTACAGAGCAAAGCCATACCTGACAATTAAAGTGGTCTGGACATGAGCCTGCAGTGTGCCCAGGTGGCCAAGAGGGCCAATGGCATCCTGGCCTGTATCAGGAACAGTGTGGTCAGCAGGAGCAGGGAGGTCATTCTGCCCCTGTACACTGCACTGGTTAGGCCACACCTTGAGTCCTGTGCCCAGCTCTGGGCCCCTCAGTTTAGGAAGGATGTCGACCTGCTGGAACATGTCCAGAGAAAGGCAACAAAGTTGGTGAGGGGCTTGGAACACAAGCCCTATGAGGAGAGACTGAGGGAGCTGGGCTTGCTTAGCCTGGAGAAGAGGAGGCTCAGGGGAGACCTTATTGCTCTCTATAACTACCTGAAGGGAGGTTGTGGACAGGCAGAGGTTGGTCTCTTCTCCCAGGCAACCAGCACCAGAACAAGAGGACACAGTCTCAAGCTACACCAGCGGAGGTTTAGGCTGGACGTTAGGAAGAAATTCTTCCCAGAAAGAGTGATTTGCCATTGGAATGGGCTGCCCAGGAAGGTGGTGGAGTCACCATTACTGGAGGTGTTTAGGAAGAGACTGGATGGGGTGCTTGGTGCCATGGTTTAGTTGATTAGATAGTGTTGGATGATAGGTTGGACTTGATGATTTCACAGGTCTTTTCCAACCTGGTTTATTCTAGTCTAGTCTAGTCTCGTCTAGTCTAGTCTTGTCTAGTCTGTCCTGTTCTCTCTGGGTTTGTGCTGGATAATGTCGGTGGTTGCCATTGAGGTGAGAAATTGTTTCAAATCTCCATGTGCCATTTGGCACTAAAACAATTTCTTGCTTATTCTTTACAATTCAATGCTTTAATCCCATTTCTGCAAGTGTGATGATTTATCTATGATATGATTTGCCTGTGACATGAATCAATTTTCTCAATTTTACCAAATAATCATTTAAAAACCTAATGGCCAGGGATATAGTGTTGTGTTCTTTTGAGATTTACTTTGAAGCGTAAGAGAGAAAGCTGATGTCTAAGACTCACAGTAGAAAGATAGTGGAGGCAAAGCGTAATGGGCATTCCACTATTATCCTCCAATACCAGTCTATGTGAATTAAAATTCATTTGCAATGACAGATGAGATGAGATATAGTCTTCCTGTCTAGTGACAATAGCAGTTGAGGCAGCTGAAAGAAAATTAATTAATCTAAAAATCGTATTCATTACAAAAATAAAGGTCACCTGACAATTATAATTGTTTGAGTAATCATTGCTCTTGGGAGTAGTTCTAAACTGTGAAAGCAGGAAGTTTAGTGGGAAAAAAGAACTGAAAGGTCATAGAATGGAGATCAGATCATGAAAACAGTAACAAGAAACGAACAAAATACAATCATTGCAAACCCCAGCACTGAAGGACCACAAATGTGTGGTTTATCTGAGTATTTCAAGGAATTGAAATAAATTCTTATGAGCAATGCTGTGGAGGTAAATTGGTGTAACTCATTTGAACAGCTCCAAATGGCAACATTACTGGAAAAGGCAATTTAAAATGAAAAGGACTTAAAAGTAAGTCACAAAGCGATGAACCTATCCTTTTGTGATTTGAGAACTATTTATTTTGAAGTGTGTAGTGACGGAATCTTAAGTAGCAAGTTACGCTAACTTTTTGAACCCTGAATCCTGAGTGTAGTAAAAGTTGATAAATTCCCTATGGTAAAGTCTATTAATATATACATATCTGAGATACATCAAATATTTATGTTAAATGTACACCTAAAATGTAAAAAAATTAATTTCCACCGCTTAAGAGGTTTTGAATAAAATTTTTCAAAGTAAATACGGAAGGGTTTGGGTTTTTTTCCATTATAAGTGATTTATCTTGAGATAAAAGCATTGTGTAAAATCTCTCAGAAAAAAAAAAATAAAAGAAAAATGTCAGAAATATTGAAATATCAATAAACTCAAGAGTTTTATATGAACATGGCAGTAATGTGTGTTTCTTTGGTGCATATATGTAAGTACAAGTATCTGCTATTATTTTAAATATTTGCATGGTATTCTGTTCTTTCTTTGTTTTTATCTACCTGTCCATCTATCTATGTAGATAGATATTTACACATATGTATTAGAATAGAATAGAGTAGAATAGAATAGACTAGAATAGAATAGAAAAGCATAGAATAGACGAGGTTGGAAGAGACCTTCAAAATCATCGCATCCAACCCATCATCCAACACAATCTAATCAACTAAACCGTGGCACCAAGCACCCCATCAAGTCTCCTCCTGAACACCTCCATTGATGGTGACTCCACCACCTTCCTGGGCAGCCCATTCCAATGGGCAATCACTCTGTCTGTGTAGAATTTCTTCCTAACCTCCAGCCTAAACCTCCCCTGGTGCACCTTGAGACTGTGTCCTCGTGTTCTGGTGCTGGTTGCCTGGGAGAAGAGGCCAACCTCTGCCTGGCTACAACCTCCTTTCAGGTAGTTATAGAGAGCAATAAGGTCTCCCCTGAGCCTCCTCTTCTCCAGGCTAAACAATCCCAGCTCCCTCAACCTCTCTTCCTCAGGGCTTGTGCTCCAAACCCCTCACCAGCTTTGTTGCCCTTCTCTGGAAACATTCCAGCAAGTCAGTATCTTTCCTAAACTGGGGGGCCCAGAACTGGACACAGTACTCAACATGTGGCCTAACCAGTGCTGAGTACAGGGCAGAGTGACCTCCCTGCTCCTGCTGGCCACACTGTTCCTCTTATATGGTATTATTCATATCATTTGTGCAATATAGGAAAGACCTAAGAACATGAGTTACATTTCTGCTCACATTAGTGCTATTTCCTACTACCAGACTGGGGATGGGGCAGAGGGAAGTTACTTCCAAGAGAAGAATTTGCTTAAAAATATTGAAAAATATCACCCATTCTTATCTGCCACTCTGGTGTGTCTTCTTTCCTGGTATCATCCTTTATGTTGTATATTAGGCATAGAACAGTTGCTCTGAAATCTATTTTGTTCCCTGTTGATCTTTCAAGGTAGGTGTAGGGCATGTGATGTTCTTTACAAAGTGCACTCCCAGAATCTACCAATGAAACACTGGCTTGCTTTGGCTATAGGAGAGTTAATGCTTACATGACTTCATCCTTTCATTGCACCTTCTCTTGCAACTGACTACCCAGGATGTTCATCTATGGCTGTCTTGCCAAGTGAGGGTATCAATAAGCTGCATAATCATAGAGCCATAGAATGTTTTGGGCTAGAAGGGACCCCAAAGATCATCTAGTCCAAGAGCCCTGCCATGAACCCTCCACCAAACCAGGCCACTCAAGGCCTCATCCAACCCAGCCCTGAACACCTCCAGGAAGGAGGAATCCATAACTTCCCATGGCAGCCTCTTCCAATGTCCCACCACCCACCACACCATAAAGAATTTCCTCCTAACATCCAGTCCAAAACATCCCCTATCCAATTCAAAGCCACCACCCCTTGTCCTATCACCACAAACCCTTATAAAAGTCCCTTCCCATCTCTCCTGAAGGCCCCCTTCATATTTTCATTGAATCATAGAATTGTTAGGGTTGGAAGGGACCACAAGGATGATCCAGTTCCAACTTCCCTGCCATGGGCAGGGACACCTCACATTACATCAGGTTGCTCAGAGCCACATCCAGCCTGGCCTTCAAAACCTCCAGGGATGAGGCTTCCACCACGTCCCTGGGCAACCTGTGCCAGTGTCTCACCACCCTCATGGGGAAGAACTTCTTCCTAACATCCAATCCAAATCTACCCATTTCCAGTTTTGTTCCATTCCCCCCAGTCCTATCACTCCCTGACACCCTAAAAAGTCCCTCCCCAGCCTTCTTGTAGCCCTCTTCAGATACTGGAAGGCCACAATATGGTCTCCTTGAAGCCTTCTCTTCTCCAGACTGAATAGCCCTAACTCCCTCAGTCTGTCCTCATAGTTGAGGTGCTCCAGCCCTCTGCTCATCCTCATGGCTCTTCTCTGGACACACTCCAGCACCTCCAGATCCTTCCTGTAATAGGGGCTCCAGAACTAGACACCTAGTATTCCAGGTGGGGTCTCACCAGAGTGGAGTAGAGAGGGAGAATCACCTCCCTCAACCTGCTGGCTATGTTTCTTTTGGTGCAGCCCAGGATGTGATTGGCTTTCTGGGCTGCAAGTGCACACTGCTGGCTCATGTTGAGCTTCTCATCCACCAGCACCCCCAAGTCCTTTTCTTCAGGGCTGCTCTCAAGCCAGTCTCTGCCCAGCCTCTAACGGTCCTTGGGATTGCCCAGATCCAGATGGAGGACCTTGCACTTGGTCTTGTTGAAGCTCATGAGGTTGTCATGGGCCCAGCTCTCCAGCCTGTCAAGGTCCCTCTGGATGGATCCCTTCCCTCCAGCATGTCTGCTGCACCACACAGCTTGGTGTCATCAGCAAACCTGCTGAGGGTACACACAATGTCACTGTCCATATCACCAACAAAGATGTTGAACTAGACTGGTCCCAGTACTGATCCCTGAGGGACTCCACTTGTCCCTGGCCTGCACTTGGACCTCGACCCATTGACAGCCACCCTTTGGGTGCAGCTGTCAAGCCAATTCTTTATCCACTGAATGGTTCATCCATGAAACCCATCCTGCACCAGCCTGGAGACCAGGATATGGTGTGGGACAATGTCAAAGGCTTTGACCTCTTCCAAGCCTTCATCCCACCCCTGAGCTGGGATTGTTCTTGAACACCAGCACAGAGATCATCATGTGATAGGAGATGTTGTTTTCTGTTACCGGGTCCCCAACCCTCTGCCCTAAAACCATCACATTACGAACAGGAAACCTGGATTTTCCCAGTGGTATTTTGATAAACATTTTACAGATCAATGAACCTAATAAAAAAAAAAAGTGCCATAATGTGCTAAAGGTCATGTGTGAGATGCTAAAGGTCATGTGTAAGTGGCAGCAGCAGAGCCAGGTTTCAGTGCTGAAAACTGAGTTACTTTGCGGAAGATCTTCCCAGTAGTAGAGAGTATAATGAATTTATGTGGTGTTTTATGAGAAGGAAAAATCAGGTAGAAAAGGTCCTTCGTTGTCTCACATGATTCATACTTCAGATCTACCCTGTGACATACAGTTGAGATGATTATGCCCTTTTTTAGTTTAACTGAAATATGTATATAAGTATTAGGTAATAGGTTGGGCTTGATGATCTCTGAGCTCTTTTCCAACCTTGTTGATTCTATGATTCAGTGATTCTGTGATTTGATGTGTGTGTATATGTATATAATATGTATTACATATGTATGTGTGTATGTGTATCTGTGTTTGTATGCCTATTTCCTTCCTGGGGTAACTGTGTTTGTTACATTTATGTTGGTCTTGGATATTTAGTTTGTAATTGAATAACACAGAAAACCTGGCTTTCACCATCTCTTCCCCACAGAGTGGACAACTTGATGTATTTTTTGCCCACCTCAAAATGCAGCCCAGGCAGAACTGATGTTGGCATGGCTGGACAATGCCAGCACTGTCCTGAGTATTGTGGCCTATGGAGCAAGTCCACTCTGTCTTCTCAGACATGTTTTCTTTCTTGCAGCAGGCTGGGGAGAGCAGAGGACAATGAATCTGCTCTTGCTCTCTGGTGTCATGCACTGCAAGAGAGAGAGGGTTGCTGTCCTGGGGAGGCAGAAAATGCCCAGGCCCCTTGACAAGGATCTTCCCAGCTTCTGAAGCCCCACCGCCCACCCCATGGCTGCCCCAGGGGAACATTTTCCCCACACAACTCACCTCTGCTGCTGCAGGCACATCCCCTGGTGCCTGGCTGTCTAAACTAGGCAGGGCCAGGAAACACAGGCAGTGGCTTTGGGATGGACACCCAGAGCTGCTGACAGCAGTCCTTAAAGTGCTGCCCAGCACCACCAGAAGTCTTGCTCCAGCTCCAAGCTCCACAGTTTGCAGGCACGCTCAGCAGAAGTCCCAGGCACAAACGAGACTGCCCCAGGCTCTGCTGGTATCCTAACATAATCAGTGAGGCACATGACCTGCACTGCATGGTGATCTCAGCCTCACCGACCTAACCATGCCATGGCAGGCATTCAGCCTGCAGGCACACGGAATCAAAAGAAAATGTGAAAAAATCTATAGTTGTTATAAATTTGCCACTTCGCTCTTCTACCATACCTCTATTTGCTATATCTATGTCATGTGATAGGTTGATGGCATTGCTGTTTATACAGCTGTGCCTCAAGGACTTGAAAACCTGCTTAAGCCGAGCCAAGCATTGTTGTTATGTTAGGATTCAGCTTTTAGATGATACTTCCCTACCAAAGCCTTCCTGCTATCAGAACCAAGGGATCTGAGCTGTGTGTGGGTGCACAGGCTATGTGCAAGGAGGCACCATTTGAGCATGTGCCATTTGTCAGCATCTGCACCTTTGCAAGCTCAAACTCCTTATTGGCATGTCTGCATTTCTTCTCTCACTCCGTTTTTGTCCTGGAGCAAAGATATTATAAATTATATGTATCATAACGGTGTGTTTGAGTGGGGAAGGCATGTTATTTCTCTGCCTGAATGGCAGTGTTTTTCTGAAGGAAGTTTTAGCACAAGCAGAAGGAATAACTGAAGTATTCAGTCTTGATGCGGAAGGTCATGAAAGTACAGAACAGAAATGTTACAGGTAGTGTCAATATTTATTTTTGTCTGGTGGCATTATAAGATGTGAAGGTAGTGGCAGGGACAGCAGCCTCAAGAGAGCTATAGGAAGGTTTTGCCTACAAACAGATAACCACACTCTAAGATACAGATGTATATGTATGCAGTGCTCTGTTTTATTTAATGTTTCAAGTGCTTGAAGCAGGCAGGTGACGTTTTTTTCAGACTGTCCTTGTAATTTATCGGTGCTTATTTTGATATAGTTCTAGAAAGTAAGACGTTCAGAATCCCTCTCATAAGTTAAAAAGCCCACAAAGGTCATTTGTGCTTTTTTTCCTTTTTTTTCCCCAGCTTTCAGAACAATAGAAGTTTGATGATGGCCTGAGGCTATTTTAGCAGATTGTTGTAGAGCGAATTTTTGTGGGCTAATAACCCCTTGTTGTCATGTGTTGCAAAGGGTCCACAGACTGCTATTTAATATCTGCATCCCTGTTCCTGTATGGTCTGTGTTGCCAGCTGGATGATTATCTTGAGTAATTTTGCAGATTTTAAACATCTCTCTAGCAGTGCTGGTTTCACTTCTCTGCAGGGTGTACCTTAAGAGAAATTACCTACACTCCAAGCTTCCTAATTATGACCTTATTCATCTTCTGATTGGAATAATCATAGTTGGACATAGAAAGAAAAAGTTTTATTATAAGTTGGCAGGTTATATCCTTTTAGTTAAGCTACTGCAATCAGTTTTCACTGCCAAGGGAAGAAAATAATAATTAAAATGCTTATTCTTTCATTTTTTGCCCCCACTTCTCTGCTTGCCTGTTTTCTGTCATCTCTAATCTCAGCCATCACCAACCCCCAGATGATTCTGTCGTCCACCCACCTTAGCCTTGCTTGATGCTGTTTTCTCCAGAGACATTGCTTATCCATCATCATCTTCTCTCCCTAGTTTCTTCAGTTCACATGTGACTGTTTTTCCTTCACTTGTATCTCTCCTCTTCCTATTATTGCTACTTATTCATGGTAGTTTGTGACAAGCTGCTGTCTCATGCCACATGTGGTTGACTGACGACAGTGACTATGCTTTGCTTTCTGCCTCTGTAATTGATTCTTTACTAATTAGCTGTTCTGGAGGAGGTAGCTCAGATGGTTCCCTTCATTTGCCTTTTCCTAGGCATCTGTAAAACCTTCTCGGTAAAATGAAAGTCACCATCCTTGTATGCACTGTTCATTATTCGAGAATTGGTTCTAAGCTCCCGCAACATTTCATTATTGCTGTCTACCTGGAAACTGTTTTAAATGAGAGAGAAAAAGCACTTCATAGCTTTAACTGTAAATAAATGCAATTCCAGTACATTACAGTATTTAGTAACTGTAATGAATCAATGCTGATCTCCATTAGGCAGGATTTTGACCCCTACAAAGTAGCTTAAAGGAAGTACACTTGGAAATATGTATCTGTAGCTCTAGCAGTGTCATTTAGCTGAGAATTTCTCAAATTTCTCAGTCTGATGAGTTTCCAAGTACAAAAGAACCTTCCATGAGTCAAATTGTCTAGTAGGTCACATGTTCTGAGTGGATTTAGAAAGGAAGACTTTTGCTGATAATTTTGTGTAGAACCTGCTACTGTTATCAGTAATTCCCCAGTCTATTGCAGAATCAATATCTTTTCCCAAGTACTGAAAGTGACTAAGTGCCTAACTAAAAGCTACAAATGGCATTGTAATTTCCTTGGACCTTGCTCACTATTCACATAGTAATCACCATGTTCCTTTTTATCACATTCTGCCAACTCTAATTTCCAAAGCTGCACAGATTCATTGTTGCTGGTATGTACTACATACAAGTCCTTGTATGCACTTTAATGAAAAAGTGGATGATGGATTTATTCACTCAGTGCCACGCTCAGTTAATGTGAATGAAATCTCTGCAAGTGCACATGTCCTTTGCGTAACACCTTGCTCAAGTAACCTCTTTCCAAAACTCGTGTCCCTGTCATTCTTCAGTTTGTAGCTATGTGCAGTGAAACGGGGCACATTCTCTTTTCTGCTTCTCTAATGTAAAGTGAAACTTTGTGACAGTCTTCTGTGGGACTTGCTCTTACAGAACTTGGAGCAAGTAGTGAAATCTGTGATTAAGCAGCTTGTTACAAGAATTGCGAAAGCCTTTCTCGGGTCGTTGAGAAGTTAATTGTTAAAGTTCAGCAGCTGCAAGTCAGAATGTATCTGCAATTAACTATTCAGTAGGATGACTACTGGACTGATGAACTAGCTCAAGTGAAATCACCTAGAACACTGGAGTCCTGTCAGGATGTCCTAACAAGCTAGATACTTGATTTCTCATCTTCAATCTCCACTTCCTGTCCAGAAACTGAGAAGTACTTGGTATACAGATGAAGTTCTGCATCCTCTTTGCAGCCCAGCTGGATATAGCATATGAATTACCATACAGTACTTCAAAGTGTTTTGAGTAATATTTATGTCCAAAAAGAAGTTTTTGAGGATGTCAGTATACTCAGCACACTGAACTGGCCAGCATAGTGATATCAATTGCAAACTGACAGTTTTCTGGAGGAAAACTCAGCACAAATTCTATTTAAGTTGATTGTGTTCCCATTTGCATTCCCTGGTGTAGGTTCATTCTTGTAACATGTACTTTTTCACCTCCTATTTCCTTTTTGATTCTGTCCAGATAGCCCTTCCTATTCCAGTAAATACTTTTTCCACTTAGTTCAAAATGAGGTATTTTTTTTCTTTCCTTCTATGTTGTGTAGCATAGTCTCACCTAGCATCGGAATAACCCTCAACTGAATGCTTTTTGGGTTGTTTTTTTCCTGCCTAGTTAATGAGCCCAGCCCTCCAAATCCTTGCTTTATTTATGTGTGCTGTATTCTATTTAAATAACGTCTGTCAGAGGGAACTTTGTGACTTATACCTAAACTTGGGTTGAAGCATCTTTTCTAAATGTAAATGAGATTGTTACCTGTAGGCAGGAAAGCACTGAAAATTAATAATAAGGAAATTATAAGAAAGCCAAAATTTAAACAAAGAAGTATTTCTGTGAACAAGCTAGCATCCTCTTTCCATTAATTTGAATAAACTTTGAATGAAGCTAATTTCAAGCATTACTATGTGGATGACATATGAGCCTTAATGCAGTTTTTCAATGAAAGTCAGATTTTTTTGTAATTTTTCCAAGTATTTTCATAGGTTTTGTAAGTCTTATGTTCAGGACCCACCATCCTTATGTAATGTGACTCAGTCAGAGTCAGGAACAATTAAGAATCAAAATAGATGGCTTATGAAGTTTCATTCCGTGAAATGTCAGGAAATTTCAATAGGACAAGGGGCAATGGTTTTAAACAGAAGCAGAGTAGATTTTAGTTGGACATAAGGAAAAAGTTCTTTACAATGAGAGTAGTGAAATTCTGGCACAGGTTGCCCAGGGATGTGGCTGAGGCCCATCCATGAAGACATTTAAGGAGAGACATGATGGGGCTCTAAGCAGCCTCATCTAGTTGGAGGTGTCCCTGCTGACTGCAGTGGGGTTAGACAAGGTGACCTTTGAAGGTCCTTTCCAATGCAGTGCAATATGTGAATCTGTGACATTTACAGATGCAGAAAATTTGGATAAGAATAAGTCAACTTAAGATAACCATCCCAACGTTTGATACTGGTTCAAATTAATACTTCATCCTTTAATAGTTTGACTACTAACATTTTCAATATTTGATAGTCTTTTTTTCATCAACATTTTAAAACATTCCCTACTCCCTATTCTGAAACTTTAACTAATGGGAAGAAGATTTCTCTACCACTGAAACTCCTCTCTGTTTTTAGGTATCTTACAACTAAAGTAACCTTCCAGCCAAGGATGAAGGATATTGCTGGCAAACTACTTTGTTAGCAACACACAATAGTGAGTCATGGACAGCCTTTAACCAGAATTAGACAATATTTGATGTCATGGAGCAAAAGTGTTTCCAGTTCTGACTGTCAGTGTCCTACTGTAAAACAAACTAACAAAGCATGCCATTTTCTAAGTAGTTTTGCTGATCCTCTTTAACACTTTGGAAAATAATTGGTGATTAGTTTAATCTCTCTCTTTAAGTCTCTCTCTCCTGTTTAGCAGCATCTTCCCATGTTCTGGTTAACATTTTATTGCTCTTTTCTTCACTTTTCTCTGAAAATAGATACAAAAATGTCTTATTTCCCATATCATACATACATCACATTAAGGATGGCATGTATCAGTTACAGTTGATATCAGTAACTGTTAAGAGTGCTAGTGAGATAACATAAATGGGAAAATCTCTCTTCCTTTTTTTTTTTTCCCCCAATGTGTTTTTGAGATAATTACATTCTTTGGCCACCCCAAAGCTATTGGACAGCCAGAAATGTGTACCTGCAGCCCAGAAAGCCAACTGTGTCCTGGGCTGCACAAAAGGAACTGTGGCCCTTCAGGTTAGACGAACTGATTCTTCCCCATCATGTTTTCCTGAGACCCCACCAGCATCCAGCTCTGGGGTTGTAGCACAGGAAAGTCATGGACCTTTTGAAACAGGTCCAGAGGAGGGACACAGCAATAGTCAGAATGCAACACATTTCCTGTGAAATGCTGAGAGTGTTGGAGTTGGTCAGCCTGGAGAAGATAAGGCTCTGGGGAAACCTTATTGCAGCCTTTCAATATAAAAAGCAGGATTATAAAAAAGATGGGGACAGTCTATTTAGCAGGTCCTGTTGCAACAGGATAAGGAGCAATGGTTTTAAACTGAAAAAGGGCACATTAAGTTTGGACGTACTGAAGACATTTTTTACTGGAGAAGTTGAGGACGCTCCATCATTGGAAGTGTTCAAGGTCAGGTTGAAGGGAGCATTGAGCAACCCAATCTAATGAAAGATGTTCCTTCCCATGGTAGGGTCATTAGACTAGATGACCTGCAAATGTTGCTTCCAACCCAAACATTTATGTGATTCAATTAAAAGAATGCAACCCAAGAAGACACATTTTAGACTGAGATATCTGTAGTTACCTCACCTAGCAGGTTCTGAATAGTAACCAAATTGATTGCTTATTAATTCAGCCATATTTCTGAAAAGGTGTTATCTTCAAAACAAAACAAACAAACAAAAAAGTTGCAAAATCCCTTAATCACGCCATTGATTGACCTAGGGAATACCTCCTCTACTCTTGAACTAAAACATCTATGAAATGAAGAAGGACTTAGACTGATGTAGACTTCTATGCACCTCTTTTGTGTAGATGATTCTAGTGAATAGTTGACTATGCATTTATTCTCCCAGTGTGGCATCCCTCAGCTATTGACCTTGATGGAAACAGAACCGGCTTTCCATGACCTGCAATAACAGTCTGCCTTTGTACGACTGAGAACTGTTAATTTACCTGTCCATAAAATTCTTGGCATTTCATAATCTATGTCTGCAATACTGGGAAGATGCTTGAGGTTGTCCCTTCAGCTTCAGGTCTGATGGCAGTTAATGCACAGCAGGAAGAAAGGCAGTTGATCCATGACAGCAGCAGTATCATAAGTCAGTTCTACAGGGACTATTTTCTACATTCTTCATGCAGCTATGCAAAGTAGATTAGAAAATAGCCCTCTGTCTTAAAGCTTGGCAAGCAGCATTAGAGACACTAGGTCTTGGGCACGATTCTTCTTATCTTCTTTCTACAGAAGTCACACAGTTTCTCAACTAGGTTAAAATGTAGAGATGATCCTACTACCTCACCATCCAGACTTAATGGAATGTGTCACATTCCCCTTCAAGGAGCACAGCAACTTAAATTCTCTGCTGTGTGGGCTGAGAGGTTTAGGAAATGCACCAATTTATCTTGTTTACTGTGCTGATCACAATGCACAACACAGTTCTTGCCAAGTCTAGTGCTCAGTACATGGCGTCCATCCACACTCATGGGACATGAAGCCAGTTCCTGTTATATGCAGAAGCAACTCAATCTATTTGGTCTATCTATTCAGAAAACTTCTTAATATAGATTTACCACTGTTCCCCTTTTGCTCTTACTACTAATGTTACCAATTAACTCTATGTGAGCAAACATAAAAGAATGAGAATTTGTCAGCATAGAGTCATAGAATCATAGAATTGTTTTGATTGGAAAAGACCTTTAAGATTGTTGAGTCCAACCATCAACACAACACTACTGTGGCCACCAAACCATGTCCCCAGGTGCCATGTCTACATGTTTTTGGAACACCTTCAGGGACAGTGACTACACCACCTCCCTGGGCAACCTATTCCAATGTCTGTAAGTAAATAATTATTTCCTAATATCCTGTGATGCAACTTGAGGCCATCTCCTCTCATCCTATTACCTGACATAGAGAGAAGAGATTAACCCTTATGTCAATACAACCTTTTTTCAGGTAGCTGTGGAGAGCAAGAAGGTCTCCCCTCAGCCTCTTCTCCAGACTAATCAATCCCAGTTCCCTCAGCTGTTCCTTACAAGACATTCTCCAGACTCTTCACCAGTTTTGTTGCTCTTGTCTGGACCTGCTCCATCACATCAATATCCTTCCTGTGGTGAGGGGCCCAAAACTGAAGGCAGTATTCAAGGCGTGACCTTGCCAGTGCTGAGTACAGAGGGACTGGTCCCCTATTGCTGACAAAGGCTAGGATGCTCTTGGTCTTGACCACCTGATTACACTGCTGGTTCATGTTCATCTGGTAGCCAACCAGCACCCCCAAGTCCCTTTATGCTGGGCAATTTTCCAGCCCATCTACCCCGAATGTGTAGTGTTGCATGGGGTTGTTGTGATCCAAGTGGAGGACCCAGCACTTGGTCTTGTTAAACCTCATATAACAGACCTCAGCCCATCAATCCAGCCTGTCCACATGCCTCTGCAGTCTTCTTAATTTCAAGCAGGTCAATAGTCCCACCCAATTTGTTGTCATCTGTTATCATACTGATGGTGCACTTAATCCCCTCATCCATGTTATTGATTTTAAAGAGGACTGGCCACAATACTGAGCACTGGGAAACAGTACAAGTGACCACCCAATAACTGTATTTAAGTTCATTCTCTACCCCTCTTTGGGCCTGGCTATCCACACACTTTTTTACCCAGCAAAGCATCCACCCATGAGCAGCTGGTTTCTCCAGGAGAATGCTGTGTGACACAGTATCAAAGGCTTTACTAGAGTCTAGGTAAAGAACATCCTCAGCCTTTCCCTCATTCAGTTTAGAGGTCACCTCATCACAGAGGCAGATCAGGTTGGTTTAGCATGACCTGCCCTTTACAAAGCCATGTGGATTGGGCCTGATCACCTGGTTGCCCTGCACATCCTGCATAATGTTCAAAGTACAACTCCACATGACCAAAGAGCAAAGGCAAGCTGATACGCAAGTCTTCTGCCAGCCTCTTCTTCCAATGGTAATGGGGCTCTAGGAACCACACTTTTAAAGGCCATCTTTGTGAAACAGACAGGGAAAGTCTCAAAGGGCAGGGAGGAGAAAGAGTATGTTTGTTTTCAAAATCAGTTAGATACCTAGCCTCCATTGAAGTAAAGGGAAGGCAGATACTTAAGGGTATTTTTGGCATCTATAGAAGTGTTTCTCTGAACTTCTTGGTTTCCAAAGGCTTTGATATGTCCAGTTTGTACCACTGGAGTGCAAACACCATTGACTTGTAAATGACACTAGTTTATGAGCTTGAACTTTTTTATGACTCTTTCCTTCCTCATAGAAGTATCCCCATTTCAAATGTTCAGAATGCTGGAGGCACACTTGCGTTTTATTATTCAGATATAATCAAAGCTAAGATTTATAACCATAATCCACCACTTCTAACAAACTGAGAATTGTTAATGCAATCATTACTACATTCCTCATGTTCAGATATATTAACAATTTTAATCCAAGTTAATAAAACTTCTCATCTATTTTAATAAGGCTAGTAGACTGTTTTTCCATAATATTAGAAGATTTGAAACAAATGGGAAAATATGCACAACTGAATCTTCTTGGCACTTTAACCCACCAGTAGCCACTTACCTGAGGTGTTTTGATGTTCTCAAAATCTGCATTTAACTATAAATATAACTTTGCATTTCAATAGGATTTCAAAAGCAAGTATTAGCAACACAGTCCAAGAAGAATTCAAGATCCAAGAATTTTTCTTGCATCTTTCCTTTCCTTCTTTTTATTCTAAAGAGGGGGTTTTTAAGTTGGATATGGCTACATTGCTATGTGTGTGGTGGTTTCCTGTGTAGATCTGCATTATTTCTGTGGGCCTTATTTTTTTTCCTGTGAGTCTGTAGAGATTGTTTGTTTGTTTGTTTGTTTGTTTTCCTGGAGGAAAACAGGAATACTATTATTTTTAACACAAGAACATTGGAAAAAGTATGGTGGGGTAAACCAGTGAGTAGTACTGTATGCTGCTCTTCCACCTGGAGATTAGGAAATACGAATGTGTCTCTTCTGAAATAAGACTCATATATTGATTGCATGAAATAAACTCTTTCCCATAGAGCTTATATTTATTGCATGAGCAAACACAACAGGCAAAATGAGTTCATAGCATTTCTGAAGGAGAGGTTGCTGGCCTGACACATGTTCCTCAGTTGTGCTGCTGGCCACGGGCTGCAAAACCCTTGGTTGCCTTTTCCTTTGCTCATTCACAGTCATCTGTTGTGTCTGCTTCAAGTGCCATGCTTTGGTTACTGCGTGCTTGAAACAGTATCATCTTAGGTATCTCTCCCTCTCACATAAATAAGAATGGTAGGCAAAAGCAGGTTTTGGAAATGTATGCAGATGCAAGTGGTAGTACTGGGATGCATACCTAGGTAGTGCCTTTGAAGTGTGTTTGACACTAAAATCCTGCTAGATTGCGTCTTATTGCTGTTTCTACATCTTACAGCAAACATTTCTGTATTGTTTCCTTATCTTGGACAGATGTCAGACCTCTGTTACCGTAGTATCCAAATTCCTCATCTTTGGCATATTACTCCTCCAAACTGCAGTCCTGTCGTGCTACTAAGTGCGCTATTTTAACACAGACAGAATGAGGCACCAACATACCTCTTTATGGTGGCAAAAAGAGTTTGTGTTGGAATGGGACATGAAGCTTCTGCTGCATTATTAGCTACTCAACCACTCCTTATCTGTCACTCTTTGGGAGTGTCTGAGGAAGTCACTGGCCTCTATTCTTGTGTTAGAAGCTTGTATGTTAACAATTTAGTCTGAATAAGAGATGACTCTTCTTCACCCCCGGACTCTCCTTAAAAGAGTTGAATATCCCGGCATTTCATAAAATGCTTCCTCAAAAAGAAAGGCAATGTAAAATAAATCTGCATGTTCATTTCTTTCAGTGACATAAAACTTACTCACAATTGTCATGCAGAGTGAAAAGAATTGTATGTGAATTACAAGTTGGAGATCTAACAAAGTTTGACAGTTCATTGCTGTCTTTGATGACCTACAAATAGTTTGTCATAAGTTACCAAACAACTATTTTTTGCCTTTGCATTCATTAGCATTATCAACACAATGCTGCTTCTTCAGTTGAGTGAATCAGTCCTGTTTAAGGACATCTATGAATGTGCTTAACAGCAATCAAAGTATGTTGGAACCAAGCAAGTATTTAACTGCTTATTCAAAAATAAGTGTTTCAATTATACTTACAATTGATGTCCTCTTCCCTGGGAGTTGAAGAACAGGATTACAGTGGCTCAGTTTCAGCCTTTGTGATTAGCAATGCCTCCAGACCAAGTCTAAGTGCTTCAGCTTTGAGAAGATTAAATAGCTATGGTATTTCAAAGAGCATTTGGTGGCAAATTCCAGAGAATTAAAATGGAGTACTTGAAGATAAAATGTTCTCTTTGTATTATCACTGTTGATTTTTAAAATAGTTTTATCCCCACCTGCTGTCTTAGGAGCCTTACCAACATGCATTACTCCTTGTTTCTCTTCCATTTCCCTTCCTGGTATATCTAAAGATGCATGGGTTAGACAGAATTCAGTGTTGCACAAATTCTATTAAAAAAAAACCCCAAACAAACACATAATGAAAGGAAGAGGTAAGGGTGATGAAATTCAGGAGTTGAAGGAAAAAGCTGAGAAGTCTAGGAGTGAAAGAGCAATAGTGATAGTGTCTGAAGAACTTGTCTAGGATCTGGAAAACAAGTCTTACGAGGACTGGCTCAGGGAACTGGCGGTGTTTAGTCTGACAAGGAGGAGGCTGAGGTGAGATCTTGCTCTCTACAACCACCTAAAATGAGGTTGTAACAAGATGGGTGTTGGTCTCTTCCCCCAAGGACAAGAGGAAATGGCCTCAAGTTGCACCAGAGGAGGTTTAGGCTGGATATTAGGAGAGATTTCTTTACTGAAGGAGTAGTCAGGTATGGGAACTGTTTTTCCAGGGTGGCAATAGAGTAACTGTCCCTGGAGGTGTTAAAAAAGGTGTGTAGACAGGGCACTCTGGGACATAATTTAGTGGGCATGGTGCTGTTGGGTTGATGATCTCAATGATCTTAAGGGTCTTTTCCAGATGAAACTTAAATGAATAAGGTGAAAAGGAAGGAATTCATGTTCTGCTTCCTACTCTCTGTGTTTTCTCCAATAAATACTTATATTTTTTCTCACTTTCCCCAGAGATCATATCCAAGTATCCAGATGCAATAATTGTCATGTTGAAGAGTAGTTGTTAGTAGCCCTCTGCTTCTTAACTCATCCAGAATTATTGTCCTTGAGATAGTCCTAGTGTGCAGAAGTCGCTTTAGGATACACAATCACCTTGATTTCTTTGTATTTGCTTTGTAAGTTATTAGCTAGAGGAACACTAATGATCTGTATAGTAATGTCAGTACATCATTTCCATGTTGAATAGTTGAAGCATATATATACACATGTATATGTGTGTGTGTGTATATATATACAGTGTCTGCAAATTATTGAATTATTTTTTTCTTTCAAATAGTTATTAATTACTGTAACCTTAGTTTCATTTTCTTCAGCATGATACATGATGGCTAATAAACCAAATGTCATTTTGTACTGTGATGATTCTATTTGTTCCCTGTATAGTAAATGGTACCTTCAGAGCTATTGGAGTACACATCAATACAGTTAAGCCCATGAACTGCCTAGTGTAGCCTCATTTTCTCTTTCAGTGTGGACTCAGTTACTAGGCTACACTAGTGGTAGTGCTGCCACAATTTATATGAACTTATGCTATTAAAATAATTACAAATCTGATAAGCATTCTGTACCACACATCATTAATTGAACTGTTTTGACTTTATAATATATATCTGTGTTGATAAATCCTGTGTAATCACAAAGTAAGACAAATTGTAAGTGGCTTTTGACTGTCTCTTACAAAAGAAGGTAGACTGAGTACTTGTAGACTTCAAACTGATGTCTCTTTGTGTTTGTGTTTAAAAGTTAAGCAGCATGAGTAGGAAAATCATGAGTTGCCATTTCCCCATTTAGCTCCAGAGTCTTCCTTTCTGGAGATATTCAAACTTGCCTGGATGGGTTCCAGTGTGATCTGATATAGGTAATCCTGCCCTGGCAGGGGGGTTGGACCAAATGATCTTTCAAGGTCCCTTCCAGCCCCTAACACTCTGTGATTTTGGTCTTAGGGACCACAAACAATTTTCTCATCACAAAGAACTGCAACTGGTTCACCAAAATGTCTCTGCAAGATTCAACTCCAAGAGAGAATAAATTTTTTCTGCATTAAAGAAAAATAATAAATCAGACCCTCAAAGCATAGTCTCTTTGCTTTACTGAGCAATGTCAGTATCTTTAGCAATGTCTGCTAAAAGGAAATTGGCATATTATACACTTCTATTTTCCCATTTTAGATTTATTCTATTTTAGCTTTATTCTACTTACCATTATCCTCCATTATTTCTTTTTTTTCCCCATGTTTTTCACTTAAATGAGTTTCTAAAATCTTCTTTTGCTGTCACCAGTTTCCCAGAGAACTGTGATTTGTTGCATGAATACAACATTCTACTACCTGAAGGGTAGAACAAGGGGGAATAGTTTCAAGCTGAGGGAGAGTGGGTTTAGGCTGGATCTTAGGAAGAATCTCTTCAATACAACAGTGGTGAGACTTGAATGGGTTGCCCAGGGAGACTGTGGATGCCTCTCCCTGCAGGTATTCAAGGCCAGGTGGATGAGGCCTTGAGCAGACAAATCTAGTTGAGAGACATCCCTGTCCATGATGGGGAGGTTGGAGTGGATGATCTCAAAGGTCCCTTCCAGCCTAAGCCATTCCATGAATATTAATTCTTCCCCTGTGCTACCTTTGAAAGACTTGACTTCTAACTGCATTGCTGCCACTTTTGCTAACTATACCTTCATGTTATAGTCTTCCCTTAGACTGGGCTCCTAAATATTTTTGTTTTCATATTCTTCTTTTTTTTGCTGTTGGTTGTCAGGTTGCTCCTATTCCTTATTTCTACAGTGGAGCTGCTAGGTTATTAGTAATAAGCCAGGCAAATGGTAGTCCCTTTTGAAAACATAGTAGACATCATAGAAAACATCTTTAAAGTTATCTCTGGCTAAGAAGAATTGCTGATTTAAGCTATTAGCTTCAGAGATGTCATTTAAATGAATGCCATGTATACTTTAGGAAAAAAATAAACACACAAACAAAAACCCAGAAGAGTCAGAACCCTCTCTCTTTAACAACTCAGAATATTTTGTTTAAAGTGATGGAATTAATTATCTTTCTATTAATAATTATTTTTATTCCTCTGTAGGTTTACTTCATTTTATGTATTAGTACATGAAAGTTTGTATTTCAGTGGGTATGTACAGACTCCATCTATAGACATGGTACACAGGATCTAAAAAGAATGGAGAAAAGCCTCTTCAGCTGTTTTGTTCTTTTATCAGTGTAACATTTGAGCACCAGTCAGTCACTGATGGATTGCATACCTGACCTTCAACCAAGTGAAGCAGGGAAGTACCATTATACTTGGTTGCCAAAGGGCAAAGCAGCTGACTCTGAAATCACACAGCAAGTGTGTCTTGTTGGGGAGCAAATGATCTGTCCTTTTCTTAAGATGAAGCTGTTGTATCAAAACAGTATGTAGACTTTTTGTTTCCAGGTGAGTCATTCCAAGCTGTCAAAACACCCCACATCTGAGAGAAAAATTGGTTTGCTGAATTAAATCAGTTATCAAAGTCGCTAATTGTTAACAGCTCATAATTAATTGGTGTTCAATGAATTACACATTTGGGATCAATAACACATAAAAATATATACCCCACAATACTGAACACCTACAAAGCAGTGACAGACACTGAATTTCCAGGCATCCTCCTGTAGTAAATCTCAAGATTATACAATTGGCCCCTGCACAAATGCACATGCACTTGTGCATGGTTGAGTTCATGCACAGCTGCACACCGTTCTCTCCTTCCAAGCTCTGGATGTTGCAGAACTCCTTCCTAGCCATGTGGATAATGGCTGCACACAACAGGAATAAGAATGTGCAACAGAAATGCATCTGACATTCTAGTTTGTGGAACATTTCTGACAAAGTCGTAATGACATTAGAAGCTGATTACATTTATGCTAAACAAAAATAAATCAATATATGCAAAACAATGAGATTGTCTGACATAGGACCAATATTTGAACAGCCACACAAGCTTGATTTTGGGGCATAAATATGGATCTAATAACATTCTTGTATTTGGCTTTATAGTAGGAAGGATGGCGCATGTAAGATGGAGCAATGTAGTGTGGCAGGAGAGTATATTTGTCGTGCTCTAAAAATGCAGTGAAGCTTGATTACACTTGTACACTTCTGATCTTTGCCTCTTAGAAAATATATGTGCCTTCCCTGGAAACCCCATTATATGCAATTAGTTTCTAAATAATCTTATTATGTATAGAGGAATATGACCCTTAGAAAAGGAGATGAGCATTCCGGGGAGAGAATGTTCAACAATAGCAAGCATTCAGCAATTTTAATTAGGAGGAAGTATTTCAATTAATTATTATTGTTTTCTAATAATGCCAGTTAATAGTAGAAACTATCTTTCACTGATACAATCTTCCTCAGCTTCTTTTGTGAATGTTTGAGAAGTCAGGCATAGTGCTTTTGTAGGTGCAGATACCAGTGAACTTTGATTTATTATTGCTTTTGGCACGTTACAAGTCCACATTTTTCACTGACAGCTTGTTTATTTAAAATTGAAATCTAAACTTGTTTACAACATGTTTTCTTTTTCCTGACTGACTTTATTAACCTTTTTTGGTTTTCTTCATTCTTTGTGTATTTTTGTGTATTTTTGTCCATTATTTGCTTTCTTCATTGAATCAGAAGATGTTTAGCTGGGCTGCTTCCAGTTATATCTGTAGCTGTGATGCCATTTGCAGTCAGTCTCATGCTCGTGTTGATTTCTGTTGAGAACTCATTTCTGATAAGCAAGTACTTCATTTTGCAGGTCCAAATAAAAGCATATTGGAGAGGATTGAATACTTTTGCATGTTCATCTTTTAATTTCAAATCTTATGAAGTCAATATGTATCTGTGTGTGGGCAAGTTTGAACGTGACACTCTCTATTTTTCGGTTGTCCTAAATGAATAGTTCATGCTAAACTGTTATTCATCTTAAGCTGTATGCTGACAGAAACCAGGCAACTTCAATCTGATTAGTTATGTTTATTGTCTATATGTTACAATGACAGGCACAAGGTTTTTATGTTATTATATTTATTTTTCTTATTTCAGCAGTCCCTTCTGGGAATATGGGGATGAAAGGTTATTTAGTTCTATAAATTATCCTGAAAGTAGGGACTGCTTGTTATTCAAAATGAGCAAATTCACTTTCAAACAGCATTTTTCACTTAGATAACATCATATGAATGAGAAGCACCATGAAAATGCAAATCTGATTCTGATGTCTACACATGTTTTATTTGGTTTGCAGATGAGTGAGGAAGGTGTAACAATCTGAACCACTTTCCATCATTTTTGAGGAAGGTGTAACAATCTAAACCACTTTACATCATTTTTGAAGGGTCAGGGAGAACAGGGGAGATGCCTCAGGACTGGAGGAAGGGCAGTCTTCAAAAAGAGCAAGAAAAAGGACTTGGGGAGACTACAGGCCAGTCAGCCTTACCTCCATCCCTGGAAAAGTGGTGGAACAACTTGTTCTGAAGGTCATCTCTAAGCATACAGAGGGAATGGATTCACAAAGGGGATATCATGCTTGCCCAATCTGATAGCCTTCTATGGTGTTGTGACCAGCTACACAGATGAGGGGAAAGCAGTTATTGTCTACCTCAAATTCAGCAAGGCTTTGACACTGTCTCCCATAGCATCTTCATAGGTAAGCATAGAGTGAGAGTCATATGGGTGGACAGTGAAGTGGATTGTGGATGGACTGAACGGCAAAGCATAGAGGGTTGTGACCAGCAATGCAGGGTGTAGTTGGAAACCTGCAGTTACTGTTATTCCTCGGGGGTCCAGTTTTGTTCAAGGAGGATCTGGGAGTGGTGGTGAACAAGAAGTTCACTATGAATCAGGAATGTGCCTTTGTGGCCAAGAAGGCCAAAGGTGTTTTGGGGTGCATTAAGAAGATAGTGGACAGTAGGTTGAGGGAGGTTCTTCTCCCCCTCTAATCCTACACCTGAAATATTGTGTCAAGTTCTGGATCCCCAGTTCAAGAGGGATGGGGTGCTACTGGAGAGAGGCCAACAGAGGACCACAAATATGATTAAGGGACTGGAACATGTGTCTTAAAAGGAGACCCTGCAGGACCTGGAGCTCTGTAGCCTGGAAAAGAGAAGAATGAGAAGGGATCTTCGCAATGTATATAAATATCTAAAGGATGGAGGTCATGAGGATAGGGCTGGTCTCTTTTCAGTGGTGGACAAGGGGGAAAGGATGCATCAGGAGCAGGGAGGTCATTCTGCCCCTGTACACTGCACTGGTTAGGCCGCACCTTGAGTACTGTGTCCAGTTCTGGGCCCCTCAGTTTAGGAAGGATGTTGACTTGCTGGAACGAGTCCAGAGAAGAGCAACAAAGTTGGTGAGGGGTTTGGATCATAAGCCCTACGAGGAGAGGCTGAGGGAGCTGGGGTTGCTTAGCCTGGAGAAGAGGAGACTCAGGGGTGACCTTATTACTCTCTACAACTACCTGAAGGGAGGTTGTAGACAGACGGATGTTGGTCTCTTCTCCCAGGCAAGCAGTACCAGAACAAGAGGACACAGTCTCAGGCTGCGCCAGGGGAGGTTCAGGCTAGATGTTAGGAAAAAGTTCTGTACAGAAAGAGTGATTGCCTATTGGAATGGGCTGCCTGGGGAGGTGGTGGAGTCGCCATCACTGGAGGTTTTCAGGAGAAGACTTGATGGGGTGCTTGGTGCCGTGGGTTAGTTGTTTGGGTGGTGTTGGATTGGTTGATGGGTTGGATGCGATGATCCTGAAGGTCTCTTCCAACCTGGTTTATTCTATGTATTCTATGTATTCTATGTAAATTAGAACATGGGAGGTTTCACTTGATCTTAAGGAGAAACTTCTTTACTTTGAGGTTGATGGGGCCCTGGACCAGACTACACAGAGAGAGGCTGTGGAGTCTTCTCCTCTGGAGACTTTCAAAACCTGCTTGGATGTGTTCCTATGCAACCTGATCCAGGTGTATCTGTGTTAGTAGGGGACTGGACTAGATGATCTGCAGAGGTCCTTTTCAACCCCTACCATTCTGTGATTCTGTATTCAGATGTAAATTGACTGGGATTCAAATTAATATTGTGTCTGCTTCTTAAGAGCCCTTTATGATCTAAGAATCAACAAGTAAAGGGATTATCTGACCAGCTTTTTCTAAACCAGATAAAACATGTTTGCTTACAAAGACTTCCCTCTCCTGTGCCTACCTACTGAGGAAGACTTCACCCAAGTTTTCCTTGATAGGAGAAGGACTGGGAATTAAATGGGACTTCTTCTCCCCATAGACACCAGCACCTTATACTTTGTAACAGAACAGGCTCTCAGGAGCTCAGTAAGGTAACCTGGGTTGTTAATATGATGTTACAGGATGGGAAAATGTGTTTTAGTGTAAGTTATGTGAGAAGAAAGAGAGCTGAGAATCATATGCAGCTATTCTCAATATTTTGTTCTACACTCAATAAAACACATCAATTACACAATTAAGAGCAATACAATTAAGGGCAACAAGGCTGGTGAGGGGTTTGGAGCACAAGCCCTATGAAGAGAGGCTGAGGGAGCTGCAATTGCTTAGCCTGGAGAAGAGGAGGCTCAGGGGAGACCTTATTGCTCTCTACAACTACTTGAAGGGAGGTTGTAGCCAGGTGGGGGTTGGTCTCTTCTTCCAGGCAGCCAGCACCAGAACAAGAGGACACAGTCTCAAGCTACACCAGTGGAGGTTTAGGCTGGACGTTAGGAAGAAATTCTTCCCAGAAAGAGTGATTTGCCATTGGAATGTGCTGCCCAGGGAGGTGGTGGAGTCACCATTACTGGAGGTGTTTAGGAAGAGACTGGATGGGGTGCTTGGTGCCATGGTTTAGTTGATTAGATAGTGTTGGATGATAGGTTGGACTTGATGATTTCACAGGTCTTTTCCAACCTGGTTAATTCTAGCCTAGTCTAGTCTGTTCTAGTCTTAGTACTTAACACCTTCTTTACCTCAGTTTTTACTAGCGGGAAAGAACGTCTACCAGACAGCTGGCCTGCAGAGCTGGCAGAGGGAGCCAGGGAGCTGCATGGTTTCCCTGTGTTCCATGAGCAAGTGATAGGAGCTCTCCTCAGCAGCTTAGACCCCCACAAGTCCATGGGACCAGATGGGATCCATCCTAGGGTGCTGAGAGAGCTGGCAGATGAGCTGGCCAAGCCACTCTCCATTATTTTTCATCAGTCCTGGCTCACTGGAGAGATCCCAGATGACTGGAAGCTGGCCAACGTGGTACCCATCCACAAGAAGGGCCGGTTGGATGAGCCAGGGAATTACAGGCCTGTCAGCCTGACCTCAGTGCCAGGAAAGATTATGGAAAGATCCTGAGTGCAATCACCCAACACTTAGAGGAAGGCCAAGGGATCAGGCCCAGCCAGCATGGGTTTAGGAAGGGCAGGTCCTGCCTGACCAACCTGATCTCCTTCTATGATCAGGTGACCCGCCTGGTGGATGTGGGGAGGCCTGTGGATGTAGTCTACCTGGACCTCAGCAAGGCCTTTGACACCGTTCCCCATAGCAAACTCCTGGCCAAGCTGTCAGCCCATGGCTTGGATGGGAGCACACTGCGATGGGTTAGGAACTGGCTGAAGGGCCGAGCCCAGAGAGTGGTGGTGAATGGTGCCACATCCAGCTGGCAGCCAGTCACCAGTGGTGTGCCCCAGGGATCAGTACTGGGCCCCATGCTCTTTAACATCTTTATTGATGATCTGGACGAGGGCATCGAGTCCATCATCAGTAAATTTGCTGATGACACCAAGCTGGGGGCAGGAGTTGATCTGCTGGAGGGTAGAGAGGCTCTGCAGAGGGACCTCGACAGGCTGGGCAGATGGGCAGAGTCCAACGGCATGAGATTTAACACATCCAAGTGCCGGGTTCTGCACATTGGCCACAGCAACCCCATGCAGAGCTACAGGCTGGGGTCAGAGTGGCTGGAGAGCAGTCAGGCTGAGAGGGACCTGGGGGTGCTGGTCGACGGTAGACTGAACATGAGCCTGCAGTGTGCCCAGGCAGCTAAGAGGGCCAATGGCATCCTGGCCTGCATCAGGAACAGTGTGGCCAGCAGGAGCAGGGAGGTCATTCTGCCCCTGTACACTGCACTGGTTAGGCCGCACCTCGAGTACTGTGTCCAGTTCTGGGCCCCTCAGTTTAGGAAGGATGTTGACTTGCTGGAACGAGTCCAGAGAAGAGCAACAAAGTTGGTGAGGGGTTTGGATCATAAGCCCTACGAGGAGAGGCTGAGGGAGCTGGGGTTGCTTAGCCTGGAGAAGAGGAGACTCAGGGGTGACCTTATTACTCTCTACACCTACCTGAAGGGAGGTTGTAGACAGACGGATGTTGGTATCTTCTCCCAGGCAAGCAGTACCAGAACAAGAGGACACAGTCTCAGGCTGCGCCAGGGGAGGTTCAGGCTGGATGTTAGAAAAAAGTTCTATACAGAAAGAGTGATTGCACATTGGAATGGGCTGCCTGGGGAGGTGGTGGAGTCGCCATCACTGGAGGTTTTTAGGAGAAGAATTGACAGGGTGCTTGGTTGTATGGTTTAGTTGATTAGGTGGTGTCGGATGATAGGTTGGACGCGATGATCTCGAAGGTCTCTTCCAACCTGGTTAATTCTATTCTATTCTATTCTATTCTAAATAAAAGTAACTGTATTTCATAACTTAGTGCCTGGTTTCAGCTCAGTTTGCCTGCTGCAGCCTTTTCTAACATCATGTGGCTTTAAAAAAAAAAAAATTTAAAAAAAGTTTATGCTTGTGTTTTTCATGAATTAATGGAGTATTTGCAGATATAAGAAATATTTAAAAAACAGAGACTAGGTATGCTTTTATAATTGCATGGAAACTGGGGATGTGTCAGAACAGGAAATACTTACTCCTTTTTCTTTTGTGCTCTCAGTGGAGTCTACATTAAAAATTTGATCTACATTTTTAGTTAGTCTAAACTGCCTTCAGTGGAGGTAATCTTATTTATATCCTCTGAGGCACAATGATATTAGGACTGTTATTCCTGTTCCTTTGTCAGCTATAATAGGATGAAACCAACCATAGTGAGATGGTCCAAAAAGGAAGAAAATTAAAATTGCTGAGATGGGAGTAACTCATATTCGTATCCTTTTTCTCTTGATTTGGAGAGATAAGAGGTGGAGAGACTGATCTAAATGAGTCAGCAAAACTATTTAGACTGCTTTAAACTATTTACACTGAGGCTCTGTATGTGTATGTATCTGTGTGTATATATATATATGCGTGTGTATGTGTGTGTGTGTGTGTGTGTGTGTGTGTATATATACACACACATATATGCAATTCCAGCTAAGCAAAATTCCAGCTCATACTCAATACAAACTTCAGCTCTGCTTTGAAGAAAAAAAAATAAAAAGAATCAGACAGCTTTGATTCTGGTTCTAAAGTAGAATGAAAAGCAGTCTGTGGAACCTCAAAAATTATTGTTGAATGGGTTCATTATTCTCTGGTGGTCTTTGCTAATAACTTTTCTAATAATACCTGCTTGTACCCAGTCTAAAGGAACACAGGCAGGACACTGATAATCCTTTAATTTGTTAGTTGAACTATTTGCTATGAGAAGAATTTAAAACCTAGCTCTTTCTAAGCTGTTTTTGGTGGCTACAGTTTCCAGAAAAACCTGAGAGCACCAGAGTTATTGCTGCCATAATTGCTGCATGTGTACTTTGGGAGGGAGGATGGGAACATTACCTTCTCTGCACACTGGTACACACTGTTCTAACAATTGTTCTCATAACCAGCTGCTGAAGGACATCGTCTTTATCCTGTTTTAACAGATCTCAAGCCAAATGCATCTTATTCCGTCAAGTTGTTTGTTGAGGTCTTTCTCTGTAGCATGAGGAGATACATACTTACTATAAAGTAGCTTTACAACCTCAAAATATGTGTTGGTGCCTGTCAAGCTCAGGTGTAGAATCACAGAATAGCAGGGGTTGGAAGAGACCTCTGGAGATTATCTTGTCCAATACCCCTGCTCTGGCAGGTTTGCCTAGAGCAGGTTTGCCTAGAACAGGTTGCACAGTATTGCAACGTCACAATGCAGGTTTTGAAAGTCTCCAGAGAAGGCTTTCTTTGTGCAGCCTGTTCCAGTGTTCTGTCACCCTCAAAGTACCTAAGCTCCCCTTAAAGTTCAAGTGAAACCTCCTGTGTTCTAATTTGTCCCCTTTTCCCCTTGTCCTGCCAGTAGCTACCACTGAAAAAAAGACCAGTCCCATCCACATGACCTCCACCTTCTAGGTATTTATATATATTGATAAAATCCCCTCCCAGTCTTCTCTGTTCCAGACTGAAGTGCCCCAGGTCTCTCAGACTGTCCTTGTAAAAGAGATGCTCCAGTCCCCTAATCATCTTCATGACCCTCTGTTGGGCCCTCTTGAACTGGGGAGCCCAGAACTGGACACAGTACTCCAGGTGCAGCCTCACCACCGCAGAGCAGAGGGCCTCAACCTGCTGGCACCCAAGAATACTGTGGACCTTCTTGGCCACAGTAGCACATTCCTGGCTCATGGTGAACTTGTCCACCAGCACTCCCAAGTCCTTCTTCACAAAGCTGCTTTCCCACAGGTCAGCCCCTAACTTGTACTGGTGCAGGGGGTTATTCATCCTCAGGTGCAGAAGTCTACTTCATGAAGTAACCTAATGAGGTAACTGAGCAGGATGTGTTTCTGACAGCCCTTTTAGAGACAGGATTGCAAGGATATCCTAGAAACATCTGCTCTTGGAAGCAGTACAAAATTCACAAACTTAACTCTCAGATGATGTAAATCAGTAACAGGAATGTCTCCATTTGAGAGCACTGGGCTGGCTATGGCAATGTTTTTCCCTGTAACATAAATAGCAGATTTTAATTCTCTTCCCAGTCACACTGACCAGTAATTAATCCAAATGGAGTGAATTCTGGGGTGATATTAAAAGAGGCCAGAAAGGTACAGTGAGTTCCTTTTGAGTAGTTTAAACTGGCCTATTGTGAGGTGTTAGCAGAAGGTGTAAATTAAAGGTTAGTAGGGAATTGCTGTAACTTGCCACTTCAAATAATGTTTTCTGAACTGCATTTTTGGCCACACACTTGTTTTCTGGTCCGTTCTCTTTATTTTCCTCAACTTAGGATGTGTAGAACGCTGTAGCTTATGGAAATTTATTTGTTGCCCTGCTCTAAATTCCTGGTTCAATAAAATGGTTTCGCTTACAATTAAATTACTTTGATAAAAAACATTCTCAAAACTAGATTAGCTGAGGAGTACCATGGAAAAAGCTTTCTAGCAGTTCTTATTCATGGTGGTCTTGTGTTGCCTGCAATACTGATGAAGAAAATGTTACAGAAATTGGCTTGGATTTTATTTTATTTAAAAGCTAAAATATAAGAAGAAAACAGATGCCATCAGAAACAGTTTCCAGTGCAAAGCATTGTGCAAGTCTGGTTCTAGCAATGAGATCTTGGCTGTGACACCAAGAGCAGAATGGTGCAAAGGCATTTCTACCTAGGGCAGCTCCTTTAGACACACATTCCCCTTCCCACTCCTGCTTTGCAGAAAGCTCCTGGGGACTTTTTATGAAGAGCTAAAGGGAGAAGTTTAGAGTCTATAAAGGGCATCATCATGCTGCACACATGGGCTTTATCCTCCCTGACTCCTCCACTATGAAGTTGTGAAATGCACTGCTAAGTGTGCACTAGTAAGCAGGGGAAGTTGTTCCAGCAAAGCTGGAACAGTCACACCAGCACTGTGGAAAATCTGGGCAGCACGAGAGAAATCTGCACGCTCCCTTTCGGCCCTCTGTTCTTCTGTGGCTCTGCCTGGGACAAGAGTTCACCTTCAGAGAAATTAAGGAAAATTTCATTCTCTGTCTTCTCAAAAAATTCCCTTCCCATGAGTGTCCACAATGGCATGTGTTTTGACGAAGAAGTCAGTTTCAAGACGTGCTGTTGTTCTCACGGGCTCTGCTTTCTTCTCTGTCTGTTGATATAATTGGTGCTTTTGTAGTGTTACATAAGGTTCACTGCTCTCATTTTTCATTGCCTTGATTTTAATACAGAGTTGCCTGAATTAAGGCAAGTTGTGGCTTTTTTCTATTAATGTCATAATCAACTCTGCAGAAGTCCAGCTGTACCATACCATGGTCTAAGCACAGTGAATTTTTTTGGTGAAAGATGGGATTTTTTTAGGTGGAGTGAAGGTATATGAACAGAGCATTTTTCTTTTTCTATTTAGTAGTGGCATGTTAGTGACATTGTTCTCAGCCTCATGTCATGAAATGTCTGTGTGCAGATAATGAACGACAATATCACTTCAAAGATCTTTAAAATATGAGAAGCTGCTGTCAGTGAAGAATGGGACTAAGCCACTAAGAATGAAGAAGTGATAGAGGCTGTTGTATAGGCAGAGAAAAAAATACAACTCATGGTATTTAAAGCAGGACAGTGTGAAAAGGGATGTGATGTGCCCAGCATGGGGATCTGTTGTTTATGAACCTTCCTGTAACACATCCTGCCAGCAATCCTTCTGTGGCTGTGATGAAGCTGGTTCCTGATAAAAAGTCCTGGCAATGCATGTTTTTAATTCTTGCATTTTTTTCCCCTGTAGCTTTAGATGGCTTGATTGGGGATAAATAATTTTTTTTCCTCCCTGTAGCTGCAAGATTGTATCTTCTCTAGCATGCTGAAAGTGAATCCCCAGGATAGAAATAATAAAGATTCTGTTTTTCCTTGCTTTTGCAATCAGCATGCTAGACATGATTATATATAAAATTAGGATAGAAATTCATTCATCTGTAATTATGTGATCTCGTTTGGAATCTTAACTATATGAGAAGAAATCAGTGATTAGATTTCCTTTCAAAGTCTTTGTTCATCAGTCACAAAACAAGATGGGTAATTACCCCTTAGTTATTGTGAGAACTGTGCCTTCATTATTACATTCCTAATTGTTTTCAGCTAAGGAAATTCATTTTTATAGATCACTCAGCTGACTCTTCTGGCCTGGGTGGTGACTCTGTTGTTTTCAATGTAGAAAGTAGGGCCTGTAGATTATGTTAACAGAAATTCCTATTATCATAGTATCATAGTATCAGTTAGGACTGGAAGGGACCACAAGGATCATCTAGTTCCAACCCCCCTGCCATGGGCAGGGACACCCCACACTAGATCAGGCTGGCCAGAGCCTCGTCCAGCCTGGGCTTAAACACCTCCAGGGATGGGGCCCCAACCACCTCCCTGGACAACCCATTCCAGGGCTTCACCACTCTCATGGTGAAGAACTTCCTCCTCACATCCAGCCTGAATCTCCCCACCTCCAGCTTCATTCCATTCCCCCTAGTCCTAACACTGCCTGATAGCCTGAGAAGTCCCTCCCCAGCCTTCTTGTAGGCCCCCTTCAGATACTGGAAGGCCACAATTAGGTCACCTTGGAGCCTTCTTTTCTCCAGACTGAACAGCCCCAACTCCTTCAGTCTGTCCTCATAGGAGAGGTGCTCCAGCCCTCTGATCATCCTCGTGGCCCTTCTCTGGACACCTTCCAGCACATCCATATCCCTCTTGTAATAGGGGCTTCAGAACTCCAGTACTCCAGGTGGGGTCTCACCAGAGCTGAGTAGAGGGGGAGAATCACCTCCCTTGACCTGCTGGCCACACTTCTCTTGATGCAGCCCAGGATCTGATTGGCTTTCTGGGTTGCATGTGCACACTGAGAGCTCCTGTTGAGCTTCTCATCCACCAGCACCCCGAAGTCTCTCTCCTGGGCTGTTTTCCAGCCAGTCCCTGCCTAGCCTGTATTTGTGCCTGGGATTGCCTCGACCCAGATGCAGAACCCTGCAATTGCTCTTGTTGAACCTCATGAGGTTGGCTTGTGCCCACCTCTCCAGCCTGTCAAGGTCCCTCTGGATAGCCTCCCTTCCCTCCAGCATGTCTGCTGCACCACACAGCTGAGGGTGTGCTGAGGGTGCACTCAATGCCACTGTCCATGGCACCCACAAAGATGTTGAACAAGGCTGGGCCCAGGACTGATCCCTGAGGGGACTCCACTTGTCACTGGCCTCCACTGGGACATGGACCCATTGACAGTCACCCTTTGGGTGCAGCCATCAAGCCAGTTCTGTATCCATCTAGTGGTCCACCCATCAAACCCATGTGTCACCAGCTTGGAGACCAGGATGTGGTGCGAGACAGTGTCGAAGGCTTTGCTCAGGTCCAAGTAAATGACATCAGTTGCTCACCCCTCATCACCTGTTCATAGAAGGCCACCAGGTTGGTCAGGCAGGATTTGCCCTTGGTGAAGCCATGCTGACTGTTCCCAATCACCTCTTCACCATTCTTCTGAGTCAGTAGTGCCTCCAGGAGGATCTGCTCCATGATCTCTCTGGGCACAGAGGTGAGACTGACTGGCCTGTAGTTCCCTGGTTCCTCCTTCTCACCCTTTTTGAAAATGGGGGTAATGTTTCCCCTTTTCCAGTCTGTGGGGACTTCCCCAGGCTGCCATGACTTTTGGAATAGAATAGAGAGGGGTTTAGCAACCTCATCTGCCAGTTCTCTCAGTGCCCGTGGGTGTATCCCGTCGGGTCCCATTGTTGTTTTCAATGTAAAAACTAGGGCCTGTAGATTATGTTAACAGCAATTCCTATGGTGGTACACTCAGTAGAATACATACTGCGTACATACCTGAGTACAGATTATATTTTGTGCTTCCATGAAGTGTTTCAATCCAGAATGGTTTATAAATATCCATGGGACATCCCAGCAGAGGCCTGTAGCTTGCCTGAAACTACTGAGAGCTGCATAAAAAAAGAGTGAGAGAGAGCAACAAACAAACAAACAAACAGTTTTATGTTTTAACTCAGGTGAGACAAGCCATCCTTCCATGGGGAAGTGTCATTTTGATCATCCAGTCATTCTACAGACAGAATCGTTGTGCTGTTAACCACTGACCTGATGGTCTCTTGGTGGGAAATTTTTATTGTATCCCTTGAGGTGAATTAAACACATGTTCATACTCAAAAAAGCTTTAGTGCACAAGGCATTGGACAGACTCCTGCTGCCACAAGCCATTCTACAGGGAGCCTGCAAAGGTGCAACATGAGCCCATTCCTTATGTTCGCTTGCACCAGCACCAGTCCTGTAACTGTCAGCACAGGGAACCTTGGCTCAGTGATGGGTCCATCTCTCAGCCTGGCTCTGCTGCCCAGAGGTGGCCCCTGAGCACTCATGTCCCACAACTGTTGACCACTACAACACTGTGGCATTTCTTGTGTCTCATCACCAAGGGAAACTTCAGCCTGACACTTCTTGACCATAACAGCGTTTCAGTGTTTCCTTTTTTGGGTTGGGTTGGATTTTTTCACACTGTCTCTCTTTTTTATTTCTTTTCCCCCTACATCTCAGTTATTTGAAGCCATTAAATCATTTGGCCCAGGCTTACTTCTGCTGCCTTCCTTTCAAAGTCTGTAGAACTTGTTACCAGCTGAACTGTCGTACTTTAGATGCTTAATGATTCAGCAAAGTTATTTGTGCATCTCATTCTGTCACCAATACTAAGCTGTGTCAGCTTAATCAGTGGTGTAATTTTGTTTCAAGGAGTTATTTGGTCATTATTAATAGATAGAAGGATCCAGTGATAAGCTATATATGAACAGAGATCCTCATGGTAAATTAATCCCATCACTTCATGTGTGGACATATGTATCTATTGGTCTTGCAAATCAAAATTTCTGGGTTTGCATTTGAGTAAATTGCGCCAGAAAGTTGATTAATTCATTCTTAAGATGAAATAAATTGGCTAGGTTCGTGAAGTATTTGGTCTATTATGAAATTGTTCTAAGTGTATGATTCTTAAATTATTTTTTAATCAAATAAATATTTCAGGACATATGCAAATTCTAATGAGTGATGTCCCTTCGTGGAATGTAACGCAGCTCATAGCCCTGACTTCAGTGTGGCTGTGTCAAACAGAATTGCATTGTTTTCAGAAATAAGGTGGTAGGAGTTTAAGGACCAGGAGTTGTGAGATCCCTGATAATCTTTATTTCTGCTGAATTCAGCTGGGTGCAAACAGAACTGTACATTTTTTTCAGAGGTAGGTGCTCTGTCAGCTGAAGTCCAAATGACCATTATAGTGTTAGTTCTGGGTGCTTGGAAAGCCTTTTGTAGATAAAGTAAAAGTTGGTGGGGGAGGGGTTGGAAGAACATCAGTAAAAGGGTTGAAAAAGATCTGTTTGTGAATATGGTTTTAAAAATAAGAAAGCTGTAGCACGCACATTGGCCACAGCAACCCCATGCAGAGCTACAGGCTGGGGTCAGAGTGGCTGGAGAGCAGTCAGGCTGAGAGGGACCTGGGGGTGCTGGTCGACGGTAGACTGAACATGAGCCTGCAGTGTGCCCAGGCAGCTAAGAGGGCCAATGGCATTCTGGCCTGCATCAGGAACAGTGTGGCCAGCAGGAGCAGGGAGGTCATTCTGCCCCTGTACACTGCACTGGTTAGGCCGCACCTCGAGTACTGTGTCCAGTTCTGGGCCCCTCAGTTTAGGAAGGAGGTTGACTTGCTGGAACGAGTCCAGAGAAGAGCAACAAAGTTGGTGAGGGGTTTGGAACATAAGCCCTACGAGGAGAGGCTGAGGGAGCTGGGGTTGCTTAGCCTGGAGAAGAGGAGACTCAGGGGTGACCTTATTACTCTCTACAACTACCTGAAGGGAGGTTGTAGACAGACGGATGTTGGTCTCTTCTCCCAGGCAAGCAGTACCAGAACAAGAGGACACAGTCTCAGGCTGCGCCAGGGGAGGTTCAGGCTGGATGTTAGAAAAAAGTTCTATACAGAAAGAGTGATTGCACATTGGAATGGGCTGCCTGGGGAGGTGGTGGAGTCGCCATCACTGGAGGTTTTTAGGAGAAGACTTGATGGGGTGCTTAGTGCCATGGGTTAGTTGTTTGGGCGGTGTTGGATTGGTTGATGGGTTGGACGCGATGATCTTGAAGGTCTCTTCCAACCTGGTTTATTCTATGTATTCTATGTATTCTACAGCACTACTGGAAGAAGGTGGATGATACACTGGGTTCTCTTTTTATATATTAGGTATGAACTACAGCTAGGAAATTATATTCTACAAATACTTTCTACTTTTCCTATCTGTCCTTACTGTAAGGAGGACATACTTCTTACTATTGCAACAAATATTGATATGTTTTCCCAAGCCATTCCACTTAGAAGGAAGATCTGCTTCTTTCCAGTATGTGAATGGGTCCTACAAGAAAGCTGGGAAGGGACTTTTACCAGGGCTTGTAGTGATAGGATGAGAGGGAATGGATTAAAGCTTGAGGAGAGGAGATTTAGACTGGGGATTTAGGAATAAATTCTTTACAGTGAGGGTGGTGAGATGCTGAAACAGGTTGTCCAAGAAGATCATGAATGCCCCCTCCCTGGAGGTGTTTAAGGCCAGATTGAATGAGGCCTTGAGCAAAATGGCCTAGTGGAAGGGGTGGAGGATTTTTTGCTAAATACAATCTTTTAAATGTTAGATAGTTGGGTTTTATTGTTTTTTCTTAAAAAATACTTGTCTACTTCTGTTGTGTGCACGTTAATGCAGGTAAAAACATTTGTCAGAAGATTCAGTGCCTTTAAAATGAAATTAATGTTCGTATGTTTATCTGTACACACAAGTATACCCTTAGGTAAAAAATGTAATTTTGCTACACCAAAGTATCAGAACTGAGCTCTGGTGAACATTTTATTGAAGCACTATTTATGTTTGAGTTAGCTTCCTAGGAAACATATTCTTTTCTAGATCAACTTTGTGAGTTCCAGGGATTATCTAATAAACTGAAGATTTCAGGAGATTAAGGAATGACATGAGGTAGGACCTGGAATTTCATGAAAGTTTAATCTTGAGTCACTCATGGTGCAGCTCCTATATCTGGCCAGATTCAGTGTGCCTGCCTTTCAGATTGCCCCTTGTCTCAAGTCTCAAGTCAGGTTGTTGAATGTGGGGAAATACACTTGCATGTATTACACTTGCATGGATTTAGGAAGGGTGGGTCCTGCCTGAACAACTTGATCTCAGGTGGCTGCCTGGTGGATGTGAGAAAGGCTATGGATATAGTCTACCTGGACTTCAGCAAGGCCTTTGACACCATCCCCCAGAGCAAACTGCTGGCCAAGCTGTCAGTCTGTGGCTTTGACAGGAGCACTCTGTGCTGGGTTAGGAACTGGCTGGAGGGCTGAGCCCAGAGAGTGGTGGTGAATAGTGCCACATCCAGCTGAGACCAGTCACTAGTGGTGTCCCCCAGGGATCAGTGCTGGGCCCCATGCTCTTTAATATCTTTATTGATGATCTGGGTGAGGGCATTGAGTCCATCATCAGTAAATTTGAAGACGACACCAAGCTGGGGGCAGGTGTTGGTCTGTTAGGGGGTAGGAGAGCTCTGCAGAGGGATCTTGCCAGGCTGGACAGATGGGCAGAGTCCAAGGGCATGAGATTTAACACAACTAAGTGCTGGGTTCTACACATTGCCCACAACAACCCCATGCAGCACTACAGGCTGGGGTCAGAGTGGCTGGAGAGCAGCCAGGCAGAAAGGAACCTGGGGGTGCTGGTTGACAGTAGGCTGAACATGAGCCAGCAGTGTGCCTAGGAGGCCAAGAAGGCCAGTGGCATCCTGTCCTGTATCAGGAACAGTATGGCCAGCAGGAGCAGGGAAGTCATTTTGCCCCTGTACTCAGCACTGGTTAGGCCACACCTTAGTCCTGCGTCCCGTTCTGGGCCCCTCAGTTTAGGAAAGATGTTGAGTTGCTGGAATGTGTCCAGAGAAGAGCAACAAAGCTGGGGAGGGGTTTGGAGCACAAGCCCTATGAGGAGAGGCTGAGGGAGCTGGGGTTGCTTAGCCTGGAGAAGAGGAGGCCCAGGGGGGACCTTATTGCTCTCTACAAGTACCTGAAGGGAGGTTGTAGCCAGGTAGGGTTGGTCTCTTCTCCCAGGCAACCAGCACCAGAATAAGAAGACACAGTCTCAAACTGCACCAGGGGAAGTTTAGACTGGATGTTAGGAAGAAATTCTTCACAGAGAGAGAGATTGGCCATTGGAATGGGCTGCCCAGGGAGGTGGTGGAGTCACCATCACTGGAGGTGTTCAGGAGGAGACTTGATGGAGTGCTTGGTGCCACGGTTTAGTTGATTAGATGGTGTTGGATGATGGGTTGGATACGGTCATCTCGTAGGTCTCTTCCAACCTGGTTTATTCTATTCTATGCTATTCTATTCTGCTCTGTTCTGTTCTATTTACTTTTCTTTGTGCTGGCCAGGGAAGCAATATTGAGGCAAGGTTACCTTCATTCTTACACCACAGTGATAGTTCCTACAGTGGTGATTTAATGACATGAAACTAAAGGAAATATCTTGAAAGATCTCTGTAAGATGTGTATTTTGCTATAAACCAGTTAAACCTGTGAAATTAAGATGAATAAGGTGGTTGTAGTATTTATATAGCAATAAGGCAAGGTGTACAGTAGAATAGCAGTACAGTACTTGGACTGTAGCTCTCTCATACTTCAAGCGTGACAGGTAATTTCACACTTTCAGAAAATTGGATATAGTAAGCCCAAAGTTTTATGAATTAAGAATTTTTCACATGGGTGGGAAAGAAAAAAAAAAGAAAAACAACCACCAAAAATCAGTGCTGTATGCATACGTATTTTGGTCTGTATGCATATTAAAATATGCTGGAGGGAAAGGATGGCACCCAGAGGGACCTTGACAGGCTGGAGAGGGGGGCCCAAGCCAACCTCATGAGCTTCAACAAGACCAAATGCAAGGTCCTGCATCTGGATCTGGACAATCCCAAGCACCAATAGAGGCTGAGCAGGGACTGGCTTGAGAGCAACCCTGAAGATAAGGACTTGGGGCTGCTGGTGGATGAGAAGTTCAACATGAACTGCCAGTATGTACTTGCAGCCCAACTGTATCCTGGGCTTCATCATGAGAAGTGTGGCCAGCATGTCGAGGGAGGTGATTCTCCCTCTTTACACCACTTTGTTGAGACCCCACCTGGAGTACTGCATCCAGTTCTGGAACCCCTATTACAAGTAGGATATGGACATGCTGGAACGTGTCCAGAGAAGGTCAGAGGGCTGGAGCACCTCTTCTATGAGGACAGGCTGAGAAAGTTGGGGCTGTTCAGTTTGAAGAAGAGAAGGCTTCAAGGACACCTTATGGTGGCCTTCCAGTATCTGAAGGGGTCTACAACAAAGCTGGGGAGGGACTTCTTAGGGTGTCAGGTAGTGGTAGGACTAGGGGAAATGAATCCAAGCTAGAGGAGGTGAGATTTAGATTAGATATTAGGAAGAAGTTCTTCCCCATGAAGGTGGTGAGACACTGGAACAGGTTGCCCAGGGAGGTGGTGGAAGACCAGGCTGGATGTGTCTCTGAGCAACCTGATCTAGTGTGAGGTGTCCCTGCCCATGGCATTGGGCTTGGAACTAGATGATCCTTGAGGTCCCTATCAACTGTGACAATTCTATGATTCTTTGATGAGGTGAATGAAGGATGACAAGGGCAGGGTACCATAGGAGTAAGCTTCTCCCTAATCTCTCTTCTCAAGAGGGCTGTGATGTCTTGAAATCAAGGGGCAAAGTCTTTAAACACTTTAAATTCTTACCACTTCTCTGAAATCCTTGCAGATATAATGGAGCAAAGGATCTGCTCTAAAGTGTGATGTATGATGCCATTCACATCATATACACAAATAATAGAAATCAGAATGAAAAATACTTACCCAGAAATTCCAGTGCAAAATGAGGTGTTCCCAGTGCTCTGTCTGTAATGTTTTGTCCAATGTGCTGACACTAGTATCGGTAACCCAGAAGTCCTGCCCTTGTAGTCCCCTTTATTCCAAAAAAAGCTGAGTAAGAGCTTGGTGCTAGGTGTGTTATTTTCTGTCATCTGTAAGACTGGTGTTTATTTTTTTAACAGTTTATTGGTTAACTGCTGCTGCAGCTACCTGTGCTGCAGAGGGAGTACAAAATACTGTTGATTTCCACTTTATAAAATAGTTGTGCTAGGAAGATTTCTTGCTAGGCTTTGTAACACAAAATGAGCTAAAATCCAGGTTGGGAGGCTGAAGTGAGCACGAGAGTATATTACAGTGAACCTTCTTCTCAGAAACCTCAGAAGAGCAGCTGAGTGACTGAACAAATTACACTCATCTCCTGAAGGTAGCTCTAAGTCAGAAAGGAGCATGCTGCTTTTTAGCAAAGAAGCTTACAAGCTGTTCAAAGATTTCAGATATCAGGAATTTTTGTCCTAAAATAAGTTATCTGCAAAAGTTTTAACAGGTGACTTTTATTTCCAAAGGTGCAGTGATCGTCTCCAGGACTTGACCCCATTAAGACTTAAGGTATGTTGCTTGTACTCTCTGTCTTAAAACAGCTTGATGTATATCTTGTATTACTGTTTGCAGTCATGTTGCAGGAAAGTTGAAAATGCAATGGCTTTACTCTTGTGTTCACACATTTTAGAATTTTTTTTTTTCTAAATTAAGAGATGGGATGTGTAATTTATTCTGTCAGCTGACCATGGCAAGTTGATCGCAGGTCACCATTCTTAAATGGATGGAATAGGATTAACCAATTCATAAGGCAGTAAGTTTTGTTCTGTTTTGGGACTTCTGTTGAATCATGAATAGGATCTCAGATAGTGACAGGACTAGGGGCAATGGAATGAAGCTGGAGGTGGGGAGATTCAGGATGGATATGAGGAGGAAGTTCTTCACCATGAGAGTGGTGAAGCCCTGGAATGGGTTGTCCAGGGAGGTGGTTGAGGCCCCATCCCTGGAGGTGTTTAAGCCCAGGCTGGACGAGGCTCTGGCCAGCCTGATCTAGTGTGGGGTGTCCCTGCCCATGGCAGGGGGGTTGGAACTAGATGATCCTTGTGGTCCCTTCCAACCCTGACTGATTCTATCATTCTACGATTCTATGAAATCTGAGAAAGGAGAGGAAAAAAACCCCATAGTGCAGTCTGCAGGATTTTATTAAGCCTTTCTTTATTGACCATCAATTTTTACAGAATGTGGATCAAAGCATGAGTTCCTATAAGTCATCATTTTAGAACTTTGCCCTTATATAAAATGAGGCTCCAGATCCAGGACTGGGGGGGGGGGGGGGGGGGGGGGGGGGGGGGGGAAAGAGGGGGGGGAACAACCACACAAAACCTCCAACAAATAAATGGAATTTTAGAGACTCAGAACTTAGATATCAAGTAAAAATGCAGTGCTTTGTGAAATACAAATTACCCTCTCCATTTTTAGTGTCTGATTTTATGGTTGCTGGTGCTCTACACTCATTTTTGTGGTTTCCTGTGTAGTCTCAGTGAGAGGCTAGAAAGGTAGAAAGCATATGTGCATGGAATTGTAGGACTAGTCAATAGATTGTTCAGTGCTTTTTATGTTACTCTCTTAACCTGCAAGCATGCTTGCTCACACACTTTCACTCTTTGAGGCCTACAGGGACTTTTGAGGAGTCCCTGCCCTCTTTAGCCCACATTAAATTTATTGGAAAAGGCTTCCTCCTTTTTTTACATGTATGTTTCCAAGTGTCTTTTCATACACCTATCATTGTTATAATCATCATAAATAATAAATGTCCATGTTCAGAACTTGTATTCGTGCAAGATGTTAACATGCAGCAAAAGATTTGCACATAGGCAGGTAATATGCTGTCTTCATGACCCACTGGAACTGCTGTGTTCAGAGCAATTGGTGTCTCCTCTGATGCATCCCACATAAGCCACTGTGAAAATGTGCAGTTCTGTTCCACAAACAGACACTGGACCAACCAGCAGTACAAATAGCCAAGTCAGACAGTTGTAATGGTTTTTATGAACCAGGGCTAGTCAGAAAAGTGCCTGTCCCCAGTGTGGCTACTTAATTAATTCAAACTAATTGGCATGCTGCTTTCACCTTCAGATTAACTTCTGATAACTGCTAGATAGGTGATTTCAATGATCTGTTCTCAAGTGGCTGTCCTAGTAATTTTGGATTTAATGTGATTTATTGGCTGGTCAGGGAGGACAGAAGTCAAACATAATCATGGGGAAGGAACAGTCATGTTGGTCGCTGGGCTGCACATTCTGCCATGCAACAATTAGCAGATACCAGTCTCACACAGGGCTGCAAATAAATGCAAATAATACTTCTGAAGCTGTTGATATATGTAGCTTTTGTATTTGATGTTAGAAACTTATCTGTGAGCACACGTATACTACAACCACCACTAAATATGTGTCGGTCCAACACTCAATTTTGTTTCACCCTACAACATTGCTTCAAAAAGACCTCCAAGCCTGTAAGGAGAGATTCAGATGGCACCATCATACCACTTCATTTTCTGAAAATTCCCATACTGTTTGTAGCACCCTTTTACTTTATTCTTTGGTTTGTTGCTACCTCTGCATTCACCTCTGTCACAACCCCCCCCCGAGAGGACTGAAGATCCAGTACCAACATTTAAAACAAGTCTTCAGAACTCATATTATATTCATTGAATCTGTGTTCATTTCTGTCCACTAGCTCTTTCCTCATCTTCTGCCTGTGCTCTTGATGTAAGTGGTAAACCCTTGGGTCACTTAGTGTCTCATGCATTTATATGGTGTGGTACAGCAAGAAACTCCTCTTACACCATTCCCCTTTTCCATTAATTCTACTAGAAAAAAAAAAAAAAAAGGAAAAAAAAAAAAGATAAATAGCAGAGGGAACAGTGAGTATCTCCCCACAGCTTACACAGAACCAGTGAAAGAGCAGTTCCCCACATTCCTTTCTTCTTTGAGACCTCCTCACAGTCAAGCCTGGCAAAATGCTAATACTGCAGTTAGCAGGGTAATTCTCAGACCTGGGCAGTATTTCTGGCCATCACAGAAACTAATACATAGAATACATAGAATATATAGAATAAACCAGGTTGGAAGAGACCTTCAAGATCACCGCGTCCAACCCATCAACCAGTCAAACACCACCCAAACAACTAACCCACGGCACCAAGCACCCCATCAAGCTAAGCTCCTGAGGACACGAGACAAGGCAGACTAATAACCACTAATAACATAAAGCATCTCAATAAGTGGAAACCATGTTCTGTTTCAGTTGCACCGAACAAAGAGAGTGCATAGCATAACCTCTTCATTTATGAATTGTGTTTTCAGACTAGTGGAAATGCCACAGAAGAAGTATGCTTGTCATGAGGGCTTTGCTTGTTTGACTTTACTAGCTCCCATTAAGAAGCACACTCTTAAGTATTTGTCTCTGGGACTCTGCTTTCAAAAGTATTCTCCAGACTGTAACTTTAACTGCCTCCCCACTGTTACTGCCCCAGTTCACTTTTAAAAATTGGACTGCAGTAATGGTAAAAATGAACAAGTAGAAAATTAAATTGATGTTAAATATTAAACCTGTCTACTTAAGTAGAAGGGGGTGAGGGGGTAGGTATAGTGACATGTTCTTCTTGTGCAGATTCTTTATTTAAATGCCAGTTTTGCTGAATGTGTCTTCTCTTTAGGAGAAGACTTGACAGGGTGCTTGGTGCTGTGGGTTAGTTGCTTGGGGGGTGTTGGATTGGTTGATGGGTTGGACGCGATGATCTTGAAGGTCTCTTCCAACCTGGTTTATTCTATGTATTCTATGTATTCTATGTAAAAGTCACAGCTAATATTATTGCACTGTCTTCGTAGAGGCAAAATGAGCTTTCTTTTACTACTCTAAAACTACATGCCATTATAACACAGATTAAACTGTGTTCTCAAGGTACTGTGAAGTGAGGGAAAACTATTGATGATTTTTTTTCTTTCAACCATTTTAGAGTATTTCACAGAATCATAGAATGGTTAGGGAGATAGCTGAGTCCAATGCCCTCCTCAAAGCAGTATCAGCTGGCATGGGTTTCTTAGGACTGTGTACAGTCAGATTTTGAATATCTCCCAATGATGCAAACCCCACAGTCTCCTGGGAAACCTATTCAAGTGCTCAAAACTAACTCCACAGAAACAACCGTTTTCTTATGTTCAAACAGAATTTGATGTATCTCAGTTTGCGGTTGTTGCCTCTTGCCATGTCACTGGGCACCACTTAAGAGAGTTTACTCCGCATTCTTCAGTCCCTCCCAATGTGTGTTTGTACATGTTGATACAATCCTTCTCAGCTCCATCATATGACAGATCATAGAATCAACAAGGTTGGAAAAGACCTCAAAGATCATCAAGTCCAACCTGTCACCCAAGATCTCATGCCTAGTAGACCATGGCACCAAGTGCCACATCCAGTCCCCTCTTGAACACCTCCAGGGACGGTGACTCCACCACCTCCCTGGGCAGCTCAACTCTCTTTGTGAAGAGCTTTCTCCTCACCTCCAGCCTAAACCTCCCCTGGCACAGCTTGAGACTGTGTCCTCTTCTTCTGGTGCTGGTTGCCTGGGAAAAGAGACCAACGCCCTCCTGGCCCCAACCACCCTTCAGGTAGTTGTAGACAGCAATAAGGTATCCCCTGAGCCTCCACTTCTCCAGGCTAAGCAATCCCAGCTCCCTCAGCCTCTCCTTGTAGGGCTTGTGCTTGAGGCCTCTCCCCAGCCTTGTTGCTCTTCTCTGGACATGTTCAAGTGCCTCAATGTCCTTCTTAAAATGAGGGGCCCAGAACTGGACACAGGACTCAAGGTGTGGCCTAACCAGTGCTGAGTACAGAGGCACAATGAATTCCCTGCTCCTGCTGGCCACACTATTTCGGATACAGGCCAGGATGCCATTGGCCTTCTTGGCCACCTCGGCACACTGCTGGGTCATGTTCAGCAGGCTATCAGTCAGAGATCACAGTATCACAGTATAACTAAGGTTGGAAGAGACCCCAAGGATCATCGAGTCCAACCTGTCTCCACAGACCTCACAACTAGACCATGGCACCAAGTGCCACGTCCAATCTCCCCTTGAACACCTCCAGGGACGGTGACTCCACCACCTCCCTGGGCAGCACATTCCAATGACAAACGACTCGCTCAGTGAAGAACTTTCTCCTCACTTTGAGTCTAAACCTCCCCTGGCGCAGCTTGAGACTGTGTCCCCTTGTTCTGGTGCTGGTTGCCTGGGAGAAGAGACCAACCCCTTCCTGGCTACAACCACCTTTCAGGTAGTTGTAGAGGGTAATGAGGTCACCCCAATCCTTCTCTTCTCCAGGCTAAACAATCCCAGCTCCCTCAGCCTCTCCTCATAGGGCTGTGCTCAAGGCCTCTCCTCAGCCTTGTTGCCCTTCTCTGGACATGTTCAAGTGTCTCAATGTCCTTCTTAAACTGAGGGACCCAGAACTGGACACAGTACTCAAGGTGTGGCCTAACCAATGCAGAGTGCAGGGGCACAATGACCTCCTGCTCCTGCTGGCCACACTATTCCTAATACAGGCCAGGATGCCACTGGCCCTCTTGGCCACCTGGGCACACTGCTGGCTCATGTTTAGGTGGCTGTCAATCAGTACCCCCAGGTCCCTCTCTGTTTGGGAGCTCTCCAGTCACTCTGACCTCAGCCTGTAGCTCTGCATGGGGTTGCCGTGGCCAAAGTGCAGCACCCAGCACTTGGACTTGTTAAATGTCAGCTTGGACTTGTTAAATGCCAGATGTTCTAGTCCATCAATTTGTGGTCCTGTGCTGGACTTGCTCTGGGATGTCCATGTCTCATCTACTGGGTAGAGCTGGGTACAGCTCTCCATGTGTGTCTCAGCAGAGGGGAAGCGTCCACTCCCTCAACCTGCAGGCAACACGCCTCCTAATGCAGCTCCCTTTCTTTGCTGCAAAGGCACCATTCTGGCTTGTAGGCAGCCTGCCTCACACTACAGGTTCTTTGCAGAGCTGCTTCCCAGCAAGTCACTCCCCAGCCATGCACTTACACTAGGAGTATCATTCCTCCCCAGGTATGAAGTTTTGCATTTCCCTCATGAGTTTTCTGTTGACTTCTTACTCCAGCTTGCCCCTCTAAATGACAGCACATTAATCTACAATCCTAACCACTCTTTTCTGTTCTATATAATCTTCAAATTACTGTAGTTGCAGTCTTCCCTGTTGTCCAGATCTTCACAAATGGATTGAACAGTGCAGACCTGAGTATCCGTGCCTGAGGTGAACTGCTAGTGAATGGCCTTTGGGCAACTAATCACAAACCTTCAAGGCCAGTTTACACAATTTTCAGTACACCTCAGTAAGCACTTACTTAACCTTCATCAGTTTATACATGAGGGTATTATGGAAATTAAGCCTCTTCCTCTGTCCAGGTCTGTGTTTCAGCTGTGGAGGAAGTGTCCCAGGAGGTCCATTAACTCAAAAAGAACATGTCCTATTTCACAACTGTATGGTTCTGTGTTTTGGCCATGACGAACAGGTGATCCCCTGGCCAAGACAGAATCTGGGAGGCACACAGTGTGTGGTTTTCTTTGCATGACCATGGGGAGGACATGAGGAAGTGGAATGGAAAACTCACTTCAGTCCTATCAGCACAAGTCTGTGAATTGCAAGGGAACCCTTCCCAGAAGAATGATGCTTCAGTTTCCAGTGGAAAATCATCCAAAAAGAGCAGGGGAACTTGTACTACTTCTGATCCTCCTGAAGGGACTCCAAAGGATCTTCACAAGGTAGAAGTGCTTCCAGTCAGAATCAGAGGGGCCCTGCTTCCGATGGAGGAGAGGGACAACTGGGTTTATTGGAATATATGGAGTGTAGAACCCATCTATATTTCTGCTGTGAAAAGGAGAAGTCACTAGAATTGACTGGCCCAGGAATGGAAACACAGCCCAACCATTTGGACTGATCATGGACTGATCCAGACTGAAATGGAATAGGGTGAAGCTCCAGAGCATCTGCAGTAAAAAGCCTGTTGTGTACTGCAAGGCGATCTTGTCTGAGTGAGACTGGACAGTGACTGATACATGTTGTATATTGTTTGATGTTAATTGCTGCTGGGCATGACTCACATGGTATAGAATAAGGGGTGAAGAATGCCATGGGTTTAGCCTGTTGAATTGGATGATGAATACTTGATACCATGCTGCCATTATGCCAGCTTTAAAATTAAAATGCTGGCTGGAGCAAAATGAGGCTTGTAGCTTGGTTTGTAACATGAGAGGCTTCCTATTCCAATTGCTGCTTCCAGTTTCCAGTTTCAGGGTGTTGATCTTTTCCACTGAGCTGGGCTACGGGCTTGAGGGGTGGGATTCACCTCATTAAACTCCTTATCTCAACCCAGGTGGGTTTTTTTTTTGTGTGTGTATTACTTTCCATCCTGTCTGGGGTATGGGGTGAGGAAGGTGCTTGTGAGAGAGGGCTTTTTGAAACCAGTACAACAGCCATCTCATTTTCATTTATGAGCTTTCATGATCCAAAGTTTTGGCATGGGTACTGAGACAAAAATTACTGGCAAGCAGTGGGTATTTTCAGTGTTGAGCCTCTCATTTCCTAGAAAATTATACCTTGCTGAGTAGTCATTTTATCAACTTATTTTCAGCATCTAGGATTTCAGCACGGAATTTGCATTCCATGATTGCCCATTTTTTTTTCTTAGATTACCTCACAGATAATTTCTTTCAACTCCCCCACATAATTAAACTTATTTTGTACAAACCTAGTTGAATTAGTGTCACAGTATTTCACTTTGTTCCTTAGTATTCCCCAACCCCTGAGATTTCTCCACAAAACTCACCTTCTCTTTTACTCCTGCTGTTGGTTGTGTTGGTACCTTCTTGCTGTCTCTCTGGGTGGGTCTGGCCCGTGAAACTGGATTGACAGTTGGCATAGTCTAACTTCAGCTGACAGCTGAAACCCACACAGCCTCTTGCTCACTCTCCACCCCCATCCTGCTGGGGGAGAGAATCAGAAGGATAAAAGTGATAAAATCCATGGGTTGGGATAAAGGCAATTCAATAGATGAAGCAAAGCCATGAATACAAGCAAAGCAAACCATGGAATTCCTTGACTGCTTCCCATCATCAGGCAGGTGTTCAGCCATTTCCAGGAAAGGAGGGCTTCTTCACATGTAGCAGGTACTTGGGAGGACAAACTCCGTAACTCAGATTCCTCCCCTTCCTTCTTCTCACATCTTTTTATGCTGAGCATGACATGATACTGTATGGAACATCCCTTTGATCAGTTAGAGTCAGCTGTCCCAGCTGTGTCTGGTGCCAACTTCTTGTATGTCTCCAGCCCACTTGCCACTGGGTTGCTGGGACTAGCAGAAAAGGCCTTAGCTCTGTGGAAGCACTGATGAATGTTGATTAAATCATCCCTATTACCAACATTATTTTCAGCATTAATCAAAGTCATAGCCTCATACAAGCTACCATGAAGAAAGCTAACTCTATCCCAGCCAAAACCAGCACAACAGGGAACTTGTCAACATAACTTTATTTTGCATTCTATTTTTTTTACTCTGTCTTCAGAGCTAAATTATTTATAGAAGAACATGCAAAGCCAACAGTTATCACATTCAACTTTTCATCCTCAAATTCTGTTGACACCTTTCACCCAGTGATTGCCTTGCACAGTCTGCTCCATATTCTTTATCTCTTTCTGTGGGTGACTTTTAAAGCTTTTAAAGCACTGGCCCATGTTTCATCCTCCACTGCAGCTTTCACACTCAGATATGGTGAGAGAAGGCTTTGGAGCATTCTGAACAAGGGAATCTTGTTCTGTAGTATCCTGAACTAACAGATAATCTCCCTCTGTGAGTGCAGATATGTAGATTTGGGTTAGCATCTTTGTAGGACTTTGGGCTCTTCTTCCATCACTGTTACTTAGAGGCAAGTAGATCTCATTGGCCTCTGAAGTCTCTTTCTTTCTTTTTCTACTCCAAATTGTCCTAGTTTTAAGGAGTTTTCTTTTTCTTCAGAGAAGTAATTGGTCAAGATCAAACATAAGTTCTCAGTAATCATTTCAGTCCAGTTTCTCTTGTTCTAACTCAGGAATGCCTCCTGCCTCTGTTGTTAGCAAATTCTAGTTTCTGAAGATTCTGACCTTTTTTGAGCTGACTTACCCTTGGTCCTATTACTTTCTTTCTTGCTCAGTTTCATTAAAGATCAAAGTTGATTCAGTTTGATCATACAAATCATGAGACATCCATATCTGAAGCTGATTGCTTTTTTAGCACCCTACTATGACCGAAAAAAAAAGAAGCAGAGGAATATCTGAAGTATTTAACTTGGCCATACACAGTCTGACATATTCAGAGAATTCTTGATCATTTAATAAAACTTTTCCATTGTCTTTCTGGAAGATATTCTTAAAAGCTTTATTTCTTAGAAACAGAGAATCATAGAATGGTCCAGGCTGGAAGGGACCTCCCAGAATCATCCTGTCTGACCTGCCTGCAGTCAGGAGGGACACCCTCAACTAGACTAGGTTGCCCAGGGCCTTGTTGAGCTTTACCTTGAATGTCTCTAGGGCAGGAGCGAACTGTTCCAGTATTCGTCTTTAGACTCCTATATGTGTCTATAATATTGCATTTCTAGGGAAAACTTTCTTGCTGCCCTGTGAGAGATGTCACTATGGAAAACACAAGTGAAGAAAATTCACCTTTCCCTACGATATTTGAGTTTGGTAGGTTTCTTCTGAGAGGTAGTATGCGCCTTCCTCTCACTCAAATTAATTTCTCTATCTGATTATGGATAACCATACATCAGTCAGTGACTGGTCTGCGTGTGATGGATTGGTTTAAAGAGATCCTTTCATATCTCAATGCAAAATATCCAGTGGATGTTCAAAGTACATTCTGTGAACCTTTCACATTTATTGTATTCATCTGACCTGGTATATGGTGAGAGGTCAGAACTGTGATTCCTAATTGTTTGGTCAAGTACAAGTCTGGACATGGTTCCATGACTTCAAAGTCATGGAAACTAAGAGAAATTTTGTACACTTGGAAACTTTATTTTTCATGGTGATACATCATGCCTCAGATGCAGTGAACTCTCACTTTTAAACTAGGCCAAGTGTAGTCTTGTGTCTTTTTTTGGAAATGCCTTCTGTTCATGTAACTTTTAGAAAAAGCGACAATGGGTGGTGGAAGTTAAATACCAGTTTATCTTTTGACCCACTGCTAGTAGCTCAGTTGTTGCAGCCTGAAAAATTTGATCTATTGAGAAGCCATACTCTGTGTTACTCTTTGCAACGTTAGACAAGAAATCTGCTGGCATTTTACTTGGGATATTTCTTAACTTGCATAGTTTTCATTTTTATTTTGCATACAGAAGTATGCACTGGCACTCGCCTCTGTGCACACATGTAGTGGTGTGATGCTTTAGCCCACACTCGCCAACGATAAAGCAGAGCTAACCCAGTCGGAAAAGTGAATGAAGAGATGTACTTTACAACCAAAACTACACTCTACAATGGAATGCAATGGATCTATACAAAATATACAGTATTATATATACAATATTATACAAGAATTTACAGGAAAGAACACAAACACCGAAATCCCCCTTGCAGGGGGATCCCACCTCAGGTCCCCCAAACCTTTCTCCCTCTTCTTCCCTTTCCCTTAGTAGGTAATTAGGTGAAAAAGGAGAAAAGAGAGAGAAAAGGATAGTAAGGGAAATTCGTTAGCTCAAAGCAGTTGTTAAGAAAGTTAGTTTCTCATGTCTTACCAGTTTCAAGCTCTCTGGCCAAGAAACAAAAAGTCAGACAGACTGAAGCTGGAGTGCATGAGAGCAAGAATGTTAGTGATATTTGCTATGGTACGTCTCACATCTGACCAATGAAATTAGTTTAGATTTAATCTTTGGTTTCCTTTTTACACCCAAACATTCAGCTAGAGAATTCTGCAGCTGTCTTTTCTTAAAGGCACAGCCTAAACTGGCACAACACATTTTCCTGCTCTCTATTAAAAAACATGTGGGACAGTTGAGAAGGAGATATTCCTGTCAGTGGGAAAGATAGGAGACATCCAGGATTTTGGAGTAATTTAGGAGCAGTGCTCAGTCACACTAAATTTCAGCAGGGAATGAAATAACAAGTTGGGGCTCCTAGGGCAAGCTCAGATCAGTGTCTGTTTCAGACGAACTGAATGAATACAGATGCCATCTGGTGTTCCCCATGATGTCTGTGAATTGACCTGAAGGTTTCAGTGAGAGAGAATAAGTATGAGCACATCTTTATTAAGTAAATTCAGCTCACCTAAATTAATCATCTTTTTAGTGAAGGAGGTGGATGCGCTGTCATTTAAAGCCTGGGAAAGCAACAACAACAACAACAACAACAGCAAGCCAACACCAAAAACCCCACACATTTGGAGATTTGTAATACAAGTGTTCATTAGAATTATGAAAAGCTACTTACACATGGTAGGAAATTTTCATAAGGAATCTTAAAGCTATACAGAAGCAGTGTGTAAGGTAAAAAATAATTTCCCTGGCCACATTAAAACCATGTTGAAATATGCCACCTGAATACTTGTCTTTATGCCTTTTCTTAATAAAAAGAAAAGCACGTGATGGGCGTGGGTCTTTGTTGCACCTATTTGCAGATACTGAAATAAATTGTACTCAGCAAAGTTCTCAGGGAACAACAAACCAAAATTTTGCTGAATCCTTGCCATGACCATTCTCAGGTAATCATAGAATCAGAGAATCAGAGAATCAATAAGGTTGGAAGAGACCTCAAAGATCAAGTCCAACCAGTCACCCAAAACTTCATGACTACTAAACTGTGGCACCAAGTGCCACATCCAATCCCTTTTTTTAACACTTCCAGGGATGGTGACTCCACCACCTCCCTGGGCAGCACCTTCCAATGGCCTACAACTCTCTCTATGAAGAACTTTTGCCTCACTTCAATCCTAAACTTCCCTGGCGCAGCTTGAGACTGTGTCCTCTTGTTCTGGTGCTGGTTGGTAAGATTCTCTGCTGCTCAGATTATGGTCTTCCTTTCTGAAATTCATATGAAGAACCTGAAGGTCAATTTATGAAAAGCTGAAATTTTTAAAAAAGATACAGACTGTTTGGTAATCCTGGTAAAGTACAACAAAGCTGTGTATCCTCAGCCAAAACAGGTTCTCTGAAACATGTCCTTTGCTGTCTCTAGTCTTGATGTTTACCAGGTGATAGCCATGGCTTTGTACTCACTCCTTTATACCGTATGCATCAATTACATACTGATGTTTCCTTATTGTGGTGGGGTTAGGATGTGCCTTTAAAATCTACTTACAGATTTTGAGCAGAAAAGTGAAAAAATATAAATAAATCACTATTGGGTGTAAAAAGGGAAACAAAAGATTATTCTAAACAAATTCATTGGGTAAATATCTGGAATAAGAAGAGCTGCACCATAACAATTCTTCCCTTTTCTCCTCTCTTCTGATCTTGGCTGTTTTTGCTTTTCTTGGGAGAGATAATCTGCATGCTCTGGCTGGCCTTGGCTAAGCTAACCCACTGCTTCTCTCTCTGCTCCTTTCTATCTTGGGACAGGGAGGTTGGAGGGGCAGTGGAACAGCTTCCCTGGTCTCTTGACCGGGGTCAGGGGGGAAGTTGTGTTGTTTGCTGATTGTAAATATCTGTATAATATTGTGAATACTTAATATTTTGATCATATTCATTGCATTCCATCATAGAGTGTAGATTTTGCTTGTAAATACAGCTTCATTTGCTCCTAACTGAGTTGGTCTGGCAAAGTTAATATTGGGGGGAAAACTTCAACCCACCACACTTATCACAGGACATGGTGAAGTATATTTCAATAAAAATTGAAATCTGTTTCAATAAAAGTTGAAAGAATGTCTGCTCTTTCAGGTTCATTTCAAGCATCCTGAGTTTGGTGCCATGAGAGATGCTGTTGTCCATGACAGGTTGGGATTATCGTGATCAAGTACTCTATTTTGACTTAACGCAGTGGTTAACATATTTGTACAGTTAAGAGGAAGTTTTGGACTTTTAAAAGCATTAAACAGGTAAGTCTATTGAAATCTCTTTGTTTATTGAGAGTTTTCAGGCTTAGTTCAAGTGCCAGTGTTCTAGAATCATACATCACTGATTCATCAGAGTTTCCTCAGTTATCGTCTCAGTGGTAGCTGTGGTTTCAAACAATTTGCTAGTGTGTAAGTGCAATATGGCCCAAATCAGGTAAAAATAAAATTTTAGTCATGTATCTCCAGACAGAAGGTGAACACAAAGAACATTGCACTGAAGTATGTTAAAGCAGGTGCTTGTTTCAGCTTATTTGTCTAAAGCATTTGCAGAGTCCTGTATAACTGCCAAAAAAAGCCTGTATTCCACAAGCACAAATGCAAATGACCATTGCAATTTCAGTTCTAAGCAGGTTATTGTTTTGTGCAGTAGGTTGTTTTCTTTACAGAAAACATGGTTTTGGGAACTGCAGTCTGACTTACTTCCCTCCCTTATGTGTTCATAAGAGGGATCTCTGCTACAGCCAGAAGCATTGCACCAGTGTGAAAGCAATGGGAAAAATTAGGCTAGCAGAGAAATTTAAAGGTCATTTTGTAAGCTGTCATATTAAAAGACTGTTACCTGTGTAGTTTATTATAAAATTGTTTTCACATAGTGTTGGTTTATTATTGAGATTCCCTTCCATCTTCAACTAAGAACCTTGTTTTGGTATCTAAACAATCTATCTCAATCCTTGGAGTAAAATCATTGGAGTATACTGTAGAAGTCAATTATTCTGACATAAAGCAATGTGGCATGCACACTTTTAAACACCCACAATAGGTCTGTCATTTCTGATTTTGGATGTATGTTGCACAAGAAAGCGAGGAGCAGGTGAACAGTTTCAGGTTTGTCCCTCTTTTTGCTGTGTGTTGCTGTAGCTTTTCTCTTTTCATGACAAACTCTTTAGAAAGTACGTAGCAATATGGCACTCCGGCAAAGAACTACACTGCTGAATTGAGACTCAGTTTGCCGGTATGTGAGCCTCATACTTATGGCTGGTTAAGCCTAGTCGTATTTATGTTTTCCTTTTTGGATTGCTAGAGAATAACAAATGATATTTCCTTTGTCTAAACCATATTCAAAGCTGTTTTGGAGTTCATATTGGGCAGTAGTAGAAACTGATGCAGAAATTCCATGCTTATGTGAATGTGAGTTGAACCATATAAATACACACTTTGGCTCAGGAAACAATTACACAGTGTTCAGGTAACACTGTATGTTGTGATCTTGATGCAGCAACTTCCAGACATGGTCCCATTGGTAAAAGTCAGCTTAAATATAAGTGCATTAAAAGTGGCTTTACATGACTTTTCCCAGACTTGCAGTTTTGGAGTACATTCAGATGCAGGTCACTTGTATCCATATTTATACTGTAGCTGCACTACCATTGTGCTCTTCTTGTTTCAAAAATATATTTGCAACAGAATTATTTTTTAACAGGTGGGGCAAGTATGTATTGTTGGCTACTTATTGCTGCAGGTGAACTGTCCTCTGAATTTAACACTACTGATTTAAGGAAACAGTGTGTTGTAAATATTTTGACCAGCATAAAAGACTCTGCTTTTTAACCTTGAAAATAAAACTCAGAAAATAAAACAAAAAAGAGTGGACCAATGACTGAAATAGAGTGGCTTACAGTTTCAGAAACATAGTGTGACAGCTCAGCTTTGATATTCATAATTGGGGAATTTTAATGCTGATGCATAGTGATAAGAAAGAAATGTTTTTAAGATGGCATCTTGTACTGGCCTGTGTTTCTAGCTCTGTATTGCTTTCCTCTAGAAGCTTGAAAAAACACAGCCTGATAAAATATTCTTCTCACAGACCTATATTTATCATAGTAACATTACTCTGATGATGTTTGTGTAGAGCTGGAGTCACTGTTGAATTAGGATTGTTTATGCTTTGCTAATCTTTATTTCCTATTTTTTATCCATTTTTGCATGAAATTGTTTGTAGCATGTCACTGAAGGGTCAGCTATTAAGAAGAAGTCAACAGTAGTGACACAGTCTCAGGCTGCACCAGGGGAGGTTCAGGATGGATGTTAGGAAAAAGTTCTATACAGAAAGAGTGATTGCCCATTGGAATGGGCTGCCTGGGGAGGTGGTGGAGTCGCCATCACTGGAGGTTTTCAGGAGAAGACTTGATGGGGTGCTTGGTGCCGTGGGTTAGTTGTTTGGGTGGTGTTGGATTGGTTGATGGGTTGGATGCGATGATCTTGAAGGTCTCTTCCACCCTGGTTTATTCTATGTATTCTATGTATTCTATGTCAATTACACTTCTAAGCTTAGGCATGGTACGTGGAACAGAAGAGGCAAAAGAAACATGAAATTAATATTTTTGTCTTTCAAAGAGTATTGATTTGTCTTTCTGTACTCCCTCAATTGTAGAAATATTTTTCATCTTGTACTGTAAAAATTAAACATATTTGAAACTTCATTACATTTGTCAGTTTAGTATGAGTTCAGTTTTTTCACTGTTTATCAAAGGATACACTGTGTTTCCAGCAGCTTCATTTCCTTGCTGCTTCTGCAGGCTGAGTAAATGGACAGAAAAAATCAGACTTTTACAAGGAACTTGTGGGAGGGATCCTTTCTCAAAAATCTTAAATTGAGTTAGTAGCCAGTGAGCAGCACTAGCCCCCTTAATGCATAACTCAAATATTGTTGTAAGAGTCTATTTCCAGTGCTCAGATACTTACATTTCTTCTTCAAACAGTAAAAAATAAGGTTTTTGCAGGTTTACTGTCTTGTGGGGACTCGTTGAAAGGAAAAGTTGGGGGTTTTATAGTTCTAATACAAGTAATTGCTAGTCTATGAGAGGTAAAAGCTTTGTCAGGAAGTTTCAATGTTATTTTTAGGCTTTTATGATACAGTTATAAAATTATTCCACTAAGTCTAGCTCAGAATATCTTATTTTGTTTTCAACAAATAGTGCCTATCTTTTAAAGTTTCTGCATATCAGAAATTAAAATATAATACTAATTTGCATGGCAAACTCAGGGTATTTCCATAAACATTAAAATGAAAAACCTCTCAAAAAGTGATGAGTTCGTATCACGAAAGCTTTGCGTTCACCACTCACAACACAACTAAATGTGATATTCAAACTAGCTAATTACACTGTGCTTCCTAGAAAGGCCTTGAGACAAATGCACAGTTTAGATCTACAGGCTTTAAGTGACTGATAATAATGCCACATCCTTCCTTTAGGTTTATGATGGATGTGCAGTAGACTGATAACTCCAAGTCAATGAGACAATGTTTACAGAAGTCTGCTGACGGTATCAAGTGAGAATTGAGCATGCCTGGAAATTCAAAGATGAGTTGATAAAATTTTTGGCTGCTCATGTAGTTTTCTGAGCATATTTCAAACTCTGCAGATTAAGTGCTATTACTACAACATCATTTCTCTTTGATTTACTCCTCCCTCCACTTCTTCCTTGTTTTGAAATTATTTTGGTGATTCTATTAAGTAACTTGTGGCTTCTTCATTTCATTTAAAGACTGGTGTCTTTATGGAATACAAGGTTCCTAAACCATATAAATGCTTGAAAATACAAGGTTCATTATTGTCTAAGGTATCTGCAGTGCTAGAAAAAAAGGTACTAAAAGGATTCAGCCTTAAGAATCAAAAAGCAAATAAAATGAGGCTAAAATCCAGTGTAATATTTTTAATTGTTATTACATTGTTAGCATCCTGAACTACAGGCAATAGAAGCCACATCTTTAGATTTCTAGGTCCTTAGTTGTATAATGTTGAGTACTTATAAAAGAAAACATTTTTGTGAATATTTTTCTGTTTCCACATGAGGTCAGGTGATTAATTTTACTAGATTTTATTTTTAAATTCTGCTAGGGAAAATCTTTTAGCTAAATCTGTTCAAGAGACTGAAAAAAAAGAAGGTGCTACTTTTCCTGTGTAAACACTGAGGAAGGAGGACTCACACTTTAGTATGTTGGCTCACTGGAAAAATGTGGGATAATTTCTTCCTCTTCTCTTGATTCTCTTCTCCTCTATGTCAGTCCTTTAACAGACTTTCCTGCTTCTGATAGCTTCTGATGGGAGATAATGGATTGTGAAAAATGCTCTCTGTAGCATCTCTGCCAACTAGGAATAGGTGAGTGTGCTGACATAGAAGGGTATGAAAAGGACTAGGAAAAGGAGGAGTAACAGGAAGAAAAAGCTGCTTCAATGCCTTCCATTAAGTCATTAAATGAAAATGGAGAAATGGAAGAGCAAGGATGAACTCCACAATCTGAGCAAAGTGCTGACCAAGTAGGAAGACTGTCTCCATGTCTCGACTGTTCAGTGTGGACAAGAAACTCAAGAGTCATTTCTGAATACGGCCCACGGAGACTGTCTCCTTGCACCAGCTGCCCTCAGTCTTTCTGAGATCTAGAGAGCTCAGAGCTGCTTTTTTTTCCCTGCTCTGCTGGGGACCTACCCAGATGATGAGCAGATAAACATAAATTTCCTTTAGCTAGGTCAGCATCATCTGTTATTAGAAAAGGGATGTACAAGGTAGTGCTTCCTTTAGCCAGAGTGGTACATGATGGAGCTGGCCATTTTCTGGTTTGCACTACAGACAAACCCATTGGGCCTTTACTGCCTTTAGGTTACTTAAATACAGCTTTGCACGGTGGGCCATATCATCCCAGAATGGGTCAATATCCAGTGATTCTGCCTCTTAAAACTCACCCCCATACACATTTGCTGAAACGAAATCTCATAATCCTGTTCTTCAAATTTATGTTTCAATTAAAAACGAAGTTACTTCTTCTAAACTTTATTTCTCTTACTCGGCTTTTATCTCTCAGGTTTTATCCTTCTATTCGTCATTTTATCACCTTATCAATCATTAAATTTCAATTCTCTAGCAAGTTCAGCGGGCCAGCAAAAGAAGGCAAATGTACATAACACCAGTGCTCTCCCTAATAAAAATAGATGAGTTCCTAGGGAAAGTTAACCAAAGCTGTTGCATTACAGAGGACCTTACAATAGATGAGACAAAGACATGACAGGTATGGAGAAAGGGCTTAGGGAGATTTTGAATGTTTCAATACAGGTGTCTGATTGTTGAGAAGAGATGCTGAAGTCCCATAATACTATGACTTCTTCAGTAAAGATTTTCCTAGCACAAAACAAGGTGCAACTGAAAATAAGAAGGATCCAGTCTTGATCAGGCTAATCATCAATGCCCTGAATCTGAGCCACCTTTTAACTTTTTTTAGGTACTCTTGAAATCTGTAAACCCTTCTGTTTGTTCATCACTTCACAGAAATAGAGAAAAATACATATATTTAAAAAAAAAAAACCAACATATATTTTTTAAAAGGTTGAAAAGAAGCATCTCTCTGTGTCAAGAGAAGTACCAAGGTGTTTGAGTAGTTCCTTCTACTTCCCAGCCTTTCACTACTGCCTCAGTCTGGAGAGGGAAAGAGACTCAGTTCTTTTGAATATTCCTGTGTTATGAAATTAGAGGCAATTGTTATGAAACAAGGCCAAAATATCAATAGTGAGGCTATTTATTACACAAATAAAGTGGAAGTGAGAGGGAGAATAGGGAGAGAGAAGAGTACAGGAATTATATTGCCACACTTCTCATCCCCCAAGACAGTTTGAGTCTGTGGAGGAAAGGTGCTGGAGCTTTGGATGTGGAGGAGATGTTGGGTCTGTAGAGGAAGGGTGCTGCAGCTTTGGCTGTAGAAGAAGGGTGCAGCAGCTTTGGCTGTGTTGTCCTCTGAGCAGCCTCTTCAGCTCCATGAGTTGCAGCAAGCGGAACTTAGGACACGGAGAGAGGGTTATTCTTGGTCTTCTCCTTCCGAGCTACATGGTGATGTCTCTGTCCTGGTATTCTCTCCATTTTTCCTTCTCGGCAGCATTGTCCAGGTATTTTCCTCCTGTGTTTTCCGTCTGCTGTGTTTTTCTTCTACTTTTTTTTTTTTTCTTTCTTCTGCTGAGCCAGTAGTTGCTCAAGTCTTTTTATACAGTTTTTTTAGTCCTTAGGTATGTGTCCAAGTGTTGTCCCCCAGGAAATTGTCCTTAGGTAAGTGTCCAGGTATTGCTCCCCAGGAAATATTCCTGTGTATTCCTTTGTGTTTGGACAGGGGTCTGAAGGAAGGAGGCGGGGGGGGGCCTCTACCTCCTCCTTCTCCATTTACCTGCCCACACACCCAATACACATCAGAGGCCAGGTGGTGAATCCATTGTCTCACCATCCTCCCTTTCCGGGGTACCTGATGGGTGGAGATGATCTTGTCTTATGCATATTCCCAAAGATATCGATAACAGTGGCCTCAGTCCGTCGTTGTCAGGCCAGCTGTAGTCCAGTGAGCAATCTTTATCCTTGCACCTTCCTGAGAGTCGTTCCAGTGGCTCTGCCCAATACACATCAGCTATTGTCTGGGCAAGCAGCAAAGCTGATTTTATCTTTGTTGAGTCACATCAGAAGAGACAAGATTTTAGTCTCTCACAACTACACAATGTGCATTGATATGTATAAATTCAAATAAAGGTCCCTTCTTATGTCTTTTTTTTTTCCCTAGATTATCCTAGTTGGGTTATATTTCTACCCTACCATAGGCACCTTTTAAAGAAGCCCACTCTTTTTCAAGGACATTTTTGCACATAAGAAAGATTCAGATTCTGATCTGATCATCTGGGAATTTTGTTGAAACCAAATGACACTTTGAACTTTCTGTCTTTACAATTCTACAGTTTTACAGTTTTGGTTTTATAAGAGTTTGCTTTTCTCCTCTTATTGGCTGATCTGTTGTGACATTGTAAAGAAACATGTATTTGTACACATCTAAGATCACAGAAGCTTCATCCTGTGATGAGATGGGAATGAACAAGGCTATCTTAGTGTGATGCAGTTTGGTGCTGCTCTAGTTAGGGACAGTTCTCTACAGATTGGAAAAGAAAACATATTTAGCAGTGAGTGTACACAGAGATTTAAAGCTCCCAAACTAGATGTGCACAATAACTCATGGTCTGTCAAATAAATAGTATGTATTTTCAGGAATCTCTAAATAAGCACTAGAAATGATACATTTTAGAAGCTTCAGATGAGCTGTCCAAGTCAGTCAAAATCTATCCTTTCCTCCTCCAAAAAAGGCAGAAGTTATAGGGGGAAACTTTAATGTATAGTCACACAATAAAGTATCCTTTAAAATGTCCTTTGCAACCTCTCTATTTTGACAAGTGAAATTTTATGTATCTTGTAGTAAATTATGTATTCAGGAGGTTTTGTAAGTGATAATAATTTTCTGCAAAGTAGAAATAATACTAATAATACAATTATTCATATTGCAATGTAAATTCCTTGTTTGAAATCTTTGAACCTATGTTATGGAGATTATTAATCACCCTTCATGGTGACCATTAAGATTCAGGCTATAAGACACTGTAAGACGTTACTGTAAGAGGTTATCATACAGTGGGTTACAGTAGACCTTTAATGGCGATTGGGTAGATTTAAAGCTCCTTTAGTCCAGCCTCCTTACAGTGAGCAGGAACATCTTCAACTAGACCAGGCTGCTCAGAGCCCAATCGTACCTGACCTGTAATGTTTCCAGTAATGGGACATCTACCACCTCTCTGGCCAACCTGTGCCAGTTTTTTACCACCCTCACTGGACAAGCATTTATTTCTTCTGTCTAGACTAAATCTCCCCATTTTTAGGTTAAAAACCATCATCCCTTGTCCTACTGCAGCAAGTCCTGCTAAAAAGATTATCTGCACCTTTCTTAAAGGACCCTTTCAAACACTCAGTGGTTGTAACAAGGTCATATTTTGTATTTTTAGTATTGACAGAATACACTATATTGGGTTCCTGTAATTAATGAAATATATTCAAGGAACAAATGAGCAAAGAAGTACTTTGACAATGGTTTACTCCTCAACAGCTGTGGAATGAATTTTACATTAAGGCATGTAACTGCAACTTGATGTGTATCTCACATAGCAGAGGTAGTGCTTATGTGTGTATGTGACCACCTCCATACATTATTCTGTATGCACAAAAATGAATTCAGCTGCATACAAGACAATGTTAGAAATTTTCTCCACAGGTATGTTTAATTAGGCCATGGTGTCAGCTTTGGAGTTTCCTCTGTCATCTTTTTTTGGTGTGTTGCAGTTCTATCACAGTAATAACGACATTTGCTGTTGGAAGATAAAGTAATGATTCATTGTAACTGATTCTGTGGAATCAGAGCATTAATCCTACTATTATTTTCCTGTTTTCCTGTAGCAAAGCAGATGAGGGTTTCTCTTTGTGTTTTAGAGATGTTTCTGCTCTCTGGTTCTGTTAGTTCCTCTGCTGCTTTTGCACAGTGGGGAGAAACTTCTGCATTCCTAAATCTTCTGCCTCCTCCCTGAGGTTGTGATTAGTTGAGTTATCTCTGCCACTCCTTCCTCTTCAAACTTTTCCCCTGCTCCAGCATGGTTAAAGGTCCTTTAAGAACTGCTCCACTCCAAAGTCTCTCCACAAGAACCAGTCTTTCACAAACAGATCAGCTGGTCCAATGTGGGTGCCTCACAGACCTCATCTTCAGCCAGAAACACTGTTCCCATGACTACTTCTCTCCACAGGCTGCAGCCCTTTGAGGAGCCTGCTATAGTTCAGACTCATCATGAAGTCTCAGTCTCCTTTGGACACACCAATCTGCTCCGGTGTGGGGTCCTCCATGTGCTGCAGGTGGTTATCAGCTTTACTATTGACCTCCATGGCTGCAGGGGGACAACCTGCCACACAGTCTTCTCCAGGGGCTGTAGGGGAGTCTCTGCCCCCTGGAAAACCTCCACCCCCTCCTTCAATGACCTTGATGTCCAGAAGGCTGTTTCTCTGACATCTTCTCACTCGTCTCTCTAAAGGCTGTGATGCAGGTTTTTTTAATCCTTTCTTAAATATGTTCTCACAGAGACACCATCATCAGCATGGGTCATGAGCTCAGCTTTGACCAGGGGTGGTTCCACTGTCAGTGTCCAGCATGGCCAGCACAGCCTCTTCTCCCAAAGGCTTTCCCTGCAGCTGTCCTGCTACCAAATCTGGCCACTTAAATGGAATACAAAGTTTACTTGATGTGAAACAGACCCTAGCTATCCTTGTGTATTGAATACTCTAGGAGGAAAGAGGAAAACAATGCAGTTGACAACCTCTTAATTAATTATGAACACCAAAGAGTAAGAAATTCCATTTCTGAAGCACAGATAGGCTAAATGGAGCTGAATTCAAATGCAGTAAAACTATTCAAATCTAAATAAAAATCATGATTAAATTTGCTACCAATTTAACAACATTTTCAAAGTTGGTGGTGAACAGTTGCATCCATATATTAGCATTCATTTAATATGCCTACAAAATCAGGTATTTATTCGTGCATGTGACCTAGTAGAAAACTAGCTGGCTATTTGCTCTTGCAAATATATGGTTTATGAATCCCTCAGATGGGAATTTGCACAAAAAAATGCCATGTGTTACTGTTTAAGATAATTGTGAACACCTAACTGAGATTATGACTCCAAAAAATGCAGAAGTGAAAGCTTTTTCTGCACAGTGCCTCAGACTGGAACATGTGAACGTCAGTGATACTGTTCTGTAAGAATTTTCCTGAAAGTTAATGTATGATTATTCTTGTGAGTTTGCATCTATTAAAATTAGTTTAGGCTACAATTCAAAGTCTATATATTGTTCATAGGAAACAGAAGGTCCCATGTAAGCTTCCTTCAGTCAAGAAAGCTGTCAGGAGCTGGTCTGCTAGTAAGAGGAGTATTCAAACCTTTGCAAGTCATGGACGAGTTCCATCGTCCAATCTCTGGAAATAACATTCTGTGAAATCCCAAAAAAAGTAGATGGGAGATATTTCTTTGATGTTAGAACTGTGGAGATCCCTTGAGTTTATCACTAATAGTCATCTAAATCAGTAAGCTGAGGCAAAACATATGATCTGTTGCTATACTGTGACATTTTTGTCACAATAGCGAACATGCTGTGTATAACCCCTGTTTTGTTTTTCAGGTATGCATTACCCAGAAAATGCTATCTCATGGTACATTCTGTGTGAGGCTGGGGACAAGATTTTTAAACTTGCATGACAAAAGTCTAAGGAGAGGAAGCCTAGTCTGTCATGACTTCTGAGATCTTACCAGAATAGTATTTTATTCTTGTAGCTTAATAGGAGTTCATGAAACACAAAGACAGGTTATATGGAGTAATTTCTTTCAATTAAGACTACAAAATCAAATAATATGCTATTTCATAAGTCCACAAAGAGGATGCCAAGGCTAAAAATGAGTACATAGATTGTGCTGTGAAGTCCAGGTAGGCTACTGATGCAATCTTTTGAACTGTGAACTTTCAAAATCCATAAGACAAATTCATCACTTCTCCCAACCCACAGGATTTACTCTATGACAGATTTGTATCTTAGAACTACATTTGTTGTTTCATAATTAATCAGCAGCCAGGTATACACATTTCTGTGACTACTAAATAACTAGTCATAGCACTTATTTATATTAAGCTTCATCAATTGCTCAGCATCCTCAAAGCCATGAAGGAAATGGCCATAGTAATTCTTTCAGCAATGACTGCATTTGATATTAATTGATAATCAACTTTTACATTTCTTTGTTCACACCAAAGACAAAAACTGCCTTAATGTTAACATTGGAATTATTTCCCCAGTAAGTTCATGTAGAAAAAAAAAATGGTGTTTCCAGTCTCTAAAATGGTATATCTTCCTAGTCAGTGGGTGTATTAGCTAGTGAGTCCTGCACTGATAGTTTTCTATCCTTTTAATCTACACAAACTACAATCTTAACAATCTTTTTGCATCACTCTTTAGTGAAGAGTTGACTCGAGTGAAAGATTTCTCTGTATTGTAGTACATTTTTCTTCTACAAAATGCCATATTAGTTTCTTCCATTTTCTATAGGTAGCAGGAAAAAAAGCCAGATTTACTAAATTTGTTTCAGATGTGGATTTTTTATGCAGCTTTTTCCTAATAACCCGTAGAGTTTGCCAGTTTAAAAGACTCGCATAATCTAGGGGTAAATGAGATCTTAACAGGAAGATTAAAGGATCTTCATGTCTTGCCATTCTTATAATTTTATGCAGAATGCCAGTTGACCTATATTTTGAAAGAGTAAGATAACTTGTTTCTAACCATAGATAATACTTTTGGAAGCTTCCAGGTATCTTAGTAATACAGTGTAATGAAGCCACTAATTCCTTAAATGAAAATTAATTGTGGAAATATCCACTCTAAGAAGATCTGCTCAGAGAAAAGACAAATGCTGGACTTAGGATTCCTTGACTATAAATTTTCAAAAGAATGAGGAACACTCTGGTTTCAAAGTCCGTTGATCTCCTACAGCTACTTTTTACTGCTTAAGTCCGTATATGTGCATTATAATCTGAAAATAGCAATATTTTTTCAAGTCCTGCCTGAGATGTTCCTGCCTCAACACCACCTTTTAACCAGACTCTGGAATATCATAATGTCTAAGTCCTCAGGTTTTTACCTTTCAATTTTGTTAGAATGACACTTGAAAATAGTAACTTAGGTGTTCGTTCCCTGCTTTTTAGTGCTTGCATGGTGTACTAATATGGTTAATCTATATGGCCTTGTGTAATAACCACTTAGATTTTCTGTTTCTGTCTTTTATTATCAGTGATCAATAATTTAATCTATTGAAGGTTCCTCCAGCTAATGCATAAACTCTAGGAAGAGTGACAGAAAAAGGATCCTGGAGTTGATCCTCTGCTAAAATGCTATAGGGAGTGGCACCAGGAACCACAGTAAGAAAGGGATAGGAATATTTTCATTTTATCATCATTAGGAATGACAAAAAGAGGTAAGCAGTGTCACTGGTTATACATAATCCTGTTAGCCAGGCAAGAATTCGAGGGCCCTCACCATTTATTTTGTATTTGCTTACATAGTCAGAACTTTTCTGAGACCGTATGTTATAAAATGGCTTAAGCTAATCTACTACACTTTGCAAATTAAATGGGCTCAGAATATTCACATGCCCAGTTTATACATCTCAGCTGATAGGTGCCCACATCTGAAGTTGAGCTAAATGAGCGTCCTGTAGTTATGTGAATGTAACCTCAGAACAGACAGTTCCAGCTTGTAAGTTATTCAGTGAAAAATGACTTGTGAAGAACAGTTCCAAACGGATATAGGTCTTTCCCATTTGTACAGTGGGACAGCTGATAAAGGAGTACATTGTTTTCAACCTCACAAAATATAAAGCCAGTGAAAGACCCTTGCTGTCTCAAGAGGAAAAGGCAAATGGATTGTGTTCCAGCTTGATGTTACTTATGCTTCATCTGAGCATAAGCATACTTTCCTCTAGGTTTCTTTGATCTTTCTTTATTCACCTCAGGTTATTTCAACCCTTATGCTTGAAATGCTTCAATAGAATCCACTGGAAAAGCAGTGCTGTGAATTTTTGCTGCTGCATAGTTTTTCTTAGGAGTTGAATCTGTACTGCAGTGTCTAAGACAAGCAGTACTATAATCCATGCACTATAGTTAGAGTCAGAAGGAGGTGAGAAAGCTGAATCTTTGTATTTTCAGTCAAGGATAGCTGTCGACATGGAGTCATGCACCTGTACAAACATCAACTCTTTTCACTCTCAACCCCTACTATTTCAGAAGCCACATCTTTTAACCATACATTGTGCAGGATCACTTTAATTCCTAACTTCTTTTCCCCCACCGAGCTAATCAATGTATGTGTTTACCAATACTCATATTTTATGTGGCCAGTGCAAACTGACCTTTCTGCAGTGAAATAAACAGTGGGGAACAGGAGTTTTGGGGCTTCTTCCCACATCTGAAATCTGAAGTAAACTTAAGTAAAATCTTGGTTGTGTCTGGGATAAGATTTAGTCACAGATACTTCAAGAGATAAGCAGGAATTTATTTTTTTTTAATACATTTAAATATAGTCTCAAAACCTTCCTCACTTAAATTGCAGATCAGTAATTCTAGAAGGTCATCAAACATGTGGATACTCACACACAATTTCAATTCTGTGGTGCTAACAGTGAAATGTGTAGATATATCTGTGTGACCTAGAATTATTTGGCTTTAACTCACTTTTATAGCCACGACCCAGGCCTCTCTTTTTGTCTCTTTTCTCAGCTACACATTACCTGTATGATCTTAGATTTATTACCTTGTCTGTCTGAGCCTCATGCCCTGTCTGTCAAACACTGGTAATAGTGCTTCTTGCCTCTCACATCTGTCCTGTTTGTTTTGATGGCAAGTAATTCAGAGAGGGGACTGTTGGGCACGGCGTCTGCACAGCACTTAGCACAGCAGGACGTCACTGTCTGAAATCTTGCATGCTCCTGGAATGCAATCAGTAAAGAGTGAAATGTAATAAATCTTTCCTAAACACTTCCAGAGGACTTGCATTTTTCTATTACATTTTAAGTGGAGGCAGTGGAGGCACCGACTTTTAGTAAGAGAGACAAACTTTCTATCTGTAGAGCAAGCAGAGAGGTGTATTTTTCTCATTCTAGCCTGTGTCTCACCTCCAGCTTGGAGGATTGACTTTTCTGGGTTGAAGGGCAGTTTATTTTCAAGGCTCATTCAGCCTTGGCCTCTCAGCCATGGCTGCAATCAAAGATGTCAATCAGCATTAGCTGTAATTGTTTTATGATAGAGAACTGGAATGAGGCCACCAATTCATTTCCTATAGGCCACAAAGCAGCCATCTAATTGTCACAATTTTCAGTCATCGCTGACCTCAGGCAATTTCATGGCACTATCTAGAGGTAAAAAGCTCCCTATGTCATTACCTGGCAATAAAGCCATCTCCACCTTTGAATTCTCACTTCTGAACAGATCTTTGGCCTGCCTGTGCTTTCTCATGTGCTTGCAGCAGCTGTTTAATACAACAACAGAGAAATGTGATCAGTGAGAGAGTCCCAGGTTTAGTTGGTCCAGCTGCCGTCTGCCCCTTCCACACTGGTTTTTTTTCTGCCTTGTGGCCTGAGGGACCATAGTGGCTTTAAGCCATCTGAATCTCGCCCAAAGATAAAGTTAATATTTACAAAAACATTTCAACAAGTAACTTCAGATGTTTTATTGCTGTTTTGGGGACTGGTGTTCCAGAAACATAAAGAGCATTAGCAGGCCTCTTTTCCTTAACTCAGTATTACCTTGCTAGTAACTGCCTATTGGGTTGCTATTATATTTGGAAGCATTTTCCTCTTTTGGGAATGAGGGAAAAGCCGTTGCTTTTCTATATGCAGGGGTTTTTTTTCACTGTGAAATAGCTGCTGAATGGTTTCTTTTGCGTTTAGCTTTCCATTTTACTTCGGTGTTTGAAAAGCTCATAGGACATTGTACTCCGAGAGACAGTCTTCAACATAACCCATGATATTGTCATCTTCTTTCCAGTTTGTTTATTGCATTTATATGATATATCTATCAAGATTTCCTAAACATAATTTCATTGTTTTCAAAGGTAGAGGTGATGCTATATCTGGCTACATTTACTAGTATTTTATTGCAGAAAGAGTTCCCATAAAATGAAAACAATGGCTTGAGAAGAAAGATGTTTTTCTGTTGAAGTAGCAGGATTTGACTTTCACATTATTTTGGATAAAAATATAAACTACTGCAAAAATTTGTTTTCATGTTTTGCGTGACAAAGGCATCCAACTTAATAAACTGACGGAGCATCTGAGGTCGATGTCATATGTGTGCATATGTATTCCACCCTGTCATTATTTTAGGTCCATGTTTTGTCTCTCTTCTGAGTAATGAAAGTAAGACTAGAACAGCATGTAGGAACTCTTGTGAGAGACTAGAATGTCATAATAATTTTCTTTTGTTTGTTAACATAAACTTAATACCAGCTATAACACCATGTTATTTTTCTGTCTGCTGTTGTGTTTGTTTTGTTTGTTGGGGTTTTGTTTGGTTGGTTGGTTGTTGGTTTTTTTTAGCGTAATGCATCAAATAGATGACAGTGAAAAATAATTGGTATCAAAGTAAGAACAAAAACAAGCCCCCCAAGAAAACAGTTTTAAGTAAGTCTCTTGTTTTCAAAACCAAAAATTACTGAAATCTTCTTTGAAATAATTAAGTTACATTTGTCTCAGCAAATGTTTAACAGTTAGAAGGGAGTAAGCAGGGAGTTATTAACCCACTTGTGGTGGGTGCAGGGCAAACACCACAGCAGATAGAGCCCTTCCTTGTTTGTCCTTCCTACTTCCAGGGAAAAAATGGTGGTTTTGGATAAACCCCTAGGCTGACCTATCATGGTAATTTCAAGGTAGAGAAAGCAGAATCTTCTAAAGACTCACCTATAGCTTCTAAAATTAAAGTATAGATTTACTGACTTTAACACATTTCATTAGTTCAAAATATTTTACTTCTGTATATTACTTTTCTTTTTCTCTGCTACACAGAGGCACCATCTCCTCTCATTATTTATTGTCTTGAGTTTCAGATTGTCTTTAAGCACAAATTACTGTTTTTAAAAAAAGGCAGCAGGACAAAAACAAGAAACCAAGCTTAGACTTCATTAGAATGTAAATAGGCATAAGCTTCTTGTGTATTAGCTCTGCTCACTAAAACTGGACTTTCAGCCAAGCAGATAGGCCACAACAGAGCATTTAGAGCTTTAGAAGCATTTATGATTGGAAAACCAGTATATGTATTTGTTTTAAAAATATTTTCTGCCTTATCCCAGAATGGATTTTTTTATATCCTTTGATGGAAATACAAAAACTCCAATTTCCCCTTAATCTTCTAAAGTGCTGAATGATTCCTGGTTGACAGAGACAGATAAAGAGTCAGAGATCAGATTAAACAATAGTTTTGGTGATTCTGATCACTCTTCATCAACTCCTTGCCTTTCTCTTGCTTTCTGTCTGTGTTCTCTGTCAGATGCATAGACATTGAAAATGGATGGCTTTTCTTGAACCAAAATTTTAAGAAGTATAAGCAGCTTTAAGCGTCACTGTATTTTGAGTGGCTAAGGAGTGGGAAAAGGAAATAGTGTGAATTCAGAGTTTCAGTCCTTTTTAAGAGAACAGAAAGAATTCCTATTGATTTTGTCATCAAGATGTTCAGAAATCCCTGATATGGTAGCAGAATAAAACTACAGATCGAAACAAGGAATGTTCCTTTTCCTCTCTCAAGTCTTACCTCTTGAAAGTTCCCTTGCTTGCAACTTGAACGATACTTGTGAAAACAAACCTCTGAAATGGAACAGAACCCTAGTTCAGGAAAATCGTGTTGATTTAGGTAAAGCGTGCACTGAAGGATGTTTTTATTAATTTTCACCAGATGAGAAGGAAAAGGAGTGATAGAGATGTCTGCTTTTCTGGATCTCAGGAATGCTTATGTAGTTTTGACAGTGACCTGAGCAAAAATGGCAGTGCGCGTTGTAATGCTGGCTTAAGTCATGCTCGTTTAAGCTTTCTGTCCTTCTTTTCTGGCCTGTTAGCTTGACTGTTGCATCATTTATTATTAAAGATGCTCTGGCTCTGCAAGTGCCTAAGACAAGCCTGGGAATGTTAAGTAACGTCCCTGATTTCCACCCACATACAGGAGACCAGTCACTCTCAGGTTGAAAGCCTACTTCCGTGACTATAGCATTAATGTATCTGAGCTCCGTAGCAACACAGTATCTGTACTCAAAAAGATATCTAAACCAAGTTCTTGTCAGCACTGAAAGGAAATGTGGGGTTTTTGTATTTTTTTTTGCTTCCCTTATCTTTATTTTACCTTCTTCAAACACAGGAATTCCACCAGTCATGGGTGGAAAGGGGATTTTTCTTCTCGCAGTGCAGTGGTGATTAGACTTCCACTCTGACAGCATGGGCTGAGCTTTGGCAAAAGAGATCCTTATGGTACTCATTTAAGAAAATGGGCCTAATGCCTCACATTTTGCTATTTATGCAGTCCTTTATATCCAGATAAAAGCAGGTATAAAATGCAATCAGTTCAGTCTTGTTCTCTTACATCTGCTTTGTACAGGCATAAATCATGCATGAGTTGCTTAGCAGCGGAGAATCAGGTCTGAAATATCTATGTTTTATGAGCTTCAATAGTTTCCTGTGAGTCAAAGCTAGGCTTGGAGGAAAAAGGCTATTAGTCCAAACACTGGGGAAAAAACAGTGCTTCGATGAACTCGCAGGTAACTGTTGCAATCTGGTTTGTAGTGTATCTCATGGGCTTTATCAACAGCGATCTGAAACTTCAGCTACCCAAGCTCTCAGTCCTCTGGAATTAATCCTCTCTGCCCTGGCACAACATTAGGCGCTGCTTTCCTTGGCCTTCCCACAGACAAAATAGATTAGAAGTACATCAATGTGCTGCTCAAAACCTTTTCTCTCTGGTCTTTCAAGTAGCACAAGACATATGTAGGTGACACAAAAGGAGTTATTGCCATACAAGTCACAGATTTCCTGGGGATATCATAGAATCATAGAATGGTCTGAGTTTGAAGGGTCCTCTGAAGGTCAGCTAGTCCAACCACCCCTGCAGTTAGCAAGGGAATCCCCAACTAGATCAGGTTGCCCAGAGCCCACAGCCTGTTCTACTTCTCACATGTGTAAAAGTTAATTTTGAAGAGCGTGAGGTGAACCAGGGGAGAAGAAAGGGGAGGGTAGCAACTCCACCTTCCTTTGGTGTCTCTTTCATGGAAGCCACTGAGCTTCATAGCTCATAAAATAGTCATCACTGTGCTTGAAGAATAAAACAACATGTATGTGTCTGCTCCTGCCCTTTAGGAAAGAGAGAAATTCCTCCTGGATATAATTTATATTCGTTGTGTAAGCTTTAGTGTGGTTGGTAAGTCAGTGAGAATAAAGATGAGGTGGAAAAAATGGTTTGAAAAAGATACTCTGTGCTGTAGCTCACAGCTCTATTGTACAGCGGAAGTCTGCTTTATTTTCGTATGTCACTAACAAGACTCTCTGGTGAAGTGGACATTAATCTCCACAGACTGCTTTTCCCCTGGGGGAAAAAAAAGCGTTCCTAGAAGATATTTTTTAATGAGCTATAGAAGCAGCATATCCTTATCTAGGCCTCATATTAAATTGAAGGCAGCCAATTTCTTAAGACTATTTTACTGCACATGTTAAAGAGAAACAAGAGCTCAAAAATAAGTAGTGCTTGCAGAAATACTTTTAGGTTGCTAACTTATAATTACAAAATTTTCCTTCTGGCTCTTATTCTGCTCTCTCCTGCTAGTGGGAAGGAGGAAGAAAAAGTCTGTTCCAGGAACAGTGATGACTGAAACAGTGGCACCTTCCCACAAATTCCTTGTCTGTTCCTCAGTCCTCATCACACACACAAGTTCTAGTGACGCAGCAGCTCTTGATCTTTCATAATTTCTTTAGTAATGTATTCTTGTTTGCTTGGGATTTTTCCTGTGCTGGCCAGTTAGATTTCCTTCATGTGAAAATGAAGATGCTCTTGAATTTGTAAAACCAATCATTTTGACAAATAAGGTTCAATATTTTGTCAATTTTGTCGCGGATGATTGTTTGCTGTACTATTCTCAATCATCTTTCTAAAGGAAAAACTAATTTAACTTAGGAAAAAAAAGTAAAATCCGGGTGAACCTAGACTTTTGATCATGCCCTTAATCACCTTTTCCAAGTTCCTCATGCTGTCTCTAGTCCTGGGATGCTTAACCTAGATTTGTTTGCATGGTTTGGCATCTGCTGTCCTTCAAACTTCTCCCCTCCAAAATCTGTTGTTCCAGAGGCTAACCCTCTTTTTTGAGGCTAAACCTAGATATTCCCTCCTAGTTAAAAAGTATTATTAAATTACAAAGATAATGTGGGTCTCCTAAAGATTGCTGTGGCATCACAGATGTATATTTGTGGCATAAAATCACATGAGTCTTTTGTTGTTACCCTCTCACTCTAGTAACACATGACAGAAGTTGACCTTTGGCCTGCTTAGTATCAGAGACATGGGTTAGGAATGTGATTTCTGCTGATGTCTGGTTTTTTCTAGGAATTCCTCATGGTCCCCATGGCTACCTCTGTACCATTCAGTCTGATTTTCAGAGTGGTGAGATGTTCCTAAACTATGGTCATCCTGGAATAGGGGGAAGCTGTCAAATAGCTGCAATTCTAGTTTTATTCTTCCATTGGAATGGGGATTACAGAGGAGCTTGCTTTGGGAAAGCTAATTCTGAGCAGGTGTAAACACTCAGTAGTATCTTTTAAGAAATAATAATTCTAACTGAATAGGTGGTGTAGGGGAGAATGGAGATGATTTTGCTTTGATAACAAGAAAGAATCAGAGTCTATATGGTTTGCAGTGTTTAAAAATAAGAGATAAATAATTGCCTGCTTCCGAAATGTTCCTGCTTTGTGTTACTTTTCACACCTTTCTCATCTAATATAGTGGTGTTCATACTATTATCATACCTTGGCCATGTTCCAGGACTCTTTTACTAGGTGGCATATAAGAAAAGAGTAAGAACTGTCCTTCCTGTGGTGTTTACAATATGTGTTTAAGATGAGACAACAGTTGGAAATAGACATGCTGGGGGAATACAAGACAGTGAGGCAGTGCTGATCAATACACTAGGCAGTGATCTCAGCAGTACCTAATTGATGCTAGTGTTTTGTGCAAGCAGCACAACAAAATAGAGTTTTAAGGAGGCTTTGAAAGTGTTTATAGGCAGTTTGGAGTTCTGAGAGAAAGCATAAGAACAGACGTGCATCTGTTACATAAAGTTGATACCCTAAGTAGGGAGATGATAGGTACAATGAATTAATACTTTTCTCTAGGGCTAGGTCTGTGCAACAGCCAATCTGAACTGAAATATTCTCCAGCTAGCACTAACCAGTGAGGGCTGTGGCATAATGATTTTTTAAGCTTTCAGACTTTTATAGTACATGAAAGGTTATAGAGGAGGTTCATCTCAGCCAGCCCTTTCTGTACAAAAGCCCTTTCAGCTGCAGAATACCTGAAAGGTTCTGCAAGGTCTTCTGCCTGAAGACAGGGTGAGATTATGCTCTTTATTCTAGAATTTTACTGAAGTGGTATGTCCATGAGTCAGTTTTCTTATGTATAACCACAAAATGGGAGGAATGTGGTTCCATTTTCAGCTAAAGGGACAGATCTCAAGTTTCAGAATATTGGGTTTAGTGACATTAACTGATGAAAAAAACCTTCAAACATTTATATAAGAGAAAAAAAGGATAGCAAAAAGAACTTGATGTACTTTTTCATTAGTGTAAGAAAGAAAAAAAAAAACCTAAGTTTAAAAGGATGTTGTATCCTCAAAGAAGAATCAAGAAGTCAAGAGTCATGTTAATTTTCTCAGATTAAAAAAAAATAGGTCATAGAATTGTAAGATCATAAAATCATATAATCACAACGTGATCTGAGTTGGAAGATCATTTAGTACAACCTCCCTACCATGGGCAGGAACATCTCTCATTAGTACAAGTTGTTCAAAGCCCCATCCAGCCTGACCCTGAACACTTCCAGTGAGGGGATGCCCATAACTTCTCTGTGCAGCCTGTTACAGTGCCTTGCCACCCTCATCACACAAAAAAATGGCCACAAGATTATATCTTCTTTTTCCTCAGCAAAACACTAAATACTACAATTCCATGGAAAATGTGCATGCTCATTTTTTCTTAGTACTTACCAGTTTTAGAACTGAGTGACAGCCTTCAGTACAGTAACTTCATTACTTAGACAAAGAAAAAATATGTATCACCATGGATCATGAGCTTTCATGAGTTCTTCATATACAAGTTACAGATAGACACGGTAGAAAACAGAGGCTGCCATTCCTGTGGTGGCTTGTGTGCAACTTTAAAGTCATCAAGCTCCACAAAGTTAGACACTTGTGTCATCTATTATCAGAATTCATATGCCTCTCCACTAATACTTAGTGCATAGTAAGATTTAACTTCAGCTTATACAATATCAGTGCAAGTTTTTCACAGGGAGAAGTAATAAAAAGTGTGCTGAGGTTATCTGAACTACAGATTTTGGAGTTGCTGCCAGTACTACCATAACCACAGAAAAACTGAAACTCTTTTCCAGAAGGTACTTGAAAACAATTCAGTTATTCTTCCAAGAGTGGTGGGGGTTTTCTGTTGGTTGGGAGTTTTTTTTGTATCTGTGCAGTTAATGGAAAAATTTCCTACCATACTCATTAAACACTTTAATAATAACTAAAAACATTACGTAGAGAAGAGCGAGGAAAATGTTCATTTTATTCAGGACAGATATTTATTTTTCCTATTAGAAGCTCATTTAAATGTGCTGATTTCTTTGAATAAAAAATAAAAAGTCAATTTAATGTTAATGATCAGAGAATAATTTTTATTTCTGACTGAAAAAATTATAGCTCATCTTTAATAGGAACGGTAAGTAAAAATAATTATTCATGCATGCTCGCCATCTCATTAGGCATTTGATATAAAAAAGTCTCCAATAAAACTAAGTAGCTGGTGTATTGTGGGGTTTTTTTTTCTCTCTTTTTGCAAGGTTAGACTGAATAAGGTTTATTATTTCCATTAGGCCTTAGAATTTGATTATTCAATCAACCTACTTCAGTCCAGGAAGTTACTTATGGTCCATTAATTTAGTGATGCTCCTTGGTTTGTGCCATGATTATTAAAAGAAAAAAAAAAAAGTATGTTCCAACTGAAATAAAAAGAGGTTGTTAGTTCCTTCCAGCTTCCCTTTCTTCTGTGGCTTGTGTTACTCTTGCAGAACACCTCACATGCAGAGGAAAAGAAGAATCCTAAACAATAAAAGCAAGGCAGAAGAGTCAGGGCATATTAGAATAGAATAGAATAGAATAAACCAGGTTGGAAGAGACCTTCAAGATCATCGTGTCCAACCTATCATCCAACACCACCTAATCAACTAAACCATGCAAACAAGCATCCTGTCAACCCTCACCCTGAACACCCCTAGCAACGGCGACCCCACCACCTCCTCCTCGGGCAGCCCATTCCAATGGGCAATCACTCTCTCTGTGTAAAACTTCCTCCTGACCTCCAGCCTAAACCTCCCCTGGCACAGCCTGAGACTGTGTCCTCTTGTTCTGGTACTGGTTGCCTGGGAGAAGAGACCAACCTCTGCCTGTCTACAACCCCCATTCAGGTAGTTGTAGAGAGCAATAAGGTCACCCCTGAGTCTCCTCCTCTCCAGGCTAAGCAACCCCAGCTCCCTCAATCTCTCCTTACAGGGCCTGTGCTCCAAGCCCCTCACCAACCTTGTTGCCCTTATCTGGACACGCTCCAGCAAGTCAACATCCTTCCTAAACTGAGGGGCCCAGAACTGGACACAGTATGTGAGGTGTGGCCTAACCAGTGCAGTGTACAGGGGCAGAATGACCTCCCTGCTCCTGCTGGCCACACTGTTCCTGATGCAGGCCAGGATGCCATTGGCCCTCCTGGCTGCCTGGGCACACTGCAGGCTCATGTTCAGCCTACCATCAACCAGCACCCCCAGGTCCCTTTCCACCTGACTGCTCTTGGAAGTATTCCTTGAGGAAATATCAGTCTGATCAAAGGTAAATTAGTAATTATTTTTTCCTTTGCATTTTAAAGCAGTTTTTTTAGTAATTTTTGTAATCTTGAAGAGATATGCTGGAAGCTGACTTATTTCTCTGCACCTCATCTAAAGAGCTTGCAATGGGGCTGTAGGAGTATTAGGAGAGTTCTTACCTACCAGTTCCCAAACTCTTCGTGATTGGTTAGTACAGGCCTAATATCTTCAAAGGTAGCATCTTCAGAGCTCAAAAGTGGTTCATCTCAGTGTGTTGAAAAGTCAAGCAAGTGGGGCAGAAAAAAATAGCATGGCTGAACATGATGCTTCTGAGCTCAAACACATAGAAGCAAAACAGTTAGTGGAGGTGGAATTATATGTAAAAGAAAGGCTAATGAAAATGTGGACCTTGCTATATGGGGTGAGGAAACTTATAATCCAGGACTTGGAGATGGCAGAGGCAATTTTTGCCTATTTTCACTAGTGAGACCTGCCCTCAAGCCAACCAAGTCCCTGAGATGCTTAATCTATTGCCCCAGGAGGAATGCACCAAAGAGAGGTGGCTATGCAGGACTACTGTGTATTGTTTTCCAGAGGTCTTGGCTTCATTCCTTATGCCTGAAACAACAACAACAACAAAGCAACAAAAAAACCCCAATCCCCCAAAAAACAAGAACAGGTTGACATTGCATCCATGTTCAAAAAGAATAAGCAGAATCCATGTTAGACAGGCGTGTCAGCCTCCTCTTTGTCCATGGGAAGAGTCTGGATATTCATCAAGGTCTTTGCCACAGTGTCACAGGTTTCTTGCCACTGAATTGGTGAGAAATGGTCTCCAGAACTGAATGAGAAGATTGATGAGAAGTAGTCTGGAGGCATAGGCTGCAAGGGATGTGACTAGTAGTGCAAAGTCCATCTGACAGACAGTAACTAGTGGTGTCCAGTGGCTGAATTGGCCCATGTCCCTGCAATTTACTGCATTCATTAAGGGTTTAGGTGATGAGACAGGAGGCACTCCCAGACCATTTGTGCATGACACCAGACTTGCAGGAGGAGTCAGTGAGCTGGAGGGCAGGGCTTTTGTTGGAAAAATGGGCTGATGGGAATTCCACAAGGTTCCTCTAAGTGCTAGGCAAACTCTGACCTCAGGAACGGAAAACAGGCTGGGGCCTTGCTGCAGCAGAACAGACTGGGGCCAGCTAGGCAGGAAGAACTGCAGAAAAAGCCATAGGTGCCTTGGAGACAACACATTGCCAGGAGGCAGTAGTGCAAAGCAGCCTTTGCACCACTGAATGCAACAGCAAGGGTGCAGGCAGCAGGGACAGTGAAACCACATCACTAGGTTTGGACTCCTAGTACAAGACAGACCCTGATATGCAGGACTGAATTTAGCAGTCCTATTCATATGCATAATAATCTAATAGTATTTTTTAAAGACTAGACAGAACCAATATATGTGAGTTACACTGTTATTATTTTACTTCATTTGAATAAAAATCTGCACACAAAAAAAAAAAAAAAGGAAAAAGGAAAAAATTTAGCTCAACCACCAAAGGCACTCTATTTGTTTGGTATATAATCTTGCTGAAGTCAGTATATAGAACTCTGTGTCATCCCCTCACCCAGAATACCATCTCCTCACTGCAGAAGGTAGTCAGATTCATAAAACAGGATTTGCCATTGGTAACCCCATCCTTGGTAATTCCAGTTTCCTTTGTCCTTGTTGCTGCAAGAGGGATTCAGTCAGGAACTGAGATGAGGCTGAGCTATTCTGTAGTTTCTGTACTACTCTGTAGTCTGTAGTTTCATAGAGTCTCTGATTCATGGAATGATTTCAGTTGGAAGGGACCTTGAAGATCAGCTAGTTCCAAACCCCCTGCCATGGGCAGGAACACCTTACACTAGACCAGGTTGCTGACCACCTTATCCAACCTGGCCTTGAACAGGGATAGCATCCGTAACCTATTCTAGTATCTCACCACCCTCACTTGAAGCTCTTTTCAATATCCATTTTAAATCTGCCTCTCAAGCTTCAATCCATTCCCTCTCATCACAACAAATCCTTGTAAGAAGTCCCTTCCCAGCTTTCTGTATCCCTCTTCAGGTACTAAAAGGTTGCTGTAAGGTCACCCCATAGCCTTGTCTTCTCCAAGTTGAACAGCCCCAAATCTCACAGCCTGTCCCCATAGGGGAGATGCTCCAGCTCTCATCATCTTCATGACTGTCCTCTGAACCCGCTCCAGCAGCTCTGTGTCCATCACAGGATCCCAGGATGTTAGGGGTTAGAAGGGAAATCATCGAGTCCAACCTGCCAGAGCAGGACCATAGAATCTAGCACAGGTCACACAGGAACACATCCAGATGGGTCTTGAAAGTCTCCAGAGACGGAGACTCCACAACCTCTCTGGGCAGCCTCTTCTAGTGCTCTGTGACCCTCACAGAGTAGAAGTTCCTCCTCAAGATGAGGTGGAACCTCCTGTGCTGTAGTTTATATCCCTTACCCCTTTTCCTGTCACAGGGTGCAACTGAGCAGAGCCTGTCCTCTCCCTCTTGACACCCAGCCCTCAGACGTTTATATACATTTATTAAATCCCTTCTCAGTCTTCTCCAGACTAAAAAGCCCCAGGGGTCTCAGTCTCTCCTCATCAGGCAGTGCTCCCATCCCTCTGTTGGACTCTCTCCAGTAGATCCCTGTCCCTCTTGATCTGGGGAGCCCAAAACTGGGCACAATATTCCAGGTGTGGTCCCACCAGGGCAGAGTAGAGGGAGAGGAGAACCTCTCTCAATCTGCTGGACACACTCTTCTTAATGCACCTTAGGATCCCATTGGCCCTCTTGGCCACAAGGGCACATTGCTGTCCCATGCAGAATTTGTTATCCACCAGGACTCTCAGGTCCTTCTCCAAAGGGCTGCTCTCCAGCAGATCACCTCCTAACCTGTACTGGTGCAGTTTATTATTCCTTCCCAGGTGCAGGACTCTGCACTTACCCTTATTGAACCTCATTTGGTTCCTCTTTGCCCAGCTTTCAGTCTGTCCAAGTCTTGCTGAATGGCTGCACATCCTTAAGGTGTATCAGCCAAGCCTCCCAGTTTGGTATCATCAGCAAACTTGGTGAGCAGACACTGTCTGTCTGTCTGTCTGTCTCCTCATCAACGTCATTGATGAAGATGTTGAACAGGACTAGACCCAGCACCGATCCCTGTGGGACTCCACTAGTCCATGTTCCCCAGGTCCTTCTTTTGCCCTGTTTGAAGTTTGGTGTGACATTTCAATAATTTACAACCTCGTGTTGAATAGGAACTGAATTGGAATATAGGTTGACAGTGTTGGAAATGGAGTTAAATGGCTTTTTTTCTTTTAAGAGGCTGAGGAGAACTTATCCAAGTTTCTTGTGGAGTGTGGCTTTAGAGTTTTTTGTGTGTTTCACTTGTCTTGTCCCTGCTACAGCCTCACTCATTTAGACTATTTTGGCCGATACTTAACACCAGTGAAAACCTGGTTGTTCTGAAAATTGGGATTCCATTCACAGTCTCCACAGACTGTTGCTCCCTTCCTTTCAGAAAGTCTCCATCAGCTGATCCTTTTATATTCTTAATCAGACTTTGCTTTCCTGGTTTAATTAGTCCGATATCCTTCTAGAGCACCTGCTGGTTTGATGGCAGCATTGCACCTGAAATTGCCACACTCATCAGTCCAAACCTTGATGTCTAGGGGTTAGAGATTTCAAACCGCGTTGACCTAGACCAACTTTCTGCTTCTATTGTATCATTTAAAGGGTATCAGATTTCATCCCCAGCCTTTGGATGAGATCTTCTGTAAAACAGATCCTAAAACATTCTTTTAACACTGTAAACAAATTTCATGCTGACCTGATGAACAGTTAAGAATGATTTTGACTGAAGAAAAGTTTTGTTGTTGGTGGTGGTTTTTTGTTTTGTTTTTAACCCTGCTTTGAATTTTTTTTCCTTTTTTACTTGCATGTCACTACATTAAAAAAATAAACTGTAGTGCACACATTTTAGCCATGATTAAATGAAATACTGGTTTTTTTATCTGATGTCTCCCCCATCCATGAGCATATAGGCCAAAATTTTAGTTATCATCCACCTTGAGAAATCTATATGAATAGAATGAAGCATGACACAGATTCACTAAGAGCAAGGCATTTTTTATCTTTGTGCTGTTGTTGACAATGAGACCTAGGATTTGTTGAGAGCTAATGGACTTAAAATTATTTTAAAAAAAAAAGACATTTATTTTTATAGGCTTAATGTTGATGTCTCCCTGCAGTTACAGCTAAAGTGTTTTCTGTGTCAATGAACAAGGAATTACTTAAGTAGTAAAACTGCAACAGTCTTAATTTTGCTTATTCAATGTGTCTCAGCCGTGGTCTTAACAAACCACTGTTAGGAATGACAAAGAGTTTCTGATGATTGATTCTAAAGCAGCAGCTGGGATTTTGTCTTAATTCTATGTATTGAGGAATGTTGTTGGCATAGTGAAGCCAAACTTTCCCAGTGTTGATATAAATTATGAAAAGCATATAGTTCATCAACATTTGGGCCAGCTCTAGTCATTCTTCATGCATTTGGCTTTTGACCAGTGCACAGGGGAGCTGGGGAGCTCACAACCTGGCCTAGCATGAGCATGCGATAGGAAAACTCTTACCAGAGATACGCAAATGCAAAAGGATACTGTCCAGATCAAATCAGGTGTCTTTTCCAGTGTTCACTGAACTCCTGGGTGCTCTGCCTCTTCTGTTCTTTTTCTGGAGGTAGTTGCAGGTGGCTTCATGCTGCACTTAGATGTTCAGGTTTTATGCAATGATTTGGCTTCATATCAAAACAAAACCTGGTGTACTGATTCTGACAGAACAGCCTGTTAAAACTGTCTGACTCTAAGCAGGCATAGTCTATTATTCCAGTGTTCTACCCATCCTGCTTTTTTATTAGTAAAACACTTTTCCTCACCCACTCCATGTTTTGCTACTGCCTTGATGTTACAGTACTGCCTTCTGCTTTATCAGTAACCTGCTAGGAAAACAAGGAAGTTGCTCTTTACATTTACTCCTTCGAGGACAGATTGGAGCGGGTATTAGGTTATCAGAGACTGGAAACAGATTTAAACTGTTTTCATTTCAGCTTCTTTGCAAAATTGTCCAGAAAACAGTAGAATTTGTGAACCACAGAGGTGAGTGAAATGCAGACATGATATCAAAGGTGCTGTGAGGACCACAACTGTAATATTCAAAAGCAGGATTTTAACAAACTTCAGTGGGTGCTCACCAAGCCAGTCTGTCACTCCCCTACTCATCTGGACAAGGGAAAGAGCACATAGGAAAAGACTTGGAGGTCAGGATAAGAAGGAGACATCATTCACCAATTGCTGTAACAGGTTAAACAGACTCAGATTGGGAAATTAGTTTCAGTTATTACTAATCAGAGTAGCATAATGAGAAATAAAACCAAATCTTGAAAACACCTTCACCCCACCCCTCTGTTCTTCCCCTATTCAAGTTCTGTCCTGATTTCTCTAACTTCTCCTTTCCTTCACTACAGAGGGACAGACAATGGGGGTTGTGGTCAGTTCCTCACACCCTTCTCCTGTTGCATCAAGGAGTCCATCACATGGGAGACTATTTTCACAAATTTTCACAAATTTCTCCATGTATGTCCTGTTCACAGGGCTTCAGTTCTTCATGATCTGCTCCAGCACAATTTCCTTTCATAGGGTGTAGTCCTTCAAGAGCAGATTACTCCAGCATGGGTCTCCAATCAGGTCACAAGTTCTGCCACCAAATCTGCTGTAGCATGGGCTCCTCTCTCCACAATTCCAAGAGACTGCTTCAGTGTGGGCTTTCCACAGGTTCACAGGCATCCTGCTGCTCCAGTGTGGTGTCTTCCATGGCTTGTGAGTAAATATCTGTTCCACCATGGCTTGCCAGGGGAGAGCCGAGTCATTCGTCATTGGAATGTGCTGCCCAGGGAGGTGGTGGAGTCCCCATCCCCGGAGGTGTTCAAGAGGAGATTGGACGTGGCACTTGGTGCCATGGTCTAGTCATGGGGTCTGTGGAGACAGGTTGGACTCTATGATCCTTGGGGTCTCTTCCAACCTTAGTGATACTGTGATACCTGTGATTCTGGCCTTCACCATGGGCTGCAGGGGAATCTCTGCTTCAGCACGTGAAGCAGCTCCTCCCTCTCTTTCTTCCCTGAGCTTGCTGTCTGCAGAGTTGTGTCTCTCCTGTATTCTCATTCATCTCTCCATCTACAATTGCTCTTGTTCAGGAGTTTTTCCTCCTTCTTAAATATGTTGTGCTACCACCATCACTAACAGGCTCAATGTTGCCCAGCACTGAGTCCATCTTAGAGCCAGCTGACATTGGCTCTATTGAATATGGGGGAAGCTTCTACCAGCTTCTGACAGGAGCCATCCCTGTAGCCCCCTTGCTGCCAAAACCTTGCTGTGCAAGCCCAGTAAACAATCTGGCAGGACTGCAAGTGACCATTTTTGCACTGATCAGCTGTTAGGAGGGAGAAGTGATTTTTATTTTCGCTTTCTGATTGGACGTTTTATGTAGCTAATACTCTGAAGATTTTCAAATGCAGATCAACAGGTTGCCTGCTGTGCTTCTCTCACATCAACCAGTTTTTTAGTTCTACTAAATGGCTGGACAGTAAAGGAATTTTTGCTTCTGCATGAGCTAGTACCTGGGAGCACATAGCTGTTGCTGAGGAGGATGACTGATGACAGATCTGTGTGAAGCAGTGCATGAGGACAGTGTAAATCTCTCAAAACTTTTAACATTAAACCCTATGTAGCACATGCTTCATGAGTACAGTGCTTATTTAAAAAACACTCCCTCCCCAGAACAGCATAAGCAATTCATCCAGGCTAGGCATGTTGTACCTGTTGTTGCTTTTTAGACAGAAGATCAATAAATATGAGTAACTTGAAAAACTAACAACCTTTTGATGCCTGCTGTTGGGGAGAGTCAGAGGATTGACTTTACACTGAGAGAAGTTGGTAGCTTGCTTTATTCATTACTGCTGTCAGTGGGCAGCAACGTGCAGCAACGAGTGTAGACATACTTGGGAAATAATGATGCTTTATATAACTATTCCTACCTTTAGTGTCAAGGCTCAAGACTTCAGGTAGCTCATTTATGTCTGATAAGCTGAAAAAGTTGTCCCAAATTGCTTCTTTGTTACAAGTAAACAGCCAGAACACCTTTTGGCGATCAATACCTTTCTTCAGCACCAGATGAGAAACAAAATAGAAACTATTAAGGATGCATGAAAATAAATTGGTAGCGCATGTCTTGTTAAAAACTGGCCTTTCTAATGGCACATCATTCCAGGGAAGTATCCTTTTGTGGCTTGGTGCCGTATGTAGACCTGCCTCTGGCATTTTTGGTTCTTTGTCAGAGATTCTGATTTATTTTATTTTTCTTTTAAATTATTTAGGATTACTGTTACTGTTTTCATTAGGAACTGATAACATTGAGGCGGTTGGTTTGGGTGGTTTTTGGGTTTGTTTTCAATTTTGGTCTGCAGAGGCAGTACTGTGAAAGAGAATCAGAACTCAAGTTCTGATCAGATTCTGATCAAGTTCTGATCAAGTTATGGTCATTCAGTTAGAGTACATAAAATGTTTCTTGGAAAACTGCTCTTATAAAAAGTAGTCTGCAGTTTACAACTGGGAGGCATTTTGGTATGGTGGAAGTGAGCACAGCAATAATGCAGTTTATTAACTATTACTTGAAATGTATAGGGTTTTTTGGGGGGATAGTCAGCACTTGCTTGAAAGTTCAGTATTTTGCAAATGCTTTCTCACAAAAGGTCATGTAGTGAACTATTTAAAAGTTATTTTTTTCCATCTTATGAATTCTGTATACTTGTTGCATGTGGTGCTATGAATAATATCAAATACTGAAATAATTAGTTTGATAAAATTAATGCATTTAGACCTAACATTGATATTCCACAATTAATTTAGTATTCTAAGGTGCAGAAGGGAAAAACTTCCATTTCAAAACAGTGTAAAACAATCCAAAAATATCTGTGAAGAACTAAATAATTTGCCCATCAAACAAGTTTTTTGATAGTATAGGTAGCCACCAGCAGATTGCTTGGTAACATTTGCATATTCTTGGTTGCATTTGGATGAAAAGGAGGCATTATGTCAACCTAAATGACATCTAGGGTTTTATTTGACAGAAAGAAAGAACATTGGCAGTTTTTAACACAAGAAAATTTGACACATCCTACTTTTAGAAGGGGGAAAAAAAAAAACCACACCACAATCCAGAAATCTAATTCAGACTTAACATTAGAATGGCATCTATTGTTTATCAGCTATTGTTGAAGTTAGTCAGATACACTTTTCTGGAATTGTGTATATCAGAAGGAGATGTTAATAACCATGTCACAGCTTCAAGTAGTAGAGTCTATCTGCTGTTATGTGAACAGAGCTTTTTAAAACATCTTTTGGAAGGAAGTATAGCACCTTTCCTTTTACAAAAATCTGAGAAGAGAGGAAGAGTTTATATCACAGGAAGAGGTCATACAATTATGGAGCTTGCTATTTTAGAAGAGTCGCATTTGGTGCAAGTGTTGGATTATAATTATTTGGTATTATTGTGTTTATAGCTATGCTTATTAAAATACTATAATCCTTCACAGAAATTACTTTCAGAGGTACCCATAAGGCAAGAAAGTAGCATTACATATTCATTTCTGCATATAAGCATACTGAAATATAACAAAAAGTAAACAAAAATTAAAATAATAAGTAGTCCAACATCTCCTATGCTCTATTTGCACTACAGGTGTTCTGAATCAGTGAGCATTGCAAGGCAAAAAAAAATCATGAAAATAGTGTCTCATATTGCACTAGTGAGTTCTTGTGTGCCTTGGGGAAGCAATAGCTAAAAAAGGGGTAAGTAGCAGAGGAACTAAATAGCTTGGCTATGGAGTGTTAGTCACTGCAAAAGAGTGAATGCTCTATAAAAAAAACAATGTAGGTAAGAGCAGTAAATTCTCTGGACTACATATATTCGTCTAAGGAATCATAGGAAGATGAGTAGTAAGTCTGATTTTCTAACAGGAGCATAACATTTCCCAATGAGGTTGGAAGAGACTCCTGACTTTCTAGTAGACCTAGCACTTGCTTTTCAGTAGTGTAATAATATCCTGTACAAGACTGAGAAATTGGCTCTTTTTCTTTTTACTGCAAATGTTACCTTTTTCTTTTTTTTTGTCCCTTGAAGCAAGATATTTCTTCATGCATTTATATTTACAAGGCAACTTAAAACATCAGCAGAAAGAACACCTGATGCAAGAGGAAAAGGAAAAAATAATCAATAAGTGGGCAGATGAATTAGATATATTTGATGCTCAGTGAAACATTATTCCAAATAGTCTGCAGAGCTCAGCAGAATCCTGAAGGCCTTGTAGTAGCCTGTTCTTATTAAATGTGAAATGTTATTTGTTGGAGTCACATTCAAACAATGCACTTTATGTAAAGTCTACTGTGACCTTATTTGTTTATTTTCCTTGAGGTTTCTTTGAAGACCAGTCTAGGTAATGCTCAAATTTTAGAAGCATATTTTTCTTTGTTATATATGAAGATCCAACTGGGCAAAAACAATACCTTGTGTGACCGTGGGACTTCACACAGGGGGATTCTTCTTGCAATGTTGATTCAGCTTTTAGTGTGCATTTATGTATAGTCCACCTCAAAGAAAAGCAAAAGGACAAAAGCCATCTTGATTTCACCACAAATATCTGCAAATAACCACAGCCTGTTTCAGCTCTGCTGTTTCCAACAGTGGCTTTATTTACTTACAAATTTATTCGTTTCTTCTGTTTGTCTGCTCTTCTACCCAAGTGACTTTGTGTTTCTCCTCCTAAAAAGTTAATTTTCACAGTTTATTCTCTGGTGAAAGCTGCCTGACTTCTTCCTTCAGGCTAAAAAGCTTTTCAATCTGCTTTGGAGAGTTCACTTTCAGAAATATGTTATGTAATTCCAAATGACAATTACATCAAGTATGGACATTACCTCCCACTTAGGGTGAAAATACTTGCTTCTTCACTGCCACAGCTGAAAATCATTCAGTGCTTTTTGGGTTTGGCTGAGCTGTGATCATTCATGGGAAAAACAGTCTTTATCCTCATGGTAATATTGTTGTGAGGAATTCATTCAGCCAAATTAAAATGGCCCATTTCTTTCCTGAAAACTTTTTGAATAAAAGCTTAAGGATAATATGGGGACAAAAGAGGCAGGGGGTGCTGGGGGGGAAGTCTATATGAACTTTCTGGCTTTTTCTTGCTATTTTATATTTCTGAGTAAGTAAATTAAACAAATCAGCAGTATTTTGACAGGTAAAATTGGAAAGGTAAGGCCTGAATAAGTGAACTCTTGAGCAGAAGCTGTTTACAGCCTTCACTTTAGAATTAGCAACAGTTTAAAAGGAAAAAAAAGTGAAAAAAATAAAACCATGGATCAATATGTCCAACATTGTCCATAAAAAAATTAACATTCGGATTGAAAAAATAATTAATGTACTTAAATGCTTGATCTGATGAATTTTGGAGGTAAAACACCGAACTTCAGTCTTCTATTTGCATCAGAGCCATGTTGTACTTGTTTTGAATGTGCCATGGTCTTTCAGTACCAGCACAGAAGGTATTCCACAGAATGAGATTGTGAGATCACTGGAGTAAGAAGAAGGCTTACATTACAGTAGTAACTGATAATAATTATAATAATAATAATAATAATAATGCTGATGCTAGCAAATGCTTCATAGTTTTCTGTTCTGCTCAGCACACAGCCATGCAGCTTGAAGTTTATATACTATTTACTTCATTACTGCTATAAATTATTGTGGTAGTTTTAGGCTATGCCTTTAAAATTTTTCAGGTTTTCAGCAGAAAATTAGTAAAATGTAAATAAATCACTACTGGGTGTACAAAGGAAGAGAAAGACAATTCTAAAGAATTCCATTGGAGAGGTATCTACCATAAGACTGGTTGTACCAAATCAATTCCTTCTTCTTGTCTCTTCTTTTCTTGCTCCTTCTCTCTGGCGAGATATTAACTTGCTTCTGCTTGACCTTGGCTGCATTGTTTTGGTTAAATCTAACAGCAACTTTCTCTGCTCCTTTCTCTTTCTCCCTTTTGTCCAGTAGTAGCTTCCCCTGGTCTCTGACCAGAGGAATTCTTGTGCTGTTTGTTAATTGTAAGTACCTGTAAATATTTTAAATACTGTATATTTTGTACGTATTTATTGCAAGCCATTGTAGATTGTAGTTTTGCATGTAAATATAGCTTTCATTTGCTTGCAACTGAGCTGGCCTGGCAAAGTTAATGTTGGGTTCTAAAAATCAGTAGACTAGCCTTTCCATTTTCAGTCTTAAAATACGGGAGGAAAAAATAACATCAGGTGTGTAAACACTACCAGGCAGTACAGAAGTTTCATTATCTCAAGGTAGTTTTTCTGATATCCAGGACTGAAAAAACTCCGAAAACACTAAATGTTTACCAACTTTAAATATTACAAGGTAAATTCCTCTATATAAATTGAAACATTTAAGGTTGATCATGTAGAAACACACAAATAGAATGGAAATGAATTCTTATAGATAAAATATATTATGACATGTCAGCAATTTTTTAAAAAAAATACAATCCTAGCAGTTATTTAAACAGCAAATACTTACACAGTGATTTTATAGGGATTTTGGATATCCTTGTTCTGCAGATGTTTTACCTGAAGTAATGTGGTGTATTCCACTTCAGCAAAACAACACTATAGTAGAGCCTCTTGCCAGGTATATGGTTAAAGATAAACACTCTCAAGATTATCAGGTACTCAAATATCTTCCTTATGTAAGTGACTAAAACATAAAGTGTTATACAAAGAGTTGCTGTAAAAGTCTGAACTGAAGCATATTGTGCAAGAAAGTCATCTTATACATCATATTTTAGTAATTCTCCATCTGTTTTCTGCTCTTACCATAAAAACTTTCCTTCCTGCTATCTGGTAATGTCATGAAGCTTATGCAAATAGTTGTTAGCTATCCACTAGAAGGAAATGAAGTGCTCTGTTGTCACTTGCAATGTAGTTTACTTTTTCTGTTGAGAGGGCCTGTAACATTACCACCCACACAGGGTAATGATCCAGTACCTCACACATAAAATGGACCATTAACTTCCAAAGGATCTAAAATAGGAGGGCAAGGCACAGCATCTCATTACAGATTCAGTCTTACTGCACTTTGTAGTGGTACTTTCTCTCTCTAATATTTAAAGTGTTACTTATAGGGCTTTGCATTTGACTAAGAGCCGCGTGCACACTCAGAGAAAAAGCAAAACTGAAACTGTTAAGTGAGGAAAATTGTGCCTGTCTTTAAGTCATGAGTGGAGATAAGGTCCCTGGTGATGGATTTGGACCTATTTGTTTTCATTCCTTTCTTCTTCTACTTCTTTCTCTCTCTGCTGTTCCTATGTGCAGACCTTTTGGAGTCTTCTAAAATTCACATGTCCTCACAAAGGGGGCCATAAGGCATATGCATTGTTTGGGGTGGTCCCTGCTCATTGCAGAGGTGTTGAATTAGATGACCTTTAAAGTTCTTTCCCAAACTAAAGCACTCTTTTATTCTTGATTCTGTGGTTGCCATTAGTCCTGGGCAGAGTCAGTGGAGTGGTGAATGGCTTCTTCTGCTGTGAACAAAAAAGAGGTTCCAGAGAACCATTAGCTTAGAAATCACACCCAGAAGGAGCTTCCCATTGGAGAAGCTGCATTTTCATGCCTGGAAGGGGAATTGCATGATCATGCATCACCACCCACGGTCATCAAAGTATTGAGGTCCCTGAGCTGGCACACAAGTGTCCAGATGACACAGAAACATTTAAGATTGACTGCCAATCAAGCCTATCTAATCTGTATTCCTTACAGCTCCTGCTCAACTCACCTTCAGGCATGGATGGGAAAATCTTCCTGTTAAGACCTTGTAGCTTTGAGTCTGCTTCACCTAGCATGGCTATGAGCTGGTGTACTGCATAGGCACAAGTGTAGCAATAATTACTTTTTTAGATGTTTCTGTTAGCCTATTGTGTTTTGTTGGGGTTTTTTTGTTGTTTTGTTTTGTTTTGTTTTTTAATTAGTGGTAGTATTCTAAGACACATAATGATTAATGTTTTTGAGGATTCAGAAAGTCAGAGGTCAGAACAATTGTGGGGTTTGGCCTTACATTGCATTTGTATGCTTTTAAGTTGTATGCTGTAGCATCTTACAGAAGAGAGTGGGTGTTTAGAGAAACTCTAGGGTAAAGACACATAATGATAATTAGTAAAAGGATTTCTTCTCACAGGACATAATAAAAGCTTGTGGAGCCTTCTAGGCTCTTAAACGTGGCACCTCTCCTGCTGAAGGTGGAAGAAAAGATTGTACATTCCTACAACACAGGAATGTTATTTCTTTGCATATATATAACTGCAACATGCTTAGCCTGACCTCTTTCAATCTTCACAGCCCCAGTAAAATGGAACCTTGCTCATCTGCACAATTTGATGGCAGTTCTCTATAGCTGTCCATCCAGAAATGAGCCTGAGGAAGAGGAGATGGCTGGGGTAGTAACATTCATTTCATTCTGAAGAGTTGCCTTTTAAGAAAAGACAGAGACACCCAAGTCCACAGCAGGACTGAGTGTAGTACAAGAAAAGCATCATAAATGTCTCAGAAACATCTCAGTACATACCATCATAGTTCAAAGTGGACTAGAAGAAAGATTTGGCATGAGTTACATGTGTAGTTGCATGCACATGTATGAGTGTATATGCATCTTTGTATAGATGTAGACAGAATATTCATTCTTCAAGAAATCATTAGGTGGGTTGGATTGGTTGAGGGGCTGGACACAATGATCTTGAAGGTATCTTCCAACCTGGTTGTTTATTATTATTTTTGTTGTTGTTGTTGTTGTTGTTGAAATTTTTCCATACACTAATCATAAAAGACCAAATCTCTTGTCAGCCAGATAAGTTCAGCCTTGCCTGTGTGTAGAGATTCACTGTGCATGTGTCACTGGAAGGAAACAATGGTCATAAGCTGAAACTGAGGAACAAAACTTCTTTTTGCCATCTTCTCCATATTCAGGAGTTACTCAGCTAGGCAAATAAACTGTAATTTCTCAAAGTAAACTTTGGTATTAGCTGTGGGGTGTTCAGATGTTTGCTAAGCATTTCTGCTGTTAAATAGCATTGGACACATAGGCATGAAGACTAGAAATAATACTTTGTAACCATAGAGTGCTTTTCACTCAGCATCACATAAGAGATAGCGTCACTAAATGAGTTAAATGTAAAGGAATAGCTACGGTAAGGCTCAGTGAATGTGGCTGACTGCCACAACCTTGCAAAAACTTCAGTGTCATTTAGTGCTCTGTCATGTGCAACTCAAACAAGAAAGAGAAAAGCTGGTTATTTAAATAGCCTCTAAGCTTATTTCTATCCATTCCACTGAACCTCTGAACTTCTGCTGCATCACATTCATAGAATCATAGAATCAATAAGGTTGGAAGACGTGGTGGGGTCGCCGTCGCTGGGGGTGCTCAGGGTGAGGCTTGACAGGATGCTTGGTTGCATGGTTTAGTTGATTAGATGGTGTTGGATGATGGGTTGGGCACGATCTTGAAGGTCTCTTCCAACCTGGTTTATTCTATTCTATTTTATTCTATTCTATTCTAAGTCCAACCTGTCACCCAACACCTCATGACTACTAAACCATGGCACCAAGTGCCACATCAAATCCCCTCTTGAACCCCTCCAGGGACAGTGACTCCACCACCTTCCTGGGCAGCACATTCCAATGGCTAACAATTCTCTGTGAAGAACTTTCTCCTCACCTCGAGGCATTCGTCTGACATGTAATAAAAGACATGTAATAAACCCCATTGAGGTTAGCTTCATACATGCAGTACCCAAGTATTTATGCCTTCAAGTGTTCAATGTTTTACTAGCATACTCTGTCTTCTCTGTTCCTCATGATTTTTCAAATACCTGGAATGGCTGTCCTTAATGTGCTTTATTCATATTTCTTCTGTTCTTTGTGCTCAACACAGTTCTTGTTTGACTTACAAATTTTTTTATGCTTATTATATCTATACCTAGTTTTTCTCCATTCTTCATGACCAGATGGATGTCTTTAGTTTGGGAAGCATGCTTTTAAGATGGACTGGGGAAACTAGCAACAGACAGCCAGATTTAATTCCTTGTTCTAAATAAAGAATGTTTATACAAACATTCTGACTCTTCTGTGCATTAATTACAAAGCAGGCTACACACCCAGTGATATATCTATTTGTGGGATAAAATTCCACCTGAAAATACTTAGGAGTTTATTGTGAAAATGTGGAATGATGCAAAATATTTAGGGGCTGGGAAGGGTAAACATTTTATTTTTCTGTCTGTCCATTTGGTTTTCTAATGCTTCTTAGTTTTCTTTTCTGTCTTCACTTCCTTATGTTTTTTGTGGCCTGAATTAAAAACATCATTATGATGTAAAATGAAGGAGCAACCGAATGAAGGTATTGAAATGCCATCTGTATCTGAGCACTTCACATTTTCAACATGTTCACAATACTCTTAAGAGATTTAGAAGTTCTGTTATCCCCATTTCATATATGGGAGGATGAAAACCAAGCTCAGATCCAGAATGCTGCTTAAGGTGCAACAGTTTACAGTCATTATACTGAAAGCTAAAAATCCTATTTTTTCATGACTGCTGTACTGCATGTAAGGACTAATTTGAAACTGAAAATAAACAAGAAACCTTTCTTGGAAGATACCTATCTTAAAACTAGGTCTGAATAAGAAAAATTTACATATGGGATGCTTCATAATTAATGGAAAGTAGATAACTTCTGTAAAATAGAGACAAAATTTTTACAGAAGCAGTCCAGTAAGTTAAGGCCAAGAGAAGGTCAGGGGAAAGCATTTGTAACAGTTCTGCACCTGCATTTCATTGCAAGGAAAACTGAAATCAGAAAGTTGCTGCAGAAGTTAGCATTCCTTCTGAAGTATATTAATTCAAATTAGCTTGATTTTGTGTGCTGGATAACAAGTATGCTTTGGTGTCTCCTTGCTGTAACTCAAATGACTGCAGCTTAATTTAGGTAGCCATATATAGCATTTTTTTGTAAAGGAAAAATAAACAAATTGGCTCTTACCAAGCTTTGTATCTGAAATCAATCCTCTCAATTTAACTAACACTGAAGGAAGAATTGATTTTGCCTGTTTCTCCCTGAAGCATAATTCTGTCACATCTGTGTACTCCACTAGGAGAACTGGAAATAATTCAGAAGCAACTTATCCTTTTTCAGTCATAATACCTCTACTGAAGTGTCTTTGACTCAACTCAAATTAATGAAAACTCTATTTGCAAGACTTGGAAATCTAAATTCCAAGAGGATCCTTGAAGGTTGTTTTGGTGAGCTGATGCTGATCCACATCTGTATTTGCTGAGTTTTCTGCTTAAATGTGAATATGATCCTTAGATGTAAGGATAGCCAGTGGGTTGGCCCATAACCAAATTCAGGCCATTTGGCCACTCATACTTGTTGAGAGAGGACTGCACGGTGTGTAGTGCTCTGTTTCCCTCTCCCACAGGGAAAGAAAGTGATGATGGAAATATCGTCATTGACAGTAAGCATTGTACTGCAGCAACTCACCAGCTCAGGCAGCAAATCTGGAAGATATTGACAGAGATGGGACAGTCATGGGCTGAGCTGGCTTCTTAGCCAAGGAACCACGGGAGATTTGGTGCTGGGAGCTATCAGGTCGGAGTACATTGAGGTGCCATTGCAGATGCCCCGAGATGGGTCTGAGCAGCTCTTTGGAGCAGATAGCACCTCGATGCTGTGGCAGGCTGAACTTGGTTTCTTCATGCACAGAGGTAAGGCTCTCTTCTAGACAGTTACTGACATCACTGGACAGGCAGCTTGGCTACCATTTGAGCTCAGCTTTTGTGGTAGGCATTGATAGGAAGCTGAACTCGTTGCAGAAAGCCCAGAGTCTCAGAGAGTAGGAAAAAGTCTGAGATTTAGTACAGGCCACAGGAAGATGGCCTCTTCATATCTAGCACAAGATCTGTGCCAGGCTGTGAACACCTTTTTTCACCATGGGTTGGAGTGGGATCCTTGCTTTACAGTATGTGGGAGGTAGAAAAGGGAAGGATAAGCTTTCACCCAAGCTGAGCAATATATGAATGTCATGGTGTGCAGTATGGGAATGCCTGTTTGTTCCATTGTGCACGAGACTTTCATGGGTGGCTAGGCTTCACAGAGTGGGAGGACCTGCAGGTCATAAGCCTGACTTGGAGTGATGAAGTCTTGACTCTCACATACCCACTTTTCTTCCCTGGTTTCTCCGGGTAATGCACAGCTGACTGACAGAAGAGACGAGGGTCCACAGGCCTTTGCCCTTGCATCTTCCCTTAACCCAGCACCTTCCACAAAGGCTCACTTGATTTCTATAGCTCTGCTACTGATCTGGTTTTATAATGACTTGATCCACCTCACTTGACACTCAACCCAAGACTCTTCAAAGGATCAAAGACCTCGTGACAGTCTCCATCAAAATAGGAATTCTTTTAAGTTCTAATCAAAGCTGAGACATACTAATCAAAGCTGAGACATATTGATCCCTCTCTCTGTTATCATTCATAAGAAAAAGGGGTTAGCAGCATTCAGTCTCCAGGGTGACTCAACCAGCATTTTTTCACAAGCAATGAAATAACTCTAAAAAGAGAAGAGAATGTAAAAGGAATTTGAGTGCATTGGGTAACCTGAAAAATGGGTACAAAAACCCAGTTTATACTTGTAAATTAGTATGTATGAAACACCTGGAATAAAAAGAGGAACTGTGAAAAGGCTGAGTCAATTGCTTTTAAATAAGATAACAGTGGATAGGTGCTGACTGTGTAAAGCTGTAAAGTTAATAACTGCTAGCATTTCGTATGCTTAAGGTTGCATTTATAAGTTAAAATTACTTTTTAAAATTGTAGAAACTATCAATATGATGAGTTTGAACTTGTCCAAATGTTACACTACCTGATCTGCTGGATAGTTTCTAAACTAGTTTGAGATGTAAACTATATTCAGTGGGGTGTTTTGAACCAATTTTGGAAGTGTTTTCAGCAAATTTGAAATAGTGGCTTTTAAACTTAGGTTTTGAAAAAAATTCCATACAGCTGGAGAAATGTCTGAGGCAAATTCCTGAGTTTGATGTAGATTTCATTCACATCGTTCCCAAATTATTTCAGAATTGATTTATATTAATGCAACTGAAGTGTGTAGGGTCACTCTGGGTTTGCACTTACTTCAGAAAGATAAGGATCTGTCCTAGTAAATGAATTGCAAGTCGATAGCAGCTTATTCCAATTTCACTTTGGTGCTGTAGGAAACATGAGTTCGTGCAGTGAAGTGTGTATTATAACTGTACATTTCACTCCCTCCAGTGAGCAGCTTCTTTCACATATCCCTGGGTTTGGGGCATTCTAAGATGTGGGCTGTACAAGCTAGGATTTGAGCCCAAATTTGGAGTACTACCTAGCTGATACCTAGAGAAGTATTAACTGCACCATAGTGGACTGACCTCGGATAGATGCTGGGTGCCCACCATCCTGCTCTGTCAGTTTCATGCACAGTAGGACAGGGGGAAAATTAGATGGAAAAAACTTGTTCCTGAGGATAGAGGCAGAGACTTCATGTGGAAGCAAAAGAAAGATTTCTACCTCCCTTCAGAAGGCAATGTCCAGCCACTTCCTAGGAAGTGGCCCTTCAGTATGTACAGCATCTGCTCCAGAAGAAAAGTATCATAGCAACAAGTGCCCACCCTTGCTTCTTCTTTCTATTAGCTTTTTTGTGCTCAGCAAATCATAGGTTATGGAATACCCCTTTGGTCAGTTGTTCTTGCTGTGTGCCTTCCCAAGATCTTGCCTACCTACAGCCTACTGGACCTTGGAGATGGGGGATAATATTGGAGAGACAGGGTTGATTTTGTGTTTTATCAACACCTTTCTAGCCACAAATAAAAAACACAGCACTATTAAGGCTGCTTCAGAAAAAAATTATCACCATCTCAGCAAGACCTGTACATGCAGACAGGATAACATCAACCTTGTAAATATAAATTAACAAATGCATCTCCTCAGAAGTGCACTGGACTTATTTTTCCAGCATCCATTATTGCTGCCCTCCTACACAATGGCAACTTGCCTGATTCTAAATTAATGTACAAATTGCAAACAAGAAAAATACTTAATCCTGGGGTGGGCTCATGTGAGCTGGTAAATACTGGGCACTTAGCCTAAGCTATTAAGCAAGGAATAGCACGGTTTTTCCCCTACAAAGGTAGACTTACTTAAATTGAAGAAAATTACTTTATTTCTAAGCTCCTTAATCACTGGACTAGAACGAAAAAACACAAAACCCTATTATAGGATTCAGTATTAAAACCTGCTCATAAACACAATCTGTGAATTAGAACTGTAATCCGTAAATTGTCCGACACAAAACTGTATTTTAACTAACAGGAAGATAAGAAATCATTCTGAAGTAATATTAAGGTTTATGTATTCAACCTATATGTCAACGTCACATCCTGTTGTACACAATGCCTTCTGAACTGAGAATTTTTTGTTGTGTTTATTGAAATTTCTATGGCAGTTTGTGCTGAACAGCATACTGAGGGAAGCCTGATACCTTACTATGCAGTATTTTTTGCCTTCCACTTGCACTCAGGGATTGCAAGGATTTCTGAAGAGTGGGTAACCAGGCCAAACACACACAAAAACCAAAATGTTAAACCAAATGTGAGAAAAGCCATTTTCCTTTAATGGTATAAAATAGCATTTGTGACAGTCAAGGATGTAGTATCAGAAGGGAGACCCACAGAGCTCAGGTTTTGTGGCTGATTTACATACATCTCCTAGAGGAGATGCCAACCTATTAGCATAATCAATTAGTTGCCCTACTAATTTTCTGTGTTCTTTACCTTTATCCATGGATCATCCATCAAGATAACTAATGTTATTCAGGTGTATTTGTTTATTAGTATAACATAAATCCATTTTTCCTCAGATGCAGATAACATTCTTTTAAGACATGGCTAGCATCATAATGAATTTTTCCAAGTGTGGTTCAATGTAGTTCTTGTCAGACACACTTTGGGATTCCCAGATTTTACAGTGTCCCTAAAAATCCTAATTACATAGCAAAGATGAAACACATACACATATACACCCTCCAAACTCGCTATCCTTGTAACTACTTATTACCACAAGTACTAACAGTAATACTTCTGCTTGAATTTAATTATTTTCCATTTACAAAACTTTGCAGGCTTCATTATGATGGGAATTGTGGTATAACATTGGTCATTTATTGCATGTGTTTGTCCACAAGGAAAATAATTGCATTCTTCCAAAATTACTCTTTTAGCTGGCATTTAGAAGATGTAGCACCATGGAACCAAGGTAAGTAAGCCAGCTTATAAAGCACTGAGGCAGGCAGTAATTGAACACACAAGCAGCAGCCCCTGTACTCAGAAAGTTGTGTCCTTGGTTGAAGCTTTGTTGCATGGAAATATAGCATAATATGGTAGGTATGGCACCTTTCAGCAAGGGTCAAAGTTACATCATACAGATGTATAGGATAATGTCTATAAAGGTGAGTGCACTGATAAAACTGTTGTGTTCCCCACCCCCAGCTTTTTGCTTCCACTAGTGGTTTCACAGCCTTTGTTAATTGCATTGGTACTGCTTGTGCAAGTAAAGGGAACCTTTGTTACCTTCAAGGTGTTGGATAAGCCTGAGACAAAGTTTACATTCAGGTAAAAAGTCAGAGATATTAATGTCTTTCAAATTCCCTTATAACATTAATTCTGAAGTTTATGTCTAAGTCTGATTATCTTTGGAACAAAAACTCATACTGGCATGTGAGTTTTTTTCTCTGGTAGTTTGCCTTTATGTACAAGCACCTACTTTGTCTTTTCTTCTTATAGCTAAACTTAGTAGTCACATTAATTTTCTTCTGTGAAATTGTGTTCCTTAGTCTGAATATTTAGATTAGATTTCCTTTCTTCCAAGACCCCAAGATATTTTACAGGATGGTTTCATCAGACTAGGTAGGCATTCTGATATCTTTCCTAATCCCATCTCCTTACCAGTACAAATGCATTTGAAAGCATTAGTTTGTGGTTTTGTTGTCCTGCAGCTCTTGCTGACTTTTAAAAATGCACTGTGATAGGCATCTTTTCCATGGATATGCAAACATGGACAAGTCTGTGGCTTGCTGCCCTTGTATTTTGTTGGTTAGTCATTCCTGAACAGCTACCTGATTCATATGAAAACATTTATCTTGTAGATAGACTTGTTGACTTTTTTTCTGCCAGGTATTGCATAGGTACTGGTAGAGGGGATGATAAATGAGTTTACCAAGAATAAATGAGCTTACTAAGAATAGTGCTGTTCTTCCTTAGGCTTGGTCAGGAAAACTCCCCACTGATTTGATTTGCTGGAAAATGGGAAGTTAAATTCTTTATGAAAATCAGATTCTTTATGAAAATGTTATGAAAGGGATATTGTGAAGCCTTTATTGTTTCTTGATGTTCCAAGTTCCAATTCTGGAAACTCTGCTAGGCTTGGTAATAGAGTTTAGCTGAACAGGTCTTATGACTGACACTTAATTAACAGATCTGTCGATATGGGCTTGAAAGTACATTTCTACATTCTATTCCCTACACAGAGAGCTAGCTAAATTTAAAGGCGGCAAACAAATTAACAGACCCACAAGAACACTTTATCTGAATGAGGCCCAGGCAGTAGATTTTGACAATCTAGCAGCCCAGAAGATTACTTGATTCTTGACTCTCAGATAGGGTTATTTCAAAGTAAATGAGTAGAGTGTGGCTCCCTGCAGGAAGAAGATTGACTCGGTGCTGACAGAAGAGAGAAATGTTGGAGAATTTGTGATTTCAGGATGTTTCATTTCTGTTTCATTTCTGTTTCTTGTTCTTGTTGATAAAGTCACATTACTTTGTAATTTGATAGAAAACTGCACATTAGGAAGAAATTCTTTACAGTAATGGTGGTGAGACAGTGGAGCAGACTGCCCAGGGAGGTCATGTATGGCACCTCCCTGGAGCTGTTCAAGGCCAGGCTAGATGAGGTCTTGAACAACCTGATCAAGTGAAAGGTGTCCCTGCCCATGGCACACTGGTTGGACCTAAATGATCTTTAAATTTCCTTCCAACCCAAGCCAGCATATGAATCTTATGTGTGGTGGGTTTAGGATTTGCCTTTAAAATTTTGTTACAGGTTTAGAGCAGAAAAGTAAAAGAATGTAAATAAATTACTATTGCATGTAAAAAGGAAACTAAAGATAATTCTAAATTATTCTGCTGTACGACTGGCTGTACCAGAACATTCTGGGAACTTCTCTTCTCTGCTTGCTTTGCCCAGGAGAGAACACTAATCTGCTTCTGCCTGACCTTGGCTGCATTGTTTTGGTGAAGTCTAACACCTACTTGTTTTCTCTGCTCCTTTCTCCCTTTTGGATGGGGGGGGGGGGGATGACAGGTTGTTTATTAATTGTAAATACTGTGTATTTTTGTACATATTCATTGCATTTCATTGTAGATTGTAGTTTTGCTTGTAAATACAGCTTTCATTTGCTTCCAGCTGAGCTGGTCTGGCAAAGTTAATGCTGGGGGGGGGAGGAATTTCAACCCACTGCATTGGGAAAACTAAATATGTGTGGAGAGCCTGTAACATTCATTTTCCAGGGTAGCAGGAGGCACAAGCAGACACAAATGCTAGCATTTAGACTAAGATGATGAAGTTCTGAATTGCAGAAACTGCAGTGGCATCATTTCTTAAGTCTTTTAAGATAACAAGATCAATCTGGGAGCTTATGGGACAAATCCATCCAGGAAGAAGCATCAGCTGAGTCTTCCCCCTAATAAATAAATAAATAATAATAAAAGTAATAATAAAGTACATTATGGCATTTAAATGTCATCACTTTCACTTGGAGTAGAACTTTTAACACCTTAAAAACTTGTGAGACGATAGACTGGTAGAGGGAAGACAAGCTTCTTGCTTGAATGAGTTTTCTTCAATGCAAGGCAATTTTCTGAAGTGTCATCTGCCTTGTATGTGTCATTTTTCCAGATTTTTCCAGAATTATATTGGTAATTTGTTCATTTAGCTCAGTTCTCACCCTTCATTTCTATATTGTCTCCCTACTGACTTTGGGATAGGCATCTTTGTCTTTGCATTGACAACAAATGCCCTGAAATGAGGCTTTCAAAAGGAAAGTGAATGCATCACCTAATTTGAAATGTGAAAGCCATGTTACGCCAGTTTTTCACTGTCATTATGTAAAGTTGTAGCATCTGGGGCATAAGAAAAAGTCAGGAGAGATGCTGTAATAGAAAGTGTCAGAACAACTCAGTGCTTGTTCTTTCACTCTGCCTGGCAAATTTATATGAAGTAGAGGTTTAAATAGGAAAAAACTTTAAAATGTGGAACTCTTAGAGTGATACACTGTGTTTCTCTTGAAAGCTTTTACATGTACAGGCAATTGGAAATGACTCCCTCAAACATGAGGACAACTTTAATAACTGTCAAGTGTCAGTGAAGTAGGCACATAAACAGAAGAAATGTCACAGTCCATCAGCTTTTCCTTACTTCTCCAAATCGCTTTTCATTCCTTAGTCACCTAGATGTATATAAAGACTCTGTGCAGCAGTTCTGCACTTTTATCTGCTGCAGGAAAATGTTGGTACATCTGGATTGCACCTTTCCTGTCTGCAGAGCTCCTGCCTAGCATTCAGATTGGATTTTCACTTTAAAACTTAAGCATAATCTCTCCTTGAGGTATGATTATGGTAAAAAAGTGTGATGCCTTCATACTCCGTATTTATTCTCCTTCAGTGATTTCTATAGTGAATCTTCTCACTGCACATCCCAACCTAAAACCTTTCTAGCTGCTGTGTGGGTAAACTCAATTTGGTACCTGAAAGTAATGCCAGGGGCTTGATCACCCTTCTTCATCAATTTCATCAATGGAAAACACTATTTTCAGTGACACTTTAACTATGTAAAACTAGAGATGGCTCTGAGGCACACTTACATTTCAAGCATCTGAAAAAAGGGGAAAGTAAGTCACACCAGAAAGAGAGGCCATACTCAGTCTGTATTCACAGGGGCAATCTACTGGTTTGCTTTGTACAAAAACATGGATTTCAGAATTTATTTTAGGGTAGGGAAATAATTAAAGGGGTTGAGTGAAGGATATTTGTCAATATCAGAGCTCAAGCAAAAACAAATTTTAAAAGGCAATGGAAATGCAGCTTCATTATTCTACCCAATAAGTAGATTGAGAATGCTAATTTTTTTTTAGTATTTAGCCTTTTGTTATAATATTTTGATTTGGTTTCACTGAATGTTTTACTCCACCCCCTGACAAGCAGTCAGTTGTAGTAGGTTTTCCCTAAGGATCTGCACAGGGGGAGAGAAAAGAATTAATCCCACATTCCCTGAAGATTAAAAGATACAGCATCTTTCTACAGCATTTTTTAGTGCACATTTCCGTCAAAGGGAATAGAATATTATTTTAGCTCTTCTGTGAAAGATACTGATAATCTCCTACTGCTATTCCAGCAGAGACTGAACTCCTGGCTCAGCTTTTTAGACTCCTGGAGATCCCATTTGTTTCAATTCCAACTTCTGACAGTTTATCAGAGGCAGTGAAGCTGTATTTATTTCTCTTCTTCTAAGGGTGAAGAAAAGGAAAAATTTCATCAGCAGTTTAAGCAGATCTAAATTTCATCAATACATACGGAATACATATATTGAATATATATAAATCACAAGGCACCTATCTTGTTAGGGTCTAAGTATGGGAAATCTCCCTTAATGATAAGGATGACAGACCCTGAGACAGATCCCTAAGAGATCCCTTTATAAAACATACCAAGGTCTTTTTGTGCTTCAGAGTTGAAGGAAAATCTGAAAATAGGATGCAGATATTTTGCATATAAATCCTATTGCAGGGCCATGGATGCTTCGTATTCTGTCTCACTGTAAATAGAATGTGATAGCCTGGTTTAACCAAGAGACAAGACAGACTATCACACACTTTAATTTTTCTTGCTCTGTTCATAGATCACATATAATCGGAATGTCTTGTAGCCATGCAGGAATACCTCAACTGAGTCTAACCATTGGGGCAGAAAGAAGGGCTGGGGGGGAAAAAAGGATTTTTTTTCAATTATTTGAACCTAGTTATAAAGAATATAAGAAACATGAGGGAAGATGACAGTTTATTATATAAAAATATAATATATTCCATTCTGAAATATGAATTACAGCAATGTTATGCAAGTTCTTTTCAGAATTAAGAGATTATTATTTTTTCTTATGAAATAGAAGTGGCATATATCTATATGCTTCTACTACTTTATGCCACTGTGATTTTTTCTACCCACAGAAGTGACCCTTAGTCTAAAAACAGCTTCTTCTCAAAGGAATACAAGTACACAAGTAAAACACACTGTAACACACAATGATGCATCTGTTACTTCAGAGTAGACAATCAAACTAATGTCTAAGTAAAGCAGATAATGACTCCTCTTAGTCTTGAAAATCTGAGAAACTGTGTAAGTAATGCCAAGGATGATGTTTTTGCAAAATTTGGAAAACAGTTTGAATTTACTGAGCTCTGGTTTGTAACTTTGGGAGACAAAACCACAATTCTTTCAAAAGGAAACCTGGAAAATGAAGAATGAAATTGATGTCCCTGTGAAAATGTTTCATCTCTCAACTGATGAACTCATTCTGTTTGGTACCTTAAGGTATATTTAAGAAATCAGGATGTCTGGAAGATGCTGGAGATCTATTATTAACATGTCTGTTTATTTCCTAGCAATTGTTTGACTGTTGTGGTTTATCAATTCAATTTCATTTCAGAGTAGAAACAGCTCTTGTGGATACACAGCTGAATATTAGGACTCATATCTTATTAATTTCACCTAAAACAATATGTATAGGTTCTAAATTATATTCTCCTTTCTCTTGCCCACATTCCTCTCTCCCTGGAGGAATCAACTCTACAGGGCATTTTTAATAATGAGGGAAACTAATACAGAGGTAGCCCCAGGAGTATTATGTAGCAGATTGAGTATGATTTGATTGTGATGAACTGTGAGCATGAGAGCACAGTGCTGATGTAAGAATGGCAACAAGATGCTTTCTAAAGTGCATGAGCCTCAAGTTGCCTTGTTATTACAGAGTTGCCTCTGTAGCACTCTGAGAACAAACTGGGCCAGGTTCTGATTTTCTTTTTTTCAGTGGGGCTAAAATTTTCTGGGTCTGCCGCATATCATTTCAAATGAGTTTTGGGAAGCGATGGAAGTTACAGCTTCTCAACAAAACATCTGCCTGAAGTCAAATGGAGATTGCTTAGCTGCTCTTGGGAGGTCCTTCTTCACTGCTGAAACTCCTCACTGCTGAGTCAAGAGGAAAGTGCTGTACACTGAATCATTGCACATCTCTGACATGATTTGCCAGGACAAGGTGAATTCTTCCTTTAAGCTCCAGAAAACTCCTACTGTCATTCTGGGCAGATAGCGTTTTACAAGCAAAATCTTGGCCCAGTTTAGGGGTTCACTGCCCCCAAGCAAGGCAGAATATATTATGTAGATGCAGGTAGATGTTGTAGATATTTAATTATTTGGAACTTTGGCATGTAGCCAAACATGTGTGTATCATAATTGCAAAACATTTCATCAAAATCTAAGTCAAAGACCTATTATTATGAAACAGAGTCACAGCGGAAGCAGATTCATCCTGACCTTTTGGTAAGCACTCTGGTATTGTTAGAAAGGGCTCAGATAGGTACTGTTTCTACTGCAGTGGAATATGGAGCTTTTCTTCTAACACTTTTTTAGGCAGTTTTTATGTAATGCAGTCTTCCGTGATCTTCAGGTTTTTAAATACCATATGACCTTACAAGGTGAAAATAAAAATTCAATCTTCTACACTCCCAGGCACACAGCCTATGCATAGCCCCCATATGAACAAAATTTTGTGGTGTGTGGCATTGAAAATAAACATGGCAGTGTACTCCACTGACAAATTTAGATTAAAAAAGGAAAAAAAGAAAAGGCATTTGTCACAATTATTCTTGTCCTATGCTGATAAGAGAGAAGGGAAATGAGGTTTGATTGTAATAGACCAATCTATTTCCATTATTGAGGAACCTCCTGCCAAACAGGCACTGCATCAGCAAAAACTGTCTCCCTAGAATATATTTAATAGATGACTTGAATGATTGTATATCACAAAAATCTGCTGTTGTCAGGAGACAACAGGTCCATGCTGGATCTACAAAATGGAGACAATCCTGTGCTTGCACTTAACCTCAAATCAACAAGTATGGATATAAATCTCAGTCTGGGAAACAGAAAAGCCAGATGTTAATACATTCTTAAATAGATGAGACACTCAGAAGACAAAATGGGACACGGTTCTGGTGACCAGCATTGGAGGAATGGAGTTTTCTATACAATGATCTAGCATTTGTCCAAAAATTGTCATATATCACTTTGTAGGCATTTTTAAGGAACAACACAGTCAACATGTTAAGTCTCTACATTGCTGGGGTCTCTTTTTTTATGTAAATAATAGGTATTTAAGCAGTGTCTGAACCTGTTTTTAATGGTTCATGAAGTGCTGCCTTATGACTGTGCTGTATCTGTTGTGCATTGGTGTCCCTAATGTTCTGTGTGCCTAAAGAACCGATTGTAGAGAATTTATTGGTTTTCCTCCCCTTTTGTTCTCTAGTAACATGGAGCTGACCAGTATGAATCAAATGCAACGAGGTAGATGCCTCAAAAATCCAAATTTCTACTGGTTTTGTTCAAGTTAGTGTTGGGTAAAGGGAAGTCCCAGATCAATGTCCTGTGGAGTAAAGGAAGTGTGAGCCTAGTAGACATCTGCTTTGCTTGTTAAGCAAAGTGAGCTAGTTAAGCATGTGAAGCTAGAATGAGCTGCATGGCAAGACCACTTTTCAGCTGTAATCTTCAGACCTGTGGGAGGAAGTATTGGACATGTGGGGTGGGGAACAGATGGGGAAAGGGCAGTATATTCTGGAAGGACTGTAGGGGAAGCAGATTGTGACATCTGGAGTTTCTACAGTAAGGGAAGAGCAAAAGGCAGCAACTGGAAACCATGCTTTACTAGCTGAATAACTTTTCCTCTGTTTTATCTCTAGCCACTGAATTTTCTCTCCTGTTGTGTACTTTACATTTGTAAGTGTGTGGAAGCAGTAAAAATAAAAATGGACAACCCTGAAGCTTTTTAAAAGGATTTGGGCAAATTACTTGCATGGAAGACAGAATTGCTTTAGCTGCTTTTATAGTGGTTTGGTTTTATCTGTATGTGTTCAAGTTTCCCTGTATTTATCCAGCCCCCAAAGCGCAGAAAATACTTTTTGATGTTTTGCTTTTAGCCCCAAAATTTCACTTGCCTTATGAGAATTAACTGTGTAGCTTTAAAATGATTCCCAGGCTCTTGAAAAACAACATTTTACCTGAAAACCTGAAACCATCTGGAAGATACAGTGTAGCAAATAAATCACTTCTGGGACTGGCATGGCATCATACTGAGTACATCGTTTGCGTTGTGGGGGAAAGTCTGGCTCTTACGGGAAGAGAAAACTATTTAGTTTCCTTTCTGCCACAGTAAGACCTCACTGATGGCAAGCAAGCACTGACTGTTCTTGAATTACCTCATGAGAAAAACTCACACAATTGCAGGCTGTCTCTGGACCTATGCAGAGTGCACTGTAAGGGAGTGATATAGTTTTTATCAAATTGATAAGCTGGAAATATGACAAAATATAAATACGATATACTAAATATCAAAACATATTTTTTGGAGCCAGTTTGATCCGGGTTCATTTGCCCAGTCAATGATAGGTTAATTGCACACAATAGGGTGTTAATAAACAATGGAATAACAGTCTAGAAAAATCAGGACTTGGAATACAGAGGAACAAACTGGAAACTTCTTATAGGCATGAAACAAACAGCAGTGCTGTCCCAGGTGGCAAGATAGACCTTCTGGGGTTCACAAAGAAGCTGACCAACAGGTAAACAAGCTGTAAACCTTAGAAATAACCAGGTAAATTAGCGTAAGTTACTCACAAACCACCGAGCTGTTAACCACCAAAACCTTTGCTGAATGAAGCAATACTCCGAGTTCGTGTTTGTAATCCAAAAGGCAGGAATAATCCAAAAGGTAGCATCCAAAATTAGAGGAAGTGAGAGGCAGAGCACACTGCAGTGTTGGAGATCTATCACTCAAACACTATGCTGCTAGGACAAAAGAAGCTAATTGCCCTGAAGACGGGAACCTGAAGTAGGTGCTTGTCGCCACCTTGAATCGCATTTACGAACAGAGGGGGAGGAGAGAGAGAGAGAGAGAGAAGAGAGAGAGAGAAGAAAGATAGATAAGATGTGGCCTCTGAAATCTTCCCCTATAAATTCCATTTTTGAAAACTGAACAGCCCAATGGCACATTAGCTATTCAAATCCTGCCAATCTGTTCAAAATGTTGTCTGGCGGGCAGAACTGCACGTCTTCTGTCATAGCCTCTGACACGTGCAGTTGCCTCTCTGAAATATGAGGCTCGGGGTCCAGTTTCCCCCCTCCTCCAGGCAGCCTCAAAGGTACCTGCCTGTATTGGCTCCTCAACCTCAAACTTGGACCCTGCAATGGGGAAGAAGGAGAAGGGGCAGTGGCCATGCAGGTTTAGCTGGCTTGTTAATGCCTCTTCCAGGACAGGGAAGCAGAAACAGTCTTGCATGCAAATGCTTTTTTACTCCATGCCTTTGAACATTCTCAGAAATAGGTGGTAGATTTATATATAGCTGTTCTTCTGACACTGGTCATCAGCTGGGCTTAACCTGCCCATCCAGAGAAGGTGTCCCACAAGCTCCCAAAAGCATGCAGTCTTGTACGTCTTTCACAAATATGCAGGTGACCTTCTCTCAGATAAGATTTTAAAGTATTTAAATATTTCCTTAGTTAACTGATTACTGGATAATTCTGTGACAGGCAGGTATATGTCAGTGAGTAAAGTCCTCTCTTCTAAAATAACACATAATGTATGCTTCCCCATGGCATAAGTGCCCAATAAAACTACCTTATCCCTTAGGTTACCTGGACACTTTCCCTGTCTCTGAGAACATTAGCACCACTGTGAAACCAGCACTAATAATGGGCTCCACAGACTATTCCTAAACCAGGGCAGGTACTTCACTGCTGAAATAGCTCTGCTGATCACTCATCCACTTTCAGGGGTGCTATTCATAGCTGGGCCTCCTTTGCATAAATAATAAAACCAAACTGAAGTTGCCTCTTTCTGGCAAGAAAGAATATCTGTACAGAACCAGAACCAAACCAAAATAGGCTCAACCTACTTGTACATTTCTACTTAGACATATGTAAGTATGGAGAATACCTTATGGAAAACCCTCTTAAAGAAGCAGAAACTTCGTGCTTTTCACTATGCAACAAACCAAAGAAATACTGAGAAATGCCTTTCTTGATTGAAGGGCAGATACAAGATCTGTATGCAAGGAATGGCTTCTTAGCCAATGATTTGTCTCAATACAACCTACAATAACTTAAGCTACCTAGATCTTGAGATAATTTTTTGTCTTCCTCTCAGGATCCTCAGTCTGCAGTGCCTGACCTTCATTCTCCTCTCATTTGATGCCTACTTGCAGGAAAAACTAGAAAACATTAATTGCCTTTAAATACAGCTATCTTCAAAGAGAATATGTATTCAGACAGCAGTTAGGAATTAATGACACATCCATATATGGATAAAAATGTTTTATAATAGCTGTTCTTCAAGTAATTATTTCTATTATCTCTCCATGTACAGTCTCACTGTTTGAAAAATTGCGGGGGACAGTTATTTCTTATTGTCTGTCTTATGACTAGCTTGTGTGGATGGCATCTTCTGCTTTCCCTGTCAAGTCAATATGAGCTTGATTTTGTTTTGCTTGTATTACATCTGGAAGGAAAAAAAAAATAGCCAAACAGTAGAATGGAACCATGCTGTGACCCAAACCAGAATTTATCTCTTTAGCAGAGTGAGATGGAAGGAAAAAATATCTCTAAAATACTTGAAACTGCAGTTGTGATGTATTAATGAAGCTTTTTAGAAGTCATATCTGTAGCTATTTTGTGAAAATGTTACTAGAGTATCAAGTCTCCTCCTCCTCCTCCTGTGGGCTACTATTCTTAATGATAATGAGAAAATATCCTGTCATTTTCTGGTTTTATGCTTACCTCATGATCAATGGCAGTTACTATTACCTAACATTCCATAGAATATATCTAGATTTGAAAAATTACTCTGCAAATAGAAACTTACAAATTGGTCATTTTTTAATGTAGATATTTGGACTGTTAATGATTACTTGAGGGGAGCAGAATATTCTGCATGTGGGCCTGTGTGTGCAGACTGAGTGCATTATTTCAAAATTGGGTCAGGATTTGTAATGAGCTATTGGACAGAAATAAAACTTCACTCTCTGTAATCCAGTATCTCAAGGAATCAGTGTGCACAATACTAGTTTATAGTGAAGCACACAGGTTATAATAGCAGCTTTTGTATTCTAATGTCAATGTATGAATACCCTCTAAACTTCATGACAATGAGACCACTTACCAGTAAGAGGGTAAGAGTCAGATCCTACTGCACAATGTCATCCAGCACAGAGAATTTCTCTAAGTCATATCACTGTACCTTTTTGAGCCCTGCAGATTTCATATCAGATAAAGGACAGTGGCAGTGACATGATGTGTCTGATCACCAATTAGTCTTGTGAATAATGTAACAAAGGAAGAATAGGATTGCAATGCAGAAAAAGTAAGAAAAAGAGAAACATACATCAGAACAAATAAACAAGGTCAGGCTGAAGATCCCCCTATCCCAGCATCCCAAAATGGACAAAAAATATTTTTCTCAAAAATACAGATCCAGACTAAATATAGACAGTACTTCCACAGGGTATTTTCCCAGCCTCCAAGCAGCTGCATTTTAGGGAGATCATGAGTTGGAGACATTCCTTGTGTGTTCAGCAACCTTAGTGAATTTCTTTTCTATAAATTTCATCAGTCTTGCTTTGAAGCAATGTAAACTTATTATCATTCATAACATCTGGTGGGAAGGCTTTCACAGCTTAATGACATATTCTGGGAGCAGTCACTTCCTTTGTTTGCTTGGTACCTGTTAAATATAAACTATTCATGTTGATTGCTAGTTATGATTTATGAATTTACTCCAGCATTTTTGCTAGATAAGTACACAAAACATTCGTAAAACTAGGCATTTTTATGATTACTTTATGTTGTACGTTAAAACAATTCCAATACTGAAAATTATGTACAATGTGGAAATCTTTGACATTATCAACGTTGTCTTACAGATCTCTTCCCTCCCATATCTTCGTCCTTTCTGGCTTTCAGAAGGACTTGAGGTAAACTTGTTTGCTTGTGGTGTTATTGCTCTAGACAAAAGTGTAGATCAGTGCTTGAAAGAGGCATTATCTTTTTTTTTTATCCCTCTCCTGAATACCTACAAAAACTACAAAGACAGGTTGGAAAGTCTTCCTGATCACAATAATTTCAACCACACACATACCCTGACAGTTATCGTTGATACCACATTATTTCTATTGAAATGGTTTATTTCTTAACTTCTGCATATTAAGATACTTTAAATCCTTAGGCATTGCTCTAGAACATGGCAGCTGTTAATGTAACAGGTTTGTTATCCTTCTGTAGAACTATGTAAGAATACATGTAGAAAGAACACATGTAGAGCTAAGCTCTCAGTAAGGAGCAATGTGGTCTGTTCTGCAGCAAGAAACTTTAATTATTTTTTTTCCCTTTCTACCATTCTTCCAGTCATTCTTGATGGATCATGCTTTCTAGAAATCTTGATGATTACCGTTGATTCATCTTCTTCAGCTGCTTGCCTCAGCATTCTTTTAATCCTGCGTCTTTGATGGATGAACATAGGATGTGAAAGGGGCATGGCCAAGCTGTTTCTTAACTGATCATTCAGAAAGGTTAAAAATATTTCTCAGACTGAGTAAATGGCAAGATGAATGTTCTCCCATCAGTCAGGTAGAGCACATTGTACCTTAACTAACTTCAGCAATCTGTAACATGGTAAACTTCCATGCTGTTCTCATCCTTGCCAGAGACTGAACACCCAAGTAGGATTTTCTCAGTGTAGAACTATGCAGCTCCCTTGTGTTTCAATCACACTGTGATAAATTTATATGAACTAACAGCGTATTGTCAAAAGATTTACTTAGGAGATTTGGTATGCTAATAAAATATATGTGTGTGGTGATAAATAACACAGGAAATTTCAAGTTCTTTCACAAGGATAAATGAAGAAAATATTTTAAATGTGTTGGAACCTAGCTCACAGTTTTATGTCAAAGTCAAAACTAATGTTATGTTCAGAGGTTTTAAAGTACAGTAGAGACCCACTCAGACAGCTTAGTATTGAAAGAGCCCCTGACAAAATGTCAGTTCATTATAGGAACAGACAGGTTGTCTGGCCTTTGAGTGGTTGTTCAAAGAAAAAGAAAAGGAGGAAAAAAAATAAATAAAATCTATGTTGAAATCATGAGTACATGAAATGCCATGATAAGCTTCCTTTGGAAATATGTTCTGGTCTCCTAAAGGAATTTCAGCAATATCATCCTTGTTCTGTAAGCCTTAGAGTCTACTTAATTAAAAGCTGCTCATGGAATGCACAATCTAAAGCTATTTGTCAGTGAACTGGCTTTGCCTGTTTGTCCAAAAGCCCTGTCTCACAAGTCAGTATAATTTTCTGCTAAGTAAGGGGTATTCGGTTTAATGCTTTTAATGATGGCTATGTTGAGATAACTTCCTGTGAAATTCTCCAGATGCCAGAATTAATTTCTCTTATCAGTATGAAAAATAAAAATCCAGAGGTAATTAAGATTTACTGAAGATTTTTTTACCACTCCAAGCAAGCTCCCAGAGAAAATAACTACTTTTGTTGATCTATTGGTTCCTAGCAGAGAATAATGGGATATATATAGGATAGCCAGCAGTGAGCTCATTTATCAGAGAAGAAAAGTCTTAGTTTAGTTAGCACTGCTGAGCTTTGTCTATAATGAAAAGCTTAACCAGTGCTGACAATGTTCATGAGAAAAGTATGTAGCAGAAATGATGCTAAAAATAGTTTGACTACAAGAATAGATGGGATAAAATGCATTGCACACATATCTAAAACTCACTTTAAATTTCCAAAGCAAATAAACATTGGTTCACATACTGAAGGTATGAATAGGATAGGATAGGATAGGATAGGATAGGATAGGATAGGATAGGATAGGATAGGATAGGATAGGATAGGATAGGATAGATCAGGTTGGAAGAGACTTTCGAGATCATTGCATCCAACCTATCATCCAACACCACCTAATCAACTTCACCATGGCACCAAGAGCCTCATCAAGTCTCCTACTAAATACCTCCAGTGATGGAGACTCCACCACCTCCCTGGGCTGCCCATTCCAATGGACAGTCACTCTCTCTGTGTAGAATTTCTTCCTAACCTCCAGTCTAACCCTCTCCTGGTGCAGCTTGAGCCTGTGTCCTCTTGTTCTGGTGCTGGTTGCCTGAGAGAAGCGACCAACCCCAACCTGGCTACAACCTCCCTTCAGGTAGTTGTAGAGAGCAATAAGGTCTCCCCTGAGCTTCCTCTTCTCCAGGCTAAGCAACCCCAGCTCCCTCAGCCTCTCCTCATAGGGCCTGTGCTTCAAACCCCTCCCCAGCTTTGTTGCCCTTCTCTGGACAGGTTCCAGCAAGTGAAGACTTTTTGCCATTTAGAAATATGATATGGAACTTTACAAGGATGTTCTTACAGCTTTTTCAGTCACTAAATAAAATGCAATGAAGAATGATATTCTTTTTTATTAAAAAAAAATGGTACAAAGCTTTCTTTTTCTCTGCTTTATTTTACAAATCCATAGTTAAACATCTAAACAGTCTTCCAAAACACAGAAGTTACTCCTTTTATTTTTTTTTGCAGCCAGATTTCCTCTTCTGTCATTCTTCTATAGCTCTAATACCTTTGAAGAACGAACCTTATTCCACATAATTTTTGTTCCACCATCTTGTTTCTGAAACTGGCAACCATTGTAGACATCGTAGAATTAATATTGTAGTATTTGGCCTGCAGTTCACTGAGAGTTTTCCTTCTGTTGCCAGGTCATTATGGTTTGATCAACTTACGCTCAACTCACAGCATCCATTAGCAAAACAAAAACAACAACAAAACAAAGCAAAGAAGTTTTCATAAAGGCTTCTCAATTTACTTTAACTTTTCTAATAAAATCCAGTGGACAAAGTTTAGAATTAATGCTGCAAACATAGTCAAGCACACTAAAATACTTTCTGAAATAAGTCTGAGTAAGGCTGAATCTTCCAAAGCGAAAGGGCAGGGCTGTGATGCATGGTCTGTCATCTATGCTGCTGTCTCTGACGGCCAGGGAACATATCTCACAGGCACAGCAGGCTGAAGAAGGCAAGTACTGCAGACTTAACCTCTGATTGTGCAGACTGCAGAGTCTAACTTCCTCTCAAGTGCTTTTTCTGTGTTCTTTTGTATGATAGACAGAGCTGAGACTTAACCATGCCTGGCATTCAGAATTAAATCCATTTAATAAGCATTTTAACTCAAATTACTGCTTTGTCAGAAACCTGTGTTTTATTTTCCACCAATCCTGCATTTTCAGTGTTCTTGTTGAGCTGAGTATTTATAATCTCTTTTTTTCAGATTTTGGGACTCAAATCTGCCGTTGCTCATTTTGGAGCATCTTCACTGAAATCAGTTTGGTAAACCAATGATTCATATATTACTAGAATTCCAAAAAAGGTAAAACTCTGGTCCTGGGGATCCTTAAATTCAAGCTGCTATTCCAGTGCTTTTAAAAAACATTTATGAGTTTTCTGTGATTCTAAGTAAACCTGTGGCTCGATTTGCACTTTGGTAGCTTGTTAGGCTTCCTGTGGGCTCACTCATTTTCAGTAATGCTGCAAACATAGCATTAACCACTGCTGGGATTTCATTTTCTGCATTTTTTTTTTTTTTATCAGTGTAGGTTGGTTTGGATTTTCTGGTTGGTTTTTTTTTCGTTTGGTGTGTTGTTTTTTTTTTTAACAATATTTGTATGGTGATAAATGCTTGGTTTGAAACAAAGATCAAGTACTTTATCCACCAGTACTTCAGAAGACTTTGCTTCTGTGGAGGTTTTCCTTTCTCCTTTCCTGGCATTTTGAAGTTGTTAGATTTAAAACTCCTTTGAGAATCGGTAGTGCAGGATAAAGAGAGAAAAGGAGTTACTGAGCAGGGGGGAAAAGACTTTGGTTTTTGCAGAAGGGCAAGGCCACGGCAATTGGTTAGGTTAGCGCTAAGAGCTTATTGATGTAGGAGTGCTGTTGGAGGCATGAGATGCCAATCACAGTGAGCGAGCTTCAGAAGAATACAAAACAGGTAACAGGCAAAAACAGCCTTTCAAGAGGGCAACTGCAGAGTGATCAGAATCTCAGCTGAGAATACAGGGAGAGTTTCCCAAATGAGGGATGATATGGTAACTGCATAGCAAAGGCCTGAGGCAGCCAGCCCCAGGGGCCTAATGGAAACATTTTCTCTATGTACAGTTTATGCCTTTCACAGAGTGTCTCTAACAGAAATATGCTGTGCCTTTCAATCCGTGAAACAAAGGTTCTTCGTTTACTGATGATTTTCCTTTGCATTTTGTCCTTTCAGTAGTACATGTAACAGAAGGAGGTATATGTCTTGACTGTGAGGAAGGAAAAAAGTCATGTTGTTCTGAAATTCACTATTCAGTCAGTCACTGATGAATTCACCGATCAATATTCTCATCATATAAGACAAAGATGCACAGTTAAAAAAAAAAACAAATTAGAGGAGAAAACCAGTTTTGGGTGGTGCATTTAGCTAGTTGAAGGAGCTTTAACGGAATGGGGAAGTTGTATTTCAGTTCTTTAGAGAAAATAAAATAAAATAAAATAATTAAATAGTTTCAAGTAGGAAACTAGTTTCCAGAAAAGAAAAAAATAGTATTAATGTTGAAAACTGAAATTAGAACTATGAATTTTATTCCCAGCTCACAGTTAAGAAGACAACAAATAGTGCTTTATTGCTTTCCATACCAGAATTATAAGGACTGAATATACTGGGTTTGGAACAAAGGCAAAGCCAAATATTTCAGAAACTGGGATAAATCACAGTCTCCATTCACCACAACTGCATTTCTGTACATAATAACGTTTTCATTTTAGAGTCATTAATAGGTAATGTTCATAATGAGTTAAGTTTGTGTTCTCTCCTTGAGTTTAGCGGTGAGTAATTGGATAGTCTCATCATTATCATTGTCATCATCATCAAAACACTGTTGCCAGTTAAGGATATGCATTCATGGTTGTTACAAAGGGATGACAATTTAGTCTGATATGAGGATATGTTTGATATGTTTGCCTATTGTTACATCTTATTTGCTATAAGGACAAGAATGATCTGTAGCAAATAAACCTATATATCATTTATTTTTAGAACAGCATACTTCTGTTAAGAGTGATGAACCATTAGAAAGAACAGGCAAAGCATACTGAATGGCCATCATTTTGTGTTGAATTCATGAAGTAAATTAAGGTGGGTTTTTTTCAGTTTGGTGGTTTGAGTTGATTTTTTCCTTTGTTTCTAGTATATTAACTGAATAGTTCATTAATTTATTTAATTCTACCTGTAAAATGAACATCACTGCCTTTAGCCTTGGACCATCACTGCCTTGGACCTCTTCATCTAAGTGCTTAAATGAATGGGAACTGCTGTTGTGGGAAAATTTGAACCTGTAACAGAAGTCACTCAGGTGCTCATGACCAGCCTGCAGTGAGTCTGGAATTACTTTTGTCCTTTGCACTCTTACACATCCTACTTGTGCTTTACTTAGGTAGTATTTTAATTTTAAACAGGGACACATTCAAGTGTATGCATTTCCTCTCGTGTTTCAGGTAGACACATGATTAAAACCTTACAATCAAGAAATAATTTACCACATTAAGAGAGTGCTTGTCCTGCTGCTCAGGACCTTTTTTTAATTAAAAATCTGAGCTCTGGTACATATGCAGTATCATTATGTCAACAGTAATAGCTACAAAAACACAGAAGACTCATACAGACTCTCAACAGAGCAGAAGGGGGAAAGCAGTGGGATATCTTACACCTTCTTTAACCTCATGCAACGAATTGTAATGGACACAGTATAACATAAGCTATTCACAGGGTTAGCCCTCCCTTGATGGGTGTGCATAGAAGAAGTGGCATGACAGAAGTGGAGAGCTTTTTAACAGTGTGTAAGAGAAGTCAGACATGGCTTTTCATGTAAGAACAGTTTTCAGAACCAAAAACTACAGAACTGTTTACTTTTGAAAATGTGGTGAATTGATTCAAAATGGAAAATAAGAGTATAACCAACTCCTGCACAGTTTGTGCTCTACTTAATACTGGAATCTCTTGTTCTAGTGCTTGCTTTATTACCTTCTGTTGTAAGTAGATTTAATATAAGAAAGCCAAACATAGAGGGCAAAATTAATGAACTTCATTTGAAGAATCAAGAAGAAACTGCATAGCTTAGACTTTTCTGATTATCAAATCTCACTACACCCACACTCTATTCATTCAGTACATAGAATACATAGAATAAACCAGGTTGGAAGAGACCTTCAAGATCATCGCGTCCAACCCATCAACCAATCCAACACCCCCCAAGCAACTAACCCACAGCACCAAGCACCCTGTCAAGTCTTCTCCTAAAAACCTCCAGTGATGGCGACTCCACCACCTCCCCAGGCAGCCCATTCCAATGGGCAATCACTCTTTCTGTATAGAACTTTTTTCTAACATCCAGCCTGAATCTCCCCTGGCGCAGCCTGAGACTGTGTCCTCTTGTTCTGGTACTGCTTGCCTGGGAGAAGAGACCAACATCCGTCTGTCTACAACCTCCCTTCAGGTAGTTGTAGAGAGTAATAAGGTCACCCCTGAGTCTCCTCTTCTCCAGGCTAAGCAACCCCAGCTCCCTCAGCCTCTCCTCGTAGGGCTTATGTTCCAAACCCCTCACCAACTTTGTTGCTCTTCTCTGGACTCATTCCAGCAAGTCAACATCCTTCCTAAACTGAGGGGCCCAGAACTGGACACAGGACTCAAGGTGTGGCCTAACCAGTGCAGTGCACAGGGGCAGAATGACCTCCCTGCTCCTGCTGGCCACACTGTTCCTGATGCAGGCCAGGATGCCATTGGCCCTCTTAGCTGCCTGGGCACACTGCAGGCTCATGTTCAGTCTACCGTCGACCAGCACCCCCAGGTCCCTTTCAGCCTGACTGCTCTCCAGCCACTCTGACCCCAGCCTGTAGCTCTGCATGGGGTTGCTGTGGCCAATGTGCAGAACCCGGCACTTGGATGTGTTAAATCTCATGCCGTTGGACTCTGCCCATCTGCCCAGCCTGTCGAGGTCCCTCTGCAGAGCCTCTCTACCCTCCAGCAGATCAACTCCTGCCCCCAGCTTGGTGTCGTCAGCAAATTTACTGCTGATGGACTCGATGCCCTCGTCCAGATCATCAATAAAGATGTTAAAGAGCATGGGGCCCAGCACTGATCCCTGGGGCACACCACTGGTGACTGGCTGCCAGCTGGATGTGGCACCATTCACTACCACTCTCTGGGCTCGGCCCTCCAGCCAGTTCTTAACCCATCGCAGTGTGCTCCCATCCAAGCCATGGGCTGACAGCTTGGCCAGGAGTTTGCTATGGGGAACGGTGTCAAAGGCCTTGCTGAGGTCCAGGTAGACTACATCCGCAGGCCTCCCCACATCCACCAGGCGGGTCACCTGATCATAGAAGGAGATCAGGTTGGTCAGGCAGGACCTGCCCTTCCTAAACCCATGCTGGCTGGGCCTGATCCCTTGGCCATCCTCTAAGTGTTGTGTGATTGCACTCAGGATGACCTGCTCCATAATCTTTCCTGGTACTGAGGTCAGGCTGACAGGCCTGTAATTCCCTGGCTCATCCAACCGGCCCTTCTTGTGGATGGGTACCACATTGGCCAGCTTCCAGTCAGCTGGGATCTCTCCAGTGAGCCAGGACCGTTGAAAAATAATGGAGAGTGGTTTGGCCAGCTCATCTGCCAGCTCTCTCAGCACCCTAGGATGGATCCCATCTGGTCCCATGGACTTGTGGGGGTCCAAGCTGCTGAGGAGAGCTCCTATCACTTGCTCATGGAACACAGGGAAACCATGCAGCTCCCTGGCTCCCTCTGCCAGCTCTGCAGGCCAGCTGTCTGGTAGACGTTCTTTCCAGCTAGTAAAAACTGAGGTAAAGAAGGTGTTAAGTACCTCTGCCTTTTCCTCATCCTGTGTTACAACATTTCCTTCCATGTCAACCAAGGAGTGGAGGTTGTCCCTGCCCTTCCTCTTGCTATTAATATATTTATAGAAGGACTTTTTGTTGTCCTTCACATCAGAGGCCAGTTTAAGTTCCAAATATGCTTTTGCCTCCCTAATTTTCCTCCTACATGCCCTAGCAACCTCTTTAAACATTCCATGGGTTGCCTCACCTTTCTTCCAAAGATGATACACCCTCTTTTTTTCCCTTAGTTCAATTAAAAGTTCATCACCCATCCAGGCTGGCCGTCTGCCCCGGCGGCTCCTCTTCCTGCACACTGGCACAGCCTGCTCCTGAGCCTTCATCAGCTCTTTCTTGAAGTAGGTCCAGCCCTCCTGGACCCCTTTATTTTTAAGGGCTTTCTCCTGCTAAGCCACATGGTAAAGTGGAGCCTCAGCAGTCTTGACACACCACTAACCATTAGGTAAGTATGGGTTTGTGTCAGTCCAGACACAAATTTGTTGGACATTCTTCCTTTATTTTATATCTGAGGTTATTTCATTTATGCCTTCTTATTATTGGTACTTTTTGCAGAATATGATTTTATGAAATATAGTGCTAGTGGTTAATATAATGTCATTGCATATGGTGGAATTAGACTTGATGTGCTTGAGTTTTGCTGCAACCACATGGACTCAAGATACTGGCCTTAGAAGAGTAGCTAAGTGGAGGGGAAGTTGTCACAGTTACGTTGTGTAATGCAAATGCTTTTCACTCCAAATTAAGAGCCAGATTAAATCTATGGGGAATCCTTCACAGCCACGTTATATAAAGATGCAGAAAGTCTGTCTGAAAGCTTTATCTTTGCCTCTCTCTGGTGTATGCTACACAGTGCTAATCTAATGCTAAAATAATTGTACAACCAAACAACATAGCAGCTATGTATTATCTGAGAGATACTAAAGGGTACCAGAGGTGACAACAGCATAGGGGAAAATCTATTAGTTTTTCTTTCTGGAGATTTTAATGGCCTAGAATATACATACTTATAAAAATATGTTTTGGTCTAGGCAACTCTGAAAACATGGAGCTTTCAGTATGGTTATTTTCTGGCATGAGATGATGTTAACAGATGTTGGTACTTAACTATTTTGTCTTAACTCTTTCTTCTTTCTATTCTTTCCATACATGCACATAAGCTCTCTTGCTCATTCTCAGTTCAGCTATGCTCTCCATTTAGCAAAACAGATGTTCTCTTTAAATAGGCTTCAGGTAGTACGGACATATCTGCTTTTCCTTAATGAATCTGTCGTAACCAAATTACATATGCATAAATGCAGCCTAAGTCCTTCAAGGACATACTCATTAGCTATGTCATTTTGGATTCACTCTTTGGAATAAATATGCCCCTGTGGCTGTTTGAAGCATTTAGATTTGCTGTTTCTGTTTGAAAATACCCATTTAATATATATATATTAACTATATATTCCTGTCTACGCAAGAAGACCAAAAAAAAGACAAAAGGATATTATTTTTCACAAAGGTATAAATTAAGTCCTCCTATATTCCACAGCCCTGTATCCTTTTCACATACACAAAATAATAAGATGGGAGTCTTATCAATCACCCCTCATGCTCCTAATTTATTCACAGTGGTATTACTTAGCTAACTGGATTTTCCTTATTTATTATGAAGTGACAGGAAATATTTCTGTCTATAGTAATTCACAAATACAAACACTGTAAGTTATGGGAGATTTTGATTTCTGTCAGTGTATGCTGAGGATATTTTTAATATGTGGCATAAAGTAATATAGCTTGGGATAAAACATGTCTGATACTAAGAAAACATATAGTGTGATCCATCAATGCCAGAAGAGCTTTAAAATGCTGAAGCTTTTATGTTAAAAATATTCCTTATAAATCTTAAACCTAGTAGTGTAGTGTTAAGTCTGGATCACTAGATACAGTGATCTTCGCTGTAGAGTTATTAGGTTATTCTCAACTGTCCAAGCTTCATGACACAATCATGTAGGATTAATCAGCTGAGCCATTTTAGGGTCCACCTTTTTCTTTTTTTTTTTTCAGTGCACTGATTTACACTACTGCAAATGAGGAAGTAGTCATTACAAACAACTTACCCAGTGCCAATATGAAGCACAGTACTGCTGAAAGCAATGAGGAGCTCAACCTCGGTTTCAGTGCCAAGTAATGGAAATGGGCTGCTCCATAAACAAAATATAGCAGTCCTGGTGGTTATTGCAACGGACATTTGGAACCATCACACAATCGCTGTATCTTTCCTTTTCTCCTTTATCTGCTGGCAGTATTCAACATCATTTAGTTAGCTGAGTTTTGGTCCCCTTCATGGTGGTGCAGGGGTCTTCTTTAGAAACAAACACCCACACTTCAGTTGGGCTCTAGGGAAGACAAGGCAGCCAACTACAAGTACTTCAGCTGCAGGCAATCTCCTCTGAATTCTTTTTTTTTCATAATATCAAGGCTATACCTGGCTAAAAAAAAAATAAAAATTAAGAGTTCTAGCTTCTAGTTTCTTTACTCAGACCTAGATGAAACACTTTTTTTCAGCGGGACTGCTGAAAGAACAGTCATGGTAGTGTGTGCCCTGGTACTGGCATATCACCCAAAGAAGCTGGCAAAACACCTTTCCTAATGACCATTCAGCTGCAATAGAAATAAAGGATTTGAAATGTCTATATTAGGGAATAAGAGAACGAGAGTGAGCTCCTAAGACTTCTCCACCTAAGAGAGATTATTTTGACCTGCCTTTGCTTCATTTGTAGAGGAAGATTTACCCTGTAGACCAGTGTCTGGTTCACTGCAAATGAAGGTGGGTTTGCTTGTTGGAAGCTGTTATGTGTGAGCGGGGAATGTAGCAATTGCAGATTCGTAATGTTTGATTATAAATTATGTTTGAGTGCTCATTAATGTACATGAACATGCGTTTCATTACAAAAACACAAGGATTTAATACAGGTAAAAAGTCATTATGACACTCAAGGGCATAATAAAATGTAAGCAATGCAGCATTCCTTCATAACAGTAAACTAATATATATTCTTTTTCAAGATTTGCCCTAATGAATAGGCCCTAATGCCAGACAATGCTGAAAACACTGACAGATGGAAATGCAGTGTTTATAGGCATTTCTCTCCTGTGTTGCTTGGTCTGTGCTCACTTTTTATTTAAGGCTGTTTTTCTACTGAAAGTTGGTCTGAAAAGAATGTGACAGTATTATTGTTATGCTGGGTTTTTTTATTTTTAGAAGTCATGTATTTAGAAGTCACATATGGCATTAATAATGTGACCAAAGCATTGTTCTGTTCCTCCCCTCACAAAAAACAACAAAAAAGGGAGTTTCTCCTTTGCTACAGCAAAATGTTAGTATTATAAAGCAGATAATACAGTCAGATTATGACATTATAAATACATATGGAACCAGTTTTTTGGACCTTAGTTCCTCTTGTGCTGTATATGTATTAGAGGTATCTTTTAAGAAAAGAAGTGTATCTTACCACTTCCAATAAAGATGCTCAGCAGATTCTTCTCCTGTTCTCCAGGAAGTCTCCTGCACTACTGGCTCCACTGTGCAGAGCTTTTCACATTAGTATGAAAGTCTGCATAGTTGTATCACTGCACTGCTCTATGGTACTTCTCAGAAAGGCTAATAATCCTGTGTCAAGCATGTTACTAGTCAAGTGGTGCTAATTACCTTTTTTTCTCTATTTGTTCAACTAATTAACTTAATTAGTTCAACTTCAGCCCATTGTTTTTCACCTGTTTTTAGCTTAAGCTTGCTGCTGCTTTGTCAATTCTAATGAAGAGACAGACCTATTTTTTTCCAAATATGCCAGTTGTGTCATTTAAACATGTTAGTCTTCTCACAGCTGGCAGGTGTGCCAAAGATTAAAGGGAAAATGCAGCCTCACTACAGACCCTGGAAAAATCACTGAGCAAGTCCTCTTGGAGCACACCTATGGATATGTGAGGGAGAACAATGTAATGGAGAAGTTCCAGCATAGCTTGGCCAAGGGTGATGTCACTGACAGCAGAGTTGGAGCACTCACTCCGCAAGGAGAGGCTGTGGGGCCAGGGCAGGTTTAATGGGAGCAGAGGTGACTTCACATCACCTAATGACACCACAGTAGATAAAGAAGCAGATCGCAGAGTTGGGGCTGGACTTTTCATAGAGGCACCTGGTGGGAGAGCAAAAGACGTTGTCAAAAACAGGAGAGGTTCAGGGTGGATTTAAGGTTTTTTTACCCACAAGGACCACTAGGGAGCAGAGAAAATGTACAGGATGATGCTGCTTTCTCCCTCCCTGAAGGATTTCCAGAACACATAGAATAAAGCCCTGAGCAACCTGATCTGCCCTCATGAGCTGAGTCTGCTCTGAGCAGTGATTTGGATGAGAGTCCTCCCAAAGTCTCTGCAGGCCTAGGGTATTGTGTAGTGTTTTGGTTTCCTCCATGGTATTCCATCACTGTTGATGGAAGTGGAGGGGACCTACATGGTGCAGTTAAGCTGACATTGCTCTGCTGGCTTTGGATCTGGAGAAATATATTAGGTATTGTCAGTGCGCTGAAAACCACTGTGTGGATACATCTCCCTTCCAGAGAAGACTGTCAGTTGGCTGTGGGTTTTTACTGTGGAGAAGTGGCATGAATTGTGCTAATCAAACCATTTTCCATCTAGGACAGTGAGCTGTGCCTCCAAAAACATGCTCTGTAATGTGACCAGTGTATTTTATACTATGCTGTTGAGAATGCATTCATAGTGATCCACTTCATTAAACCTTCAGTTTAAGAACCTTCTCTAGACTTGTCAATTATGATTAAAAAACCCTACCCACTTTCCACCTGGCATACATGGAATGTTCAAACACAAGAGGAAGAAATGGAAGCACAAATAGCTCAAGTAACTTATCCAAGATCATACACTTTATATCATTGCTAGGAAACAGATCCATTTCTGTTTGCTTCTGATATTATAATCTAGACCTGGGAACATTTTTCTTCATTTTTTAGCTGAGTATACAATGAGTAAGAACTTTTGAGTGCTAAAATGAAAGTCCTTTTTCTGTTTTCAGGGACTTAGCAGGAGCAAGAAACAGACCCCTTTTCTTTTCACCATTTGTGTGATCACGAGGTCAGGAGTTTTCATGTCATGAGAGGGAAAAAAAAGACAACACCAAAAAACACCAAGAGAAAATGGCAGCCTTTTCCATATGAATCAAAATGTTACAGAGTAGGAATTGTCTGGGTTTGACTGCCAAGTCTTGCAAAGTGCTGCATTTTTTTCCTATGTTAAATATGGACAGAAAAGTGCTACTGAATTCAGGTCCCCTTGTAGGACCAGAGTTAGGGATGGCAAAATCAGACAGGAATGTGAAGCAGCTTTTATTGTTGCATTTCATCTCATTCTTAGCTAGCTCCAACCCACTGCTGCCAGTGCAGAACGGATTCACAGCCACAGAATGAATAATTTTTAGAGGATAAAATGATGCCTTGATTTATTATTATTTGAATTGCTCTACAAGCTTCATGCTTTGAAGGAAAAATACGTAGCCTTTCCCTCTCTGGAGCTTCTTTATGCTGTGTTCCTCTGGCTTGTTCCTTCGTACCAACAGATCAGCCTGGAGAACCATAAATCAGACACAATTTGAAGATCAGCAAAAGAAATCGATAGATACTGAGACATTATTCTTAGTAGTGGATTTCCCCTGCTTTCCATGAACTATTATTTTAGTTAAAATTGAAGTGCCTTAGACAGACAAATCCTGTACAGAAGCAAAATAACATTTATTTTTATTGTAGTCTACAAAGCTCTTAGTAAGTATAGAGGATGCAGGCTTTGTGCTTCACATTCTTTAACCTCCATTTAGCTTCAATTTTTGGCTTTTGTGAACAATTTTTCTAGTATCATGGGATACCTCTTTCATCACAATGTTTCCAGTAACATCAACAAAAACTCTGAAAGTCAAGCCCTCTACAAAGGATTAAGGACTACTCTGCAGGGGAAACATCCGTTTTACTGTACTTCAACTATGAAATATGTTACTTGCAAGCAAATGCAATCCTTGAATCCATTGTAATTTAAGAAACTCAGCGATTTATCACCTTGGGCATGGCAATAGTTCTAGGAATAAAATGACTGTGATCACTTAACTGCTATTAGGAAGTGAACATTCCATCCTAGAGTAGGAAAAGGTTACCTTCCCGAGTGAAGGGTATATGTCCACATCAGCTACTGACAGATAATCTTTTGCCACAGTAGATTAAGTGGGTGAACCAGGGCTAATGTGTCCTCACTTTTACCTTTGATGTTTTGCCAGTTTTAATGGCTCTGCATGGATAGAGTTCTGCATGAGCAAACGGAATTTTCCAAGGCTTGTAACCTTAGAGGTGACTCTGTTTTTAAAATTTCACAGAATCAGAGATTTGTACCATCTAATCATGGGCATTTGGAAATAATGGCAATGTTGTTTAAATAAGTAAATGTGGTGAAATGTATAGTGTAGAATTATGCCAAGCTGCAGGGATCAAATTTCCAGTCAAGTTCACAGGCTCAACACATAGTTATTATAGAAAGTGAACAGTGTGTGTGAGGATGAGAGAAGGAATGTGAAATTTTGTATACTCTCTGTAACACTCAATAACCATTTAAATAGCTGAATAGTACTGTGTATGTTGTGCTTCAGATCCTGACCAGTGTTAATAGAGTTGAGATCCCTTTGAGGTTGCTTTACATCCATGTTTCCATAATTTCATGCAAAGATTCCTTTTTGGCTGCATGTTGTTTTGGACAAGCCAGCCAATCTGTACTCCACTAATTGAACTAGAATGAGGAAAAATTTCTTACAGTGTGTTGTGCATTTAGGCTGACTGGTATTAAAAGCCTTTAAGTGAAGAGCACTGGGAACTTTCTGTGTTTTAACCATTCTTGTAGGTTACTATATCTGCATTGATTTCCTAGTTACTCCATGTCAGAACGTTGCAGAATTTTGGGTTTTTTTTTCAAACTCATGTTCTGTTCAGGTTTTTACTATACATAGACTCTCAGTAGCACACACTGCCAGTCACCAGTGGTGTGCCCCAAGGATCAGTGCTGGGCCCCATGCTCTTTAACATCTTTATTGATGATCTGGATGAGGGCATCGAGTCCATCATCAGTAAATTTGCGGACGACACCAAGCTGGGGGCAGGAGTTGATCTGCTGGAGGGTAGAGAGGCTCTGCAGAGGGACCTTGACAGGCTGGGCAGATGGGCAGAGTCCAAGGGCATGAGACTGAACACATCCAAGTGCCGGGTTCTGCACATTGGCCACAACAACCCCATGGAGTGCTACAGGCTGGAGTCAGAGTGGCTGGAGAGCAGTCAGGTGGAGAGGGACCTGGGGGTGCTGGTTGATGGAAGGCTGAACATGAGCCTGCAGTGTGCCCAGGCAGCCAGGAGGGCCAATGGCATCCTGTCCTGCATCAGGAACAGTGTGGCCAGCAGGAGCAGGGAGGTCATTCTGCCCCTGTGCACTGCACTGGTTAGGCCACACCTTGAGTCCTGTGTCCAGTTCTGGGCCCCTCAGTTTAGGAAGGATGTTGACTTGCTGGAGCGTGTCCAGAGAAGGGCAACAAGGTTGGTGAGGGGTTTGGAACACAAGCCCTGTGAGGAGAGGCTGAGGGAGCTGGGGTTGCTTAGCCTGGAGAGGAGGAGACTCAGGGGTGACCTTATTGCTCTCTACAACTACCTGAAGGGGGGTTGTAGTCAGGCAGAGGTTGGTCTCTTCTCCCAGGCGGCCAGTACCAGAACAAGAGGACACAGTCTCAGGCTGTGTCAGGGGAGGTTTAGGCTGACGGTTAGGAGGAAGTTTTACACAGAGAGAGTGATTGGCCATTGGAATTGGCTGCCCGAGGAGGTGGTGGGGTCGCCGTCGCTGGGGGTGTTCAGAGCGAGGCTTGACAGGATGCTTGGTTGCATGGTTTAGTTGATTAGGTGGTGTTGGATGATAGGTTGGACACGATGATCATGAAGGTCTCTTCCAACCTGGTTTATTCTATTCTATTCTATTCTATTCTATTCTATTCTATTCTATTCTATTCTATTCTATTCAAATGCCTAAGGATGTTGTTAAATTTATCTCTGTAAAATATATCTGTTCTCTCATTCTTGAACTCAAGTGTCTCTTAGTGTCCCAGCTACCAAGTGCAAATGAATCTGAATTGCAGATATTTGAACCTAAATACTTCATGATAGGTAAATGAGCTTTGGATAATACTTTCTTGCTATGAGAGAAATTTAGTAATAGCATAAATGGCTAAATGATTTTTATCTGGAGTGCAAATTGCTTGAAATGTGGGATGCCAAAGGAAGAGTAAAACATAGCACTAAGATGATTTTTGAGAAGGAATAGAGATTATAATAGGCTGAATAGTTAAGGGTGTGAGATATTTTACTTTGTTTGCATCATCCCATTAGTTCTCACATGTACCTTTCCTGCTGAATTGCTCTGCCTGTCTTTCCTTCTCTTAGAATAAAAATTCTCCTCATTTTTCACATATTAGGTGCCTGATGAGGTCACATTACATTTTTCCACAAACTTCATTCCAGGTTCTTCTGAGGCTTTATTGTTGGTTTGTGGTTGCTTGGGTTGTTGTTGGTGGTTTTATGGAGGTTTTGGGTTATTTCTGATTGTGTTTTTGTTTGGTTGGTTGGTTGATTTTGTTTTTAATGTGTTTGCTGGCATAGACAAAATAATGTTTGAGCTGCTTAATTTGTAACAGCTCAAAATGAGTCACGTTCTTTAATTATACTATAGTTAGGAATTTACCTATGGTAAGAATTGCTGTGTAACAAAGATACTGTAATGTTAACTCAGAACTTAGCTATTTCTGTTTACATTGTTAATGACTTCTGTGCACATTGTTCTGTAAGTACTGAGTACACTACAGATGCACCAAAGATTGTCCCCTGAATGACATTGTTCTCAGTGACTTCTTCATGGATTTTTTTCTTCTAGCCTGAAAGTATTTAAATATTGTAATTTTTGATGTATCTGTTTTCTTCAGTTTGTGGATCACCAGTCATAATAACAATTGAAAGCTGTACTTTGGGCTCCTAAAGTCCACTATGCTAGTCTCTAGGCAAAACAAAGACATTAGGTCAAAATCCTGTTTCTTCTTAGCAGCAAACAAATTCTGCCACATTTATTCAATGTGAGTAGAAACTAAAAGCAAGAGTAGCTTAATGTAAAGGAGTAGTCAATGTAAAGGAAGTGTGTTTGGAACACAGATTGGAAGTGTCTGGTTGGAAGCATGGCCACCATAACTGTCACTTGAACACTGATTCCCCTTATGGTCTTCACGTCTGCTCCATTCTCTGGCCCTGCTGTTGTCTTGTCTTTTCTCAATAAACAGAAATAATTTAACTTCATAGAACCAACCTGTAGAAAACTGGCACCATGCAAATCAGCTGATCACTGACTTGACAACTTGAGTCACATCATAAAGTTACTGCCCTGCCAAATCTGTTGTAAAAACCCCTGAGGAGCTGACACAATGAATCAGCCCTCCCTGATGAGGTTTACTGTGTTTTAGGGTTTTGGATTGTTTGGGGATTGTTTTTTTTGTCTAAATGCTAAGCATCTGTCTGTTCTTCTGCTTTCCTCTTTTTCTTTGGCAATGTTGTTGAAAACAAATGGAATATGTGCATAAAACATTCATGGCACAGTTAGTTCTCTTCAGAAACTCTGAGGTTACCACTGGACCAACAGAAATGTCATCTTGAATCAACACAGTGTCATGCAGTGATTACAGTTAGCTGCTCTGCATTTACTGTGCATTGCTATTGCTTTGTTTTTTGCCTGCTTGACATGGAAGATTTGTAACAGCTCATCGGGAGAGAAGTTTCAAATCATTTATTAAAAAAATCTATCCAAAAATTTTACAAAAGATCTGACCAGGGAAGATGGGAAAAGATAAGAAAATAATTCTTGTGCTGTTGATGTATCACTACTAATTTACATTATTTTATCTTCAAAGATGGAAAAGCATCATTAATAATTTATCATGTCATCACTTATTAGGGTGTCATATGTCATCAGTGTTCTCAGCCCCCAGTTTCTGCATGCTTATGCTTTTCTTAGAGTGAACTGACTCAGCAGGGTCAATAAGATGATTTAGATGTCAGTGATCTTGTGCACAAAACACAGAAAGGATGACTGGCTGTGGAACTCTTAAAAAAATTAGACCTTTGTAATTCTGAAGCTAAAAGACAATTACACAGATACAAAGAAGTTTCTGATGAGGGTATCCATTTAGTAGAATAGCAGAGCAAGTTTCAGGAGAGAAAAAAGATCCTTCTTGAAATTGGGGTGAAGCCAGTCTTTTAGGCTTCTCATAAAAAATGTAAGGGAACTAATCTAGAGCAGCCTGTCTTTATGATTTGTTTTATTCTTTCATAGCAAGGCCTCATTTCAAAGGTCTCCTTGTGATACCGCTCTTAAGTACCAAGGTTTTGTAGGAAAGTCTTTCACCCTTTATTGAAGCTCTCCACCTTTGTATTAATAATTAAACAACTGCTAGGCAGGAATCCATAAGATACAGCTCCCAAAACATATTAGTGCCTTTCTTCTTGCCTGTTGAACTTCTTGCCTGCTAAATGAGGCCTGTGCAAGAAATAATTTTTTAAAACTATTTTATCTGAAATTCCACATTCCCTTCAGTAGCTTCTTATTTCAGGAGTGCATTTGGTTTTGACCAGAAACTTTTGGGTTAAAAAAAAAATATATCTGGTCATCTCTATGCAGCAGCATCTCTGCATCCCTAAATTCTCTGTGATGAGTCTTCAGAGATTTACTCTGATGTTACGAGACATCAGCATTAGCAGCAACGTTAATTCATGTACACGGTCCTAGAGACATGATGGGTGCATTTAAAAATATGAATAATACAGCTAAATACATTTGTTACTGGAACATCTTTGCTTTGCCTCCTAGTACCATTAAACTTGCCTTCAGACTATAATAATTTACTGCTTTCTTGCAGTTTGAAGGGTGGAGGATGGCATTCATCTCTAAACTCGTAATTTTAGGGAAAATTAAGTTTTACTGGTACTTCCACCAAAATTATGCAGCTTTAGTTACATTTTGCCATCTGCAATTAGATTAATCTTCTCCAAACTAATGAAGTGTAATTTGTAAATGAACTATTTGTTTCTCTGAAAGGATTGCTCCAGTCATCTAGCTGTCAAGTCTCCTCCAAATGGATGCATTGTTAATCAGGGATGTCAAAATCTAGCCTATTTGAATTAGATTGGCTTTCTGGGGTTGTCACTGGGCTTGGCTCTTTGACAAAAGGGTAGGGAGGGCAAAAAAGGCTCCTGTTTCTCTTTTTCCTCAATGCCACAGTGAGGCAGAGGTGCATGATAATCCATGATACTGTATGTCTTCTGTCTGTCATTTGACAGTGTAAAAAAGTCTTAGTGATTAGATCTTACAGAACATTTTGCTGTTGTAGATTTATCGTACTGTGGTATGACAGAGGTGAAAGCTAAGAACAATTCCTTTATGATTATATATTAAAAAAAAAAAAAATCAGATATGAAAATTACACAGTACAGTTTTCACAGTAATGATAACATGATACAAAGGCCTTGTTAGCCCTGAAGAGGCTTAAATTACCCTTTTAAAAAGTCATCTCTTTGTAATGTTTCTCCCATCAGTGGTTCTTGATTCCACAAATCGCAGGTTTTAATATGTCTTTCAGCTCTCATGTAATATATCCTCATTATTCTCAGCCAATATTCTTTTCACAGGCTCTGTACTTCTATGTGTATGTGTGGTTTGGGTTTTTGGTTTGCAGAAGGGAGGGTGCTGGGATATTTTTATGGAACACCAGCAGCCGCTAATCTTGTTCAAAACACATACACGCTCCTGATACTGCAGCTGAGCTGGTTTAGACACTTCCAATAGCATTTATCCTGAGGAGTTGAGCTGAGTGAAGAGTTGTGCAAATGCATGCAGAATACATAGTTCAGGGTGGCAAAACTAACGTATTTCCCCTATAATAATTTGAAAGCAACTGGATTTATTCATTATTTAACAGTTTTGTCTTTCTGGTAACTTCTTAACTGCCCACAGATACTTGTGGCTTTCTCATCTCTATCCTTCGAATCTTTATTTATATTCTGAGTACATGTTTTTAGTTATCTGCAGATAGTTCAACTGTTGTTTTGGCATAGTTATTTTTTTTGCTACCAAAGTCATATGTCACTGATTTCCCCCCCCCCCTCTGATAAGAATATTTTAGCACTATCCAATAAGGAATGAAGATAACTCTTAAAATCAAATGCTCATTTCAGATATGTGAGCAATGTAGCTTACAGTTGTTTCTTCATGCTAAAACAGTTTGAGAGATCAGAAGTCTGCAGAAGGCAAACAAAAGGCACTACAAACATGCCAAAATGAAAATTAGTTCTGGATTTGAACAGGCATTAATGAACAATGTTCCACTACCATTCACTTTGCTCTGTGGCCTGTGGCAGTTTGAATGTATTTCTCTTTAATGCCAGATCTGAACGTCACACTCAAGCAGAGACAGCCCAGCTTTCCTGATGGGCATCCCACTTCAGAGCTTACAGCTCTCCTGGCCGTTGTGACTCGCATCTCCACCTGAAGTTCTGCTAGTGTCAAGACATCCTAAGAATAACCTTTGTATTGATGTGCATTCAATAACTTGTTCAACAGCAGATAGTTGTCCTGGCCCAGGATCAGATAGATGTGAAGCAGTGTGAGGTGGTGGCAGTTGTGGTTTTTTCTTGCTCTTCACCTCCAGTGCAGTCTGGAGTCAATGGGGATGGAGTCATTGGTCTCCCTTGTCCTCCTTATTTCCTTCTTGTGCTCAAAGGCAACTCTCTTAAGAAACAAGGCTCTGTCTTTTTCCACTTCCCAGTTTGTGCTGTCTCCAGCCATATTCATCTGCCAATGAACATTAGGCAGATGTGCCCTGTCATGTTCGAAACTTAAATAGCATTTGCAAACAAAGTTAAACAACATTTATAAGATACGTTGGGCCAAAGGTATTAGGCAAGAGCTGTGGCATTAACCTGAGCAGCTGAAATTTATGATGACTTGAAAATTCAGCATTATTTTACTAGACCAAGGTCTCATCCAGAGGCCAGCTGATGGGTAGAGGGATTTTCACAAGGGAGCATTTACTGCAAATGAAGGAATAAGTGTGTTTGCAATTAGAGACTTTAGGGGAATGTAAAAGCTCAGCCCCTGGAATTGGATTTAGATGTGACTGTTCTATTTTCTGTGATTGATCAGGCTTGTGCAATGCCTCAGCTTTTCATTAATGTCACTGGCTAGATTCATAGGCTCTGCCACTTCAGCAGAGGGAAGGCCACTCAAATTCTTCTTCCATTCTCCTTTCCTTATTTCCCTGGAGTTCAAGGCTCAGCAATCAAAGTGCACATCAACCAGCTGGAACTGAAACTTTTTCTGTCTCAATGAGCAGACTCTGAAAAAGCCTGCTTATACGGATCATTTGTATTTGCTATTTGCCATTGCTATTCATCTTACGAAAAGAAGTAAAATCCATCATCTGCATTAGTCCTAACATCCTGTAGGATACTATTTATCATGCCTGTGCAGATAGGTGTCCCTGCCATGTGTTTATCCTACAGCCATCCATGATTTCCTTGGTGTGTGTCTCTCTTTCCAAAAAATGTTAATGCTCTTTAGAGAGACTGAAAGAGCAGTCATGGGTCAAGGATGACCTTCAGTTATGGAAGAGACTATGAGTCATTTATTTTCTCATAAGCCAAAGGATTATCATGCTTACTGGACCATGGAAGGCCTTTCAGAATTTACTGCCAGGGTTCCCCTTGGGCCTTATAAAAACTTTAATCATGACAGTATCTTAAAAAACAAACAAATAAAACCAAAACAAAAGTAGCACTTACTTCCTTCACAAACTTTCAGGGAGTCAGCTGTCTAAAACAGGGGGAAGATGGAACTCTGACCTTTTTTTTTAACCTATCCCCTTTTTTTATATTACCATTATTATGAGTATATATAGGCAAATATTTCTCTGTTCTCTGGCATTTGAAGTGTAAATAATAACACTGCTATCTGTAAAGTCCCTTCTAACTCAAATTGTTCTATGATTCTTTGATCTTTTCTGACACAAGATGAAACCATCTTCTAAGAAAGGGTCTTTTTAAGTGTTGCTGTTAAGAAAACTACAGCTTATTTAGTTAGGCACCACATGGTGCTTGGTTGCAGTGAAACTGAACAAAAGGTAATAGCATGTTATGATTGCCAGAAAGGGCAGGTAAAGAAGTGATACAGCCACTTATTCTTTCTCCTGTTTTTCTCTAGACCACCTATCTCCAGCAGCTTCCCCTTGTGTTATGCTATTTCTCTGGCTGCTAATGAAAGCTGGCAGCTGTCCTACTAGCTGCCTTAATCTTCAGTTAGCCAGTTGGACACTGTTGATGGAAGCAGCAGATTTGAACACAGAGGCATATATTTTCACCTTCATAGTGTGCTCCCCAACAAGCTGGGGGGGGTGGGGGGGGAGGGGAACACGACAAAAAACTTTAAAAAAAAAATAAAAAAAATTCAAATTACCAGCTGAATGTTTTATTTATACACATACTCGTACAGGAGCACAAGCTCAACAGACCTTTTCCACTCCTTAGCATAGTAAATGAGCAGGTGGCTCAGAATGCACTTGTATAGAAGTTGTAATTTGTAGAAGGATGGTTTAAAGATATATTAAAAGGGAGAACATCCATAACTGCCTGTGCATGAAGCAGTTTCTTTTTGCTCTCACTGCTGGGGCTGACATTTTATTTATGTGATCTCCAAAGAACCTTAGTGAATTAGCTCAAGGAAGCAATACAAAACTTTAACTTAGGTCAGGTAATGAAGTCTGCAGTTGCAGTTGGCTTCCCTGGGTGATTTGGCAGAACAGCATTCTGTTTTCTCTTGGCCTTGGAAATCCTCAGGCTTAACTCACAAACTTTCACTTGAGCACTTAAAATATCCGCTATCTAACTGATAAATTAAAAATGACAGAAGATGAGAAATGGAGAATGAGTTGGTTATTCTGAGTTCAGCACTAAAGGACAGTAGCTCAGATGATTCACCTTCAAGGACCAAAGGCAGAAACAGTATCCCGTTTGATGATGAAAGCTGAGTGCTCTCCCCGAAGGGATCTACAACCCAGTGTGAATTTAAGGGATATAGCATCTAAGACTTGACTTCCACTGAACCATAAGGGTCACTGCTGAGCAGCTGGGAATAGCCTTCTACTAGTGGGAGTCTATCAAGCAGCTGACAGAGGTGGAGGAGTGCAGGCAAAAGCACTCCTTGGGTCATCTCATCACAAAGGCACAATGCATGCATGGCAGAGCTGCCAAGTTACACCATATAACTATGTTGCACTGCACTAAATAGAAATTAAATGTATTTTCAGCAAGAAATCAACCAATTATTCCTTTATTTCTTTTTTTGGTACAAAAATGCAGAGAGGAAGTATGATTAGCCTCTGTTTTAACCCAGTTTGTTAGAGTGCTTTAAATCCCCAAGGAACTTCACCTGTTTTATCATTGATTGGTAGAATATACCATACCTGCTTCTGCTGCTTGTTTTTTGTTTCAGGGCTTGTCTCTTTTTTTTTTCAGATACTGAAAATTATTTAACATTATGGCATAATGTGCCTTCTCTCTAGAGAGCAAAGAGGCAAAAATACTGAAACTAAACAATGTCTTCATCAATTTGTGGGGGAAAATGCAAAATAAACACTTTCGTTTTCTTGTAAGAAAAGGTCATGACTTTCACATTGTTCTTCAGTCAGGATTTGCAGTATTTGTTTAGTCATATGGAATTTGTCTCAGAAAAAAATACATAAATTAGTAATTGGATTTCCTAAACCCCAAACTTTTTTTTTTTTTTTAATGAAACAGAAGATAAACATTTTCTTTGTGTAAGCATGTGTCATTGCTGCCTATCAATAGAGTATCAGAGGAGTTCCAGACTACTGAGCAGGCTTGAAAAACTCTGTTGATCAGATGCTAGTGGCAGTCTAGCAGTACAGGAGTGATGCTCAGCGCAGATTCATTCATAAACACCTAGATATGTTTCCAGTGCAGAACTCTGCTCTGCCATGCAGCACTGTTTCCAGTGCTGGTGGTATTTTAGTGATGTAAGATACCTTTATACAATACATGGAAGGTGTTACTTCATATCTCTGCTGAATTAATTAAAATCAGAGTTTCTGGGCTTTCCCACTTCAGAAGAAATGCACTGTAGGTGAGTGTGTATGCAAAGTCCTAAAGAGGGGTGACATTATTTAGTGGTCATTCTAGATGTGTTCACTCTTTCCATTAAAAGGAGATCTATTAGTAGCTATGGACATAAATGCATGTATGTATATATACATAAATATGTTTAGGGTGTGAGTGTTTATATGCATGGCAATAAATACTGTGTTTGCAGCAGTAGCTCTTCTGCCATCTTTTACACAAAATCACTGAATGATAGGTGTTGGAAAGTTGTTCATTGAGTCCAACCCCCTTGCCAAAGCAGGTTCATCACAAAAAAAAAACCCGTCACACAGGAACACACCCAGGCAGGTTTTGAGTGTCTCCACAGGTAGAGACTCTGCCACCTCTCTGAATAGCCAGCTCCAGTGCTCCATCACCCTTAAATTAAATAACTTCCTCCTCATGTTGAGATGGAACTTCTTACATTCAAGTAATCCCTTGTCCTATCTTTGGGCATCACTGAAAAATAAATGGTCCCATCCTCCTGACTCCCACTGTAAGTATTTCTAAGTATTTATGAGCTCCCCCTCAGTCTTCTGTTTTCCAGACTAAAATGACAAAATTGTCTCAGTCTGTCCTCATAATCATCTTCTAATCATTGTTGTGGCCTTATCCAACCTTGTGTATGAAAACACTGTATCAAGGTCATCAGGAGGTGGAAGGATAGGATCTTTTCTGTTGTCTTTTCCGCCCCAGTTGGCTGTCTAAAGATTAGTTACAATCTAGCACAGATTTCATTTATAATCAAAGTATTGCAGGGTGCTCCATGTTAGTAACAAGTGTCAAGGAAGAAAGCAATTTCAGAATTTGTATTTAATCTGCCATCCTTGTGGATTAAAAAAAAAATATGCAAATGCAAGGGAAATGATACAAAGATATGTAGCTTCACTCTTTAATAAATAAGTCATGATGCTGACAATATTTTCAGATGGCAAGTGCTGACTAAGTGAGATAAAATGGCCATGAAGTTGAGGTTGCTGTGTAAGCTTATTCACTTACATAGACTAAATTTTAGCTATTGTGAATGCTAAAGAAATTAGAACAGAGAAATTACTGGCTCACAGTGCCCAGAGCAAGTGAAGCTACTTGAGTGTACATGAAACCTTTTGTCAAATGCTTCAGAGCGTCAATGATTCTGCATAGTAGAGTGGTATGGAATGTTTCTGTATTTTCAGTACCTGATCCCAACTTTGAGAACTGGTCACATGAAGTCTGTTGAAAATGTCTGTTTTGAAAAACAGATTGTGGGCCAAATTCCTCCAAAGTAATTCACTTTTCATGGCAGCAGAGCAGTGTCATCTCTCTAAAACTTTTTTAGAAGTAATTTAAAGTCCTTTCAGAGATAATTAACATATTCTGCATTTTAAGATGTATAAAACAGAAATACTGTTTTCTCAGGGTGTGTGGAGATGTTTTCTTTAAACAGTGAAACGTGGGAACTTTTAGCACTCATTATCCAGAACACAGAGAAAGAGAAAATGCCAGAAACATCCATGTGCTCAGCCTGTCTCAAAGCATGACTTGTGTGGAGCTCTTCCTTTACAATCTGTTTCACAGAATCACAGCATAGCCCAGGCTAGAAGGGATCTTAGAGATCATTTCCTGCAACCACCCCTCCATGGGCAGGGATGCCTCTCAACTGGATTCGGCTATTCAGGGCCTCAGCCAACCTGGTCCTGAGCACCCCCAGGGAGGAGACATCCACAACCTTCCTGGGCAGCCTGTTCCAGTCTCACAACCCTTGTATGGAAGAACTTCTTCCTAAAATCCAGTCTAAACTTACTCTCCCTCAGCTTAAAACTATCCCCCCTTGTCCTATCTCTAGACACCTTAATTAAAAGTTCCTCTCCAGCCTTCCTGTAGGATGCCTTCAGGTACTGGAAGGCAGCTACAAGGTCCCTCTGAAGACTTCTCTAGGCTGAACAACCCCATCTCACTCAGCCTACCCTTATAGCAGAGGTGCTCCAGCCCTTCGATCATCTTTGTGGCCCTCCTCTGGATTCACACAAACAGCTGTGTGTCCTTTTGCTGGGGACACCAGAACTGGACACAGTATTCGAGGTGGAGCCATGACAAGAGCAGAGTAAAGTAAAGGGGCAGAATCACCTCTCTTGACCTGCAGGCCACACTCCTCATGATGTGGCCCAGGACACAATTTGCCTTCTGGCCTCATGAGTGCACTGGCAGCTCATGTTGAGCTTATCATCACACAACACACCCAAGTCTCTCTGCTACTCTCTGCACCCAGCCTGTGTTTATGTCTGGGATTGGCCCAAACAAGATGCAGGACCTTGCGCTTTGGCTTGTTGAACCTCATTCCATTGTCACTGCCCCACTTCTCTAGCCTGTCAAGATCCTTCTGAATAGCATCCTTGCCCTCAATTGAGTCCAGCACACCACACTGCTTGGTGCCATCAGCCAAAAACAACAGTAAGAGACTCACTTGGATTTCTTATACCACACAGCTGAAAACTGCTTTGTGATTATGTTCAGTACCATTATTCTTGTCATCCAGAGTGGAAACAGAGGCCCAGAGGAGTAAATAACACTTGGGCATGATTAATCATTGAAAAGCAGTGTGCGTGATTGGCAAACCTGGACTTGGTTGTACTGTCTTTCAGCATATTGGCTAAACCTCTCCACTAATATTGGAGGGCTGGAGCACCTCTCCTATGAGGACAGGCTGAGTATGTTGGGATTGTTCAGTTTGAGAAGAGAAAGCTCCAAGGAGGCCTTCCAGTATCTGAAGGGGGCTACAAGAAAGCTGGTGAGGGACTTTTTAGCATGTCTGGTAGTGATAGGACTGGGGGAAATGGATCCAAGCTAGAGAAAGGGAGATTTAGATTAGATGTCAGGAAGAAGTTCTTCACCATGAGGGTGGTGAGACACTGGAACAGGTTGTCCATGAAGGTGGTAGAAGCCTCATCCCTGGAAGCTTTTAAGGCCAGGCTGGATGTGACTCTGGGCAACCTGATCTAGTGGAGGGTGTCACAGCCCTTCGCAAGGGGGTTGGAACTAGATGATCATTGGGAGTCCCTACCAACCCTGACAATTCTGTGGTTCTGTAATGTTGATTAAAAGTGTACACTTGTTTCCTCTTTGGGTAGCATTCCTTTTCCCTGTACCTTAGTGGATGTTCAGAGTCAGAGACAAGGCAGTTGTTTGCTCTTTTGGGTAGAAAATACCTACTTCATTAAATTCTTACAAAGACAAATTTAGTGCTGCTAGTTCAAGAGGATGGATACATGGCTATATTAATTAATAATGCCATGCATATTTATAACTGTAACAAACTGTATGATTTATAATTGTGCACTTCATAATTATGTAATACAAATTTATTATATGTTGTAGCTATCTAGTGTATGTAATATATATTATACCATTATAATTATACTTAATTATAGTAGTTCTAGTAATAACTACCCCTCAACCTATGTGCTTTGACTGCTCTGGTTTATAATTCAGCAGTTTTATCATGAGTGGATGGATACTCAATATCATCTTAATACATTTTAATGTTAATCAAAATCTGTGCACTTGAGAGTCACTTCAAAAGGACCAGAGTTTGCACCTCTCTTATGTTCTGCAGAACTTTTCTGAAGGGAAGCAGTGTCCATAGACTTTAAGGGCCCTTGACAACCAATGCTTTAGCTCTTTCTATCATGGTCATGCCAGCCAGTCCCTTCTAATACAGATGGTTCATCAGGCTAGAATATAGGAGTTTGAGAGAGACTTAAGTCCAAAGATCTTTACAGTTTTTCCAAATTCAGGAAATTCTCAGAAGAGAAGGTGGCATTTAGGTTTGCAGACATAAATATTGTTAAACTACTTCAACAAATTTTAGCTGAGATTCAAGTGTGTGCTGTCCAAGCTCCAAGAAACTGTGAGGGAATTCAGGTGCATACAGGTTTGCTTGTTTTCCTGTAGGTATCCTCAGTGCCCAAGATATTCTGGTTCCAGAGGCATAAAGAGTTTTTAACAAGGGGTAGAGGGAGAAGTCTGCCTTTAAACTATGGCCAGATAGTGTTACTGGTCTACAAACAGCACCCTGGGATTTGTCAGACTCCTGTGTTTAATATGGAGAAAACAAAATACTGAGGTAAAATCTAGCAAGATCAGGAAACAAGTCATGGTAGTCAGAGCACTGGTACTTGAAGGCTGTCTTAGCATTAAGAGAAAACATGATCAATGCTGAAGTCAAATACTGCTTTTATAAGTAGACTTTCAGCTCCCTGGGATCAAGACAGATGACTTTTGACTGTGTTCTCCAATTTTAGAAGATATGAGCAGTTCTAAGTGGCAGGACTTCCTTGACTGGAGGAGTTAATACGGCTGCTGCATGGCTAGTGATAAATTGGTTGGTTATTGATAAATTTAATTTATGTCATGTCATATAGAATGGAGAAGAAAATCAGTATATATGGAAACTAGTTATCCCTTCCTTTCAATTATATTGCTTTACAGCACACTGTGTTACCTCCAACACCCTTTTGAAAGTCTGATAAACCCAGTCTATTTCTAGCTAAAGATGGAAGGAATTAACTGCAAACATCAGGGTTTCTCCCTGCAGCTTTGGAGCAATGCCCACTCCTTATTCTTTAAAAGGGCCTGAATTTTAATTCAATAATTATTTTTTTCATCAAGTCAGTTTCATCCTGAGAAGCACTGAATTCCCTTCAAGTCTTACTCATTTTCCAGTGGTTTTTTTTCCCACTTATGTCAATGGGAATTGTGTGGATGTTCAGCACATTTTAGAACCAAGTCCTTCATCCCTGTGATGAAGGGATGCTCATCTGCATGCTGTTTCTGCTGCAAAGCTGCTTTAGCAGGTGAATTTGTTGTGTGTGTTCCTCACAGAAATCTGTGTCTAGTGTTCATGGGTTTCATTCTGTTTATCTGTTCCCTGCATTCTATCATTACTGGGTCATGACACAAAAATGAAGTATTGGTTTCCTTGGCAGCAATAATTGTGCAAAATCTTTTATAAATTCAGGGGGTGTGGATTGTAGAACAGATGGCATCTATCCTTTCTGACAGTGCTTTGGTTTTACTTAACAGAGCAGTGATTAGCACATCCTTATTTTTTCCAAGGAAATGTTGGAATGAGATGTTCATGAGATGACCCACCCTTCCCACCTTCCTATCTTCCTTCCTTCCTTCCTTCCATCCTTCCTTCCTTCCTTCCTTCCTTCCCACCTTCCTATCTTCCTTCCTTCTTTCCTTCCTTCCTTCCTTCCTTTCTTCCTTTCTTCCACTCCTCCTCTCTTCCTTTCTTCCTCTTAGGACAAGAGGACTCTTCCTCTTGTCCTTTCATCCTTTCTTCCAAATGCCTTCTGAATTCCTTCCTTTGGAATTCCAAGTTACTTCCTTCCAAATTCTTTCCTTGCTTCCTTCTCTTCATGACTCTTATAAATCAAATATTTTTGCACTTCCTTCATAAGGAACCTCCTAAGCAAATAAAAGAAGTCAATATCTCCCTGAAGCCAGAATCTATTTCACACAATTGGAGAGCGCCTGTCATTCCAAAAATAAATAGCAGGAAGGAGAGGACTTGACTGCCTTGATAATCAAACATTCAAGAGGCTTCAGGGGAGTCTCTGCAAGCAATCTGCAGTCAGGGAATTGCATTATGTTTCTTTGCCCAAAGGACAGTGAAGAGGGTCCATAGCACAGTGAGGGTCGTTTTGAACTTGCAATTGCTACAGTAAGGCTTTGAGCAGGCTGAATCAGGAGTGCAGAAAGTTCTTTGCATTTTTCACAGCACGGAGAACTGCAAGATATCAAAAGGCAATACTGACAATGATTTTGAGCAAGGCTGTGTGGCAACAGGGCTGGAGATGCTCTGTCAGGCAATCCCAGCCCCACACTGGATGTAGTCCTTTCATTTAGAGATGGAATCATGTGAATCAAACCTGCCAAATCAGTTGCCACTTTGAAAACAAAATTTTTTCTCCCATGATTGCTCCACTGTGTGATTGCACAGTGCTGCAGCAGATGCCTATTGCATGCTTTCTAAGCTCTGTTGGGGTTATTAGATATCCTTAAGAAATCTGAGAGCCATTTTGACCACCTCATACTTTCAGCTTTCGAATCTATCAGACCATTACCTAACTCTCATTTTTGTAACTGATTCTGTAGCACTGCTGAAGTTGGTTTTGCCCTCTTGGACATCTGTAGGTTCTTTGTATTATGCAAGCAGGCACATCATTCTTACATTTCAGTGCATGCAGAACACATTACAATACAACTTAGATCTAAATTATCTAGGTCCATTTCAAGTAGACTCAGAATGTGCCCCTGGCTCTTCAGTTGTCTCTCTGTTACCAATGACAGTGAAATCTTGTCTCCATTAATCTCATATCAGCATGCCCTACAGTGAGACTCAAGGGAGACTCCATCAGAGCCAGATTCCTAGTTAAGACTTCAGTGCCTGAAATAGTAATTGGGTATCTGTAATTGTTTGTTTCCTTTTACATAAGAAGAATGCAAAACAAACGTCATTTTTTGAGGAAACATGTGAAGATGTGGGGACTGGGAAAAAGTAATTGTGCCTGTAAAGTAGGTTATACTTCTACCCTGAAGATATGAAACCAATCTATACTGGATACATATGTACAGGTGTATGTATCCCACATATATTTGCTATAGAAATACATGTTTACATTGCTTTGACCCTTCATTATTACAATTCCTTGGAAAAGGAACTTGTTATGAAAACTGGCTAATGCTGGGCCCCTCAGTTTAGGAAGGATGTTGACTTGCTGGAGCGTGTTCAGAGAAGGGCAACAAGGTTGGTGAGGGGCTTGGAGCACAAGCCCTGTGAGGAGAGGCTGAGGGAGCTGGGGTTGCTTAGCCTGCAGAAGAGGAGACTCAGGGGAGACCTTATTGCTCTCTACAACTACCTGAAGGGAGGTTGTAGTCAGGCAGAGGTTGGTCTCTTCTCCCAGGCAACCAGTACCAGAACAAGAGGACACAGTCTCAGGCTGCGTCAGGGGAGGTTTAGGCTGGAGGTTAGGAGGAAGTTTTACACAGAGAGAGTGATTGCCCACTGGAATGGGCTGCCCGAGGAGGTGGTGGGGTCGCCGTCGCTGGGGGTGCTCAGGGCGAGGCTTGACAGGATTCTTGGTTGCATGGTTTAGTTGATTGAGTGGTGTTGGATGATAGGTTGGACATGATGATCTCGAAGGTCTCTTCCAACCTGGTCTATTCTATTCTATTCTATTCTATTCTATTCTATTCTATTCTATTCTATTCTATTCTATTCTACTCTATTCTATTCTATTCTATTCTATTCTATTCTATTCTATTCTATTCCACAATTGTATCATTCCTCTGAGCTGCTGAGTTGAGTTTGTAGATCACCCTCAATTTCAGTGATGGCATATATTTTAATTCCAGCACACTTCTCCTGAAATGTATTGTCTGGAGTACCTTTAGCTTAGTTTTTTGTAAACGGGTCAATAAGAGACTCTCAGTCTCAAAATGAAACACACGAACAAAGGGGAAAGACGGAAGAACAGAAGGCTAAAATGTCATGAAGGAAATTGAAGCAGGGAGATGAGTTGAGATGAGGTCAAAAATTTAACAAGACAGATGATTTATTCTGCTAGCAAGTAATCATGTTGTACTCCTTTGTTTTGGAAGTATTATACTGATTTTTCTGTTCTTGATACTGTGTCTGAGTAGGCAGCATAGACAAACTCTCACAGGCTGTTTCAGCAGTGACAATAGCACTCCACTCTGCAGTGCAGAAAGTGTTATGCAGTGTCCTGAATGCTGTAATAAATGTATATTTCTACATATTTTATAATTAATATTTCCTGGTGGTTGTATCTTCAAAAACCACCGTAACTTATTTGCAAAAATGTACTCACAGGTTCAATCATTCGGTTGTGGGTTTTACACTCCACATATAAAGACAGCTAAATGATTTAAGCACAGATCCAACCTTTCCAATACAGCAATTCAAATTGGAAGTACAGGTGTTGTGATCTGTGGTTTTCCCACAAATGGGATTCCATGGCAGATTAGCCAGGTACTCATGACTAGCTCCTCTGTCTGGTCTCTTCCCAGATGCTTTGGCTATAACGTGAGCAGTTCTTGGCTCAGAGAGGGCTAGGGGGGCCTCTCTCTTGTTCTACCCAGTCACTGGGTTGTAGCTTCTTCTGGGATTCAGTTCCCTTGGGGGTTTTCCCCTTTCTGCCCTACTCCAGGTGCAAAGCCTGGGTGAAGTTATTGGTCTGCTAGAGCAGGTTCTCCAGCTGCTACTCAGGCACCATTAGTTGCTTGCTGGTGAGAACAAGGCAAGTTGCCTGACTTCTTGGCTGGTTTAAATACTGTCCCAAGACAACTAATGCCCTTTGGTAGCACAAAACCCTGATAACTGGACCTATAGGATGGGGCATATCCACAGTTCACATCTGTGTTACAAAGTTAATTCCACTTGGTACATGTTTATGTGGACCCCAGGAAGTGTCCAGGTTTGCACGTTCACATTTGCCTTGGCCATCTGGACCCCAGGACCTGTCCAGGTTAGCACATTTGCAGGTGCTTAGCCTATTGTCTGGGCTAGGGCATGTTTTGGGGTTTGACCCTTCAGGACAAATGCATTCAGCTCTGTTTGGACCAGAGGATTTGCAGGGTGGCCATGACATGCTTCAGCAACTCATTAAACTCTTCCATACAGAAGGCGGCTAAGGCAGGGACTTCTGTTGTTTAGGGACTCTCTCTTTCTTTCTCTTCTTTTTTCTTCCCCCTAGAAAAATATAATGTAAAAATACTGGGCCTTAGCTAGATCAAGGTATTCTAAATATCTATTATGGAGTGTAAATAATTTACAAGTTTTGTTTTTCAAGTACACAAGGTAGCTTAAAATATATAAATTTTTTCATTGAAGAGTTTAAATTTTACTAATTATACTGGAGGGTGAGTGATTTAAGTATCATCTGCTGATGAATTTTTTGCCATTAATCTCAGCAAACTGCTTTTGTGGTCTTTTTAACATTTGTTTCTTTAGTCAAGATTGTTTCCCTAATCACAGAATGCAGAAGGACTGTTCATAAAAATAATTTTTGGTCTATGAGCAAAATTTAGAATGGTGGGGTCTATATGGGAATTGTAAGACAGTTGAATGAAAGTTACAACTTCTCCCTTCCAAACCTTTGTGATATTTTGACAGATGAATTTGAATGGGGTGCAGGATACATGTGCAGTTGTCTTCTCTTATGTTTTCCTTCTCACTGCATCACAATGCACAGAACAAAAAAAAAAAAAAAGAAACTTCAAAACAATTTTTACCTTTAGCTCTGTTCATTAGAAGTGAAGGAAATTAATTGGTGTCTTTTTACTCACTAATTCGTGCATTTTCTTGCTGCCAAGGCAATCTGATAATGCTGTGCCAGGGGCTTGTAATTCATGGCTAAATGATATATTTCTGGTTTTTTATCTGCTTTGAGTTGGTTTCTTGGAGGTTCAGAGGAACAGGATCAGCTAGATTAGGTCACGGAGGAATGTGTCCAGGCATGTTTTGAATGTCTTCATGTGAATATCCAAACCAAGAGTAGATCTTTCTACAATCCTTGGTTTTCTTAAAATGCAGCTTGTGGCAAACCCAAGATCCTAGTCATCTGTTTCAAACTAAACACCAGGAAGAAGTGTTGCTTGTCTCCATTACTTCAGCAGAGATGTTGAGTTCTTTAAAGTTCACTGGGTGAACACAGCCACTTTTAGTCACTTTCATGACTGAATTCAGTAAATTAGCCAGATAAATGCATGACTAGCTACCTCTTTTGCTCATGGCAGTTGATTCTAAATCTGCTGCTCTTAGCAGTACCTGAAGAAAAATGTGTACTTTTAACTAGATTCATGTTGGCTGTGTACAAAGAATCACACAAAGACTTGGGCAACTTTCTGAGTCTGGGACATATGTTCTTCATCTCTCCCACTATGGCTAACTAGGGTTTGTAATTAAGTTATTCTGAAGACTGAAAGGAGGAGGATATCTCTCCCCTTCTACTGTGTGAATTTACTTTTTCCTTTGACTGTTTTTGACCATATAACAGACAGCTGTGCTTGTCCCAGGGAGGAGTTAGTCTCCAGGAACAGAGTACCAACTGCCTCAGTAGGCAGCAATTTCTGTTCTGTTCAAAGGTTATCTTTACAGCACAGTGTGTCATTCAGTCTTGAACCTCTCACTGCAAGAAAGACACTGAGTTGCTGGAGCATGTCCAGAGAATGACAATGAAGCTGGCGAAGGGCCTGGAAAAGAGGTCTCATGAGGAGTGGCTGAGGGAACTGGGTTTGTTTAGTCTGGAGAAGAGGAGACTGAGAGGAGACCTCATTCCTTTCTACAGCTACCTAAAAGAAAGTTGTAGTGAGGTGGGGGTCAGTCTGTGCTCCCTAGTAACAAGTGAAGGATGAGGGGAAATGGTTTCACATTGCACCAAGGGAAGTTTAGATTGGGTATTAGGAAAACAATTATTTGCTATAAGAGTGGTCAGCCACTGGAACAGACTGCCTAGGGAAGTGGTGGAGTCACTGTCCCTGGAGGTATTCAAAAACATGTAGACACTGGCACTTTGGGACATGGTTCAGTGGCCATGATGGTGTTAGGTCGGTGGTTGGACTCAGCAATCTCAAAAGGTCTTTTTCAATCAAAGCAATTCTATGATTCTATGATTTTCTGCAAGCAAGAAAAAGCAACCATTTACATTTTTAATCAAACCCTTCAGGAGCTTTTACTATGGAATTATCACAGCAATATCCTAGGAAGTATATCAATAATGAGTCTAGCATCTCTTTAATAATAGAACTATCTCTAGCTCTGACCTTCGTTTCACACATAGAAGTTACACTTTTGTAGCACCAATTATATCTATCTATCTGTCTATGCAAACTTGACTCTAATTACTCCAACCTCATTATAGAAGGATTAATTTATATTAAATACATAATTAATTGGTAGGGATGAGGGCTGTTTCACCTTTCCTCAAGACCAATCCATCTTCAGCATGTATCAATATCTTGGCAAGAGAATTTTAATTTCAGTTCTGCATGTCCTTCCTTCCTTCCTTCTTTCCTTCCTTCCTTCCTTCCTTCCTTCCTTCCTTCCTTCCTTCCTTCCTTCCTTCCTTCCTTCCTTCCTTCCTTCCTTCCCCCCCTTCCTTTGTCTTCCCTTTCTTTGTCTGCTCTTCTCTTCCTTTGTCTTCCCTTCCCTTCCTTTGTCTTCCCTTCCTTTTCTTTGTCATCTATGTCTTTTCTGGCATACATCAGTGGCAGTAGAGGACAGATGTTTTTTCAAGAACACTGACATGGCCTCTTCAGGAAGTTCACTTGCATCAGGCTAATGTAGATACAGTAAGGAAGGCTGTGACAACAAAGGAATCTTACTGCCTTTAGCAATTTACCCTGCTTCTTACACAGGGCTACTTTCAGTATTTCTTTCCTGCGTTGCAGTCTCTAGTGTAGGCTTTCCAACAACTCTGCAAGAATTCAAGTAGAAAGTCTAGTCGTCTGAGGCGGGTACATACTTATCACCCTGGGCACTGGGACATCAGTTCCTAAACCAGGTTAGCCTTAGGGAGCATTTATATTCACTTCTGCAACACCTGTGAAGGTTTAAGAAGGTACCTATATTGAAACTGTTTTGTCCATTCATTTTTCAAACAGCATAAGACAGTGAGCAATAGAGATTTTTTTCCTTTGTTCTTTAGTGACAGTAAAAGTCCTACTCAGCTATGTCCTGAGGAATGGTAGGAGCACTAACATGCTTCCTTTTGTCTCTTAAGGACACCATGCTTATTAAGAAGTCAGAGTTTTGTGTTAATTTTTGATTTGTTGAGCCTCACCATCCTTCCCGGGCTGAAGTGTCTACCTGCTTTTAAAAATGTCTGTCTCTGCTTTGATGTTCTTCTGAGAGATCTCTGCTCTCTTGTTTTGGGAAAGGACGATCAAAAGAACTTTGACTTTTAGGCTGCAGGATGTAATTTCTGAATTTCTATTTTCACTCAAATGCATATATATATATAAATTAATTGAAATAATAAGTCTTTGGCTTTTATCTTGTCATTCTTTGTTTTAAAGCAAGAGAAATGCTCTTGTGTTAACATGTCCTACTTTTTTTAATTCTTCCCTGGTAGGAATTATTTTATCTCTTATCCTAATGTGCTGACAAAATACATATAGATCCTAATTTTACCTTCCTCCTCACTGTGGAGTCCTAGACAGCAATTTTTTTTATGTTTGGTTTTTTTGAGAAAGTATGGCAACAATACACAGGAACCCAAATAAATTTTTACTGTAATTTGAATACTGGTTAATGCAGAGTCCTACTAAGAACTTCTTTAGCCTGGGCTCAAAGAGGTTTTTCCAAATTCAGATGAAACTTCAGGTAGTTTAAATGAGAATTAATGAGCTTGAGTTCATTTTAAGGATAAGGTACCTGAAAAGAAATGAAATTAATATGTGTGAGGAAAAAAGAGATGTCAAATTACCTCCCCTGCAGAGAAGGGAAGGTTTGGGAAGGTTTGGGAAGGGAAGGTTTGGGAAGGTTTGGGACAATTTGGGAAGGGAGGGTTTGGGAAGGTTTGGAAAGGTTTGGGAAGGGAAGGTTTGGGAAGAGAAGGTTAGGGAAGGTTTGGGAAGGGAAGGTTTGGGAAGGTTTGGGAAGGGAAGGTTTGGGAAGGGAAGGGAAGGGAAGGTTTGAGAAGGTTTGGGAAGGGAAGGTTTGGAAAGGGAAGGGAAGGTTTGGGAAGGTTTGGGAAGGGAAGGTTTGGGAAGGTTAGGGAAGGGAAGGTTAGGGAAGGGAAGGGAAGGGAAGGGAAGGGAAGGGAAGGGAAGGGAAGGGAAGGGAAGGGAAGGAAAGGGAAGGGAAGGGAAGAAAGAATATTTCAGCTGGAAAGAACCTGAAATGTTCATCTAGTCCAACTGCCTGACCCCTTCAAGGGATGACCAAAAGTTAAAACATATTATTGAGGTCATTGTCCAAATACATCCTAAACACTGACAGGCATGGGGCATCAACCACCTCTGTATTTAGCTTGTCCCAGGGTTTAACCACCCTCTTGGTAAAGAGATGCTTCCTATTGTCATGTGTGAACCTCCCCCTGTGCAACATTGAACCATTCCTACACATCCTGCCACAGGATCACAGGGAAAAGAGCTCAGCACCTCCCTCTCCACTCCTACTTCTCAGGAAGCTGTAGAGTCACATCTCAACCTCCTTTTTGCCATACAAGGCAAACTTAGAGTCTTCAGCTGCTCCCCATAGGACATGCCTTCCATTCCTGTCACCAGCTTTGTTGCCCTTCTCTGGAGGCATTAGAGAACCTTAATGTTCTCCTCAACTTGGGGGGCCTAAAACTTCACAGCAGCACTCAAGATGAGGTTGCAGCAATGCTAAATACAGCAGGATAATCACTTCTTCTGACAAGCTGGTCCCGCTGTGCTTGATACCCCCCAGGATGTGTTTCTTTCTTGGCTGCCAGGACACACACCTAACTTCTATTGATCCTGATGTCAACCGGCACCCCATAGATCCCTTTCTGCAGGGCTACTCTCCAGCCAGTCCTCTCCCAATCTCTCCTAGTGTCCAAAAACATCAGGCATCAGTCATGCCACCTTCCCTCATTCCCGTTCCACTCTTTAATTCAGTTGCTTCATTATTCCAAGTTTCTGCACAGTCTTTTTTTTCTTTATTGTCTTTTGGGCACACATCCACACTTCTCATGTACTGTGCTCCTCCCTATTTATGTGACATTTTTACCCTCATGCTTTTCTTTCTCCATCTACCACAGTCCCCTTAGCCATTCTGTCAAAACCCCATTCATGTACTCTTCAAATGCCTTCTGAAACATCTTTTTTTAACAGCAATAGCCTACTCTGGCTGTTAATTTACACTCAAATCCTTTAATCTACTTCCCACTAGGTAATAATAATATTTTACCATCTTGGAAAATCTCTGACCTCTCTAAACTTGTTTTGCTTGCTACAGCAACCTCGTTCCTTTGCTGTGTATCTTCTAGCACTTAGAAGACAGATTTAGCTCATAAGGTGCTACCCACCTGGTAAATGTTTATGAATACTACCAAAGAATAATTAAAATCTGGAGTCTAAGTAAATAAAATTAAATTTACTTCATACCAAAATTATTTGTTTTAGCTGCTCTATTTCCTTTCACCCTTTCCCTGTCTCCCATTTGATTTTCTTCTTTTCATTTGGACATATTTGCTCCACTCTGATTCATTCTGCTCCTTTGCTCCTTTTCTATTTTTCTTTCATTTTGTTTTCTTCCTTTTTCATTCTGCCACATCATCCTGCCCCATTTTCTCTCTGCCTATTGCTCTTCTGTCCTACATGTTCTTTCCTACATACTTTTCTTTCTGATAAGTCTTATCTCAACCTTAGCCAATTTTCCCTTTGCTCCCTTAAAACTTCTCTTCCACCTCAGTGAGTTTCAAAAGCTATTGTATTTCTCCTTTCCTTTCTGGAGTATTCCTTCTGAGTACATTTACCTTTATTTCCTCTTTCCTGCAAGCTACTCCATTCCTCTTCCCTATTTTTTCTTAATCCCCCCTAGATCTTTCTTACTTTTACAACCTTATCTCAGTCCTTTGCCCCACCTCTTTTCCCCATCTTCCCTATTCCTGCTAAAATAAATGTGAGGGCAGTGGGAAAGTTTGATGCTCAGGTTTCCACAACAAATGCAGGTGCGTGGGCACACCAGCAAACCTCAGGAGCATCGATGGACTATGGTTTGCAGATGTCTTGTACCAACCCAAGTTGCAATTTTCCTTTACACTTTACAGACTTGGCCAGATAATATTAATTCCACAGTGGAAGGCGAGTTGAATGCATGGCTTTGTCTTGACTCATTGTTCGCTGGCTGTGAGAAGCTGTCTGGTGTTTGACTAGGGCAGGGTTAGGATTTCTGTTTGGTGGTGGTGGTGGTTGGTTTTTTCCCTTCACAAGAAGGTGGGAGGTGACATAGCCAAGAGAGGCAGCTATTTGATACCATGCTGACATCATGCCTGCTGGCCGGGGCAAGGGAGGGGCTTTGAGCTTGTGACTGTGACTTGACAACTTGGCAGTGGGAGCCAGGACCAGGCGGATAGTGGTCTCTTTTTGTAGCATTCTATTCAAATCTCTTTATCTCAATTTATAGGGCTTTGCTAGTTTTTTTTGTCCCAGTTCTCCTTCCTGTCCCACTGGGGGTGGTAAGGGGCAGTTCTGTGAGTGGCTGCATGGCATTCAGCTGCCATCAGGGTGCAAACCCTGGCAGTCAGTTTTTGGTGCCCAGTGTTGGGCATGAGGGTTTGAGATGAGAAATTTGACTAAAGCCTGTAAAATAACTTTGCCATACACATTTTCTCTAGTAACTAAATCATGTATGTTCACTGTATTGGAACATTTTGCTTTCATGGTTGTGCTTTGTAAATCCTCATGTACTCTGTTCTCCCTGTGGTGATGTTTATTACCTCATGTTGCTGTACTGGGTACTGTCAAAGTATGATTATTCCACTGGTCACTAGGTTGAGCTGGTATTTGTCATTTATTAGCAATCATTACCATTGAGCTGGTATTTATCATTGATTAGTAATCTCACCCAATCGATGGGTGGAACAGGGGAGAGCACCCAAACCAGAGTTATCTTGTCGCTGTGCCTCCTAAATGTGCCTAGATATTGTCTTGAGTTACACAATCTTTTCCAAGAGTATGATCCAGAGATCTGTCCTGAGGCTGGATAGTTAAGAGTGGCAGAGTGTGTGAGCAGGTATGGGCAAGTGCCTAGGACAGTGCTCACCTCTGATGTTTTGTCACTGCACCCTTGAACAGGGAGGAAGGAAGACCGAGTACAATTGACTCTAGCCAGTCTTTACCATGACCAAGACCTTCTGGAGAGTCCTTCAGGGGTGGGAAGACCCACACACTTTCTGACTGTGCTGCTTATTCCATCTCCACACCCACAGAGTGAACTGGAGGATGGCCTGACAGGGTAATTGACAGAGGAAGATGCTGGTATGAATTCATGCCATCCTACAGTGACTTGCTCACTAGAGTTTGAATTGCCTGTGAGCAGATCTCAGCAGCTCTCATTTAAACCACAAAAATGTCAAAATATTTTATTCAGTGGGAAACATAAGTGAGTTATCAGGGCTGACTGTTTCTGAGTTCATGCCTTTTAGCAAACAACTTCTGAAATTAGTTCTCCCTCCTCCCCCTGGCTAGCAGTAAGCAATTCATGTTTTGAGGTTGTGAAGATTTCTTTTTTAAACTTTCTTTTTTTTTTTTAAAGCTCTACTTTAAAATAAAGTGCTTCTCACTCAGAGGGACTGATCCTTTTCATAGTACAGTGAATGATAAAACAATTTTGGACTATGAAAGGGCAGCAGAGCAGTCTTTATCTTCAGCTGTGTAACATGTCTGGAATCTGTTCTACTACTGGGAACTGGAAGATTGGAAAGCATTAAAGCAGCTAGGAAAAAACGCAAGCAGGAATGAAGATAAAGTATTGTGATTTGAACAAAATCATCTGTTGCCATATGCAACAGAGTGAAATATTTAGGCATCTATTACATAAAAGAGTCCAGTGTAGCCTTTCCCTAGAATTATTCTTCCACAACTTACATAATACTAGATGAAATAATTTTTATCATTTATCAACTGTTCTTCTGTCCTTTAATTTCATTGCACTTATCAAAGACTTTCCAATATCTCACACAGAAATACTGACTTCTGACTAATTCCCAGCTACAAAAAGTCAAAAAAGTGAAAAAAGTATTGCCTTCTTTCTTGTTCTTATGCTTATTCTTTTTTATTTTTCCCCTTATACTTCTTCTTAATTATTTTCTTCCTCTTTCTTTTATTCTTGCTGAATTCTGTTTCTGCCTGTCTCTGAGGCCTTGAATGTCTTCTGAGATTTCTAGGAGCCATAAATTCTAAGGGTTGTTTTTTTTCAGAATCATGTCATCAAGGCATCTTGTATACTAAGGTTAGAGGGTGAAAAATGCAGAAAATTCTACCAGTGCTTGAAGTTACTTGTGCCTGTTTTGCAATATTTTGCAAATTAAAATGTAAAAGGATCAAATTAAAATGTAAAAGTATCTGCTGCAGGTACATGATGACTGAAACAAAGGGTTGGGCAAAAAAAAACCCTATATATTTTTATATTTCACATTGAAATCATCTAAATGTTTCCTTTTCTATTAGGGTTTTTGAAAGATTAATTTATTCATCTAAGAAGAGTAGCTATCATTAATAGTCAGCAATGAGAAAATTTGTAACAGCAGTGCTTGTTTCTCAGATTATATGCAATGTGAATTGAAAAACTCACCAAAAATAGCCTAAATTTAGGGTCTGCTTGCTGATATCTAAGGTTGACTTAAGTCATTTTAAATCATCATCATTATCTGGTTGATTTTGTTTGCCCATTTATTCAAACTAGAATCATCCTACAGCCTCATTATCCTCCTTCAAAGTCCTCCATACTTCTCATGACAGCTTTCTAGAGGAGGTAATGCTCTCAAGCTTGCAGCAACCTTCTTATTCTCTGACCAGTTCTTCACAGTTGTCTTATTGAGCACCCTTACCAAAGACATTTGCTGTCTTCTGCAGTTTTGTCAAGTTGGACACTCTTTGGAACAGGTAGCTGTGGTAGTCTCATTTCCTAAATGAAGGAGGTTAGAGCGGCTATGCTCTATGGGTATGAATTGATCGCCTACCAACTTGCATAAACTCCTCCGTTTGAGTCAAATTTAGCAAATGAGTGTATCTCATAAGCTAGTTATTGCCTGCTATTTTTTTAGGAGAAGGATCCTAAGAAAACCTTCAGTAAAGAAAGAGTACACAGAGTATGTGCACTTTTTTCCTACACATCAAGGAATGCACATGAAAATTCAAAGGGAAGGAAACATTTTGCTAGGCACAAGACTTCATTAATTCTGAAGGTCAAAAAATGGCTTGCTCTGTGTTTCAGCAGTTTGTAACACAGTATCCTGGTTCATATTTGTGATGTGAGTACAGTATTACGCTACCAAAAACTTAGAAACACGTAGGAGAGCGTTTCAGTAGCTGCTTTAAGGTGTTTAAGGAAAATATAATTCACTGAAGATGAATGCAACATGGGGTCAAAAAAAGCCTCCTTTGATTTTATGGACATTTCCCAAGACAATGTGCAGGTAAACTATAATGGCATGGTAAAGTGAGAGAGGCACATGGATCCAACCTAGCATTCTGCAACTAGCAAAGTTGAAGCAGATAACGCAGGTATGGAAACTTCTAAGATCATTACACTGTGGAACAGCTGTGCCTGGTTTTGGCCCTGTCTTGCAAGGTTCTGCGCCAGATTATCTTTACTCTCACATCTTCAGTATCTATGAGTTCCTCATGCACAGGAATCAGTCTCATTAAAAGACCTTATGGAATACCCCCATCAAGCCTGGATACAATCAAAGCTTCATAGTACTCTCATGTCACTCATATTTTGCCAAAATGAAAATGATAATTTTTCATCACACTTCAGTCAAAATAAAATGTTGTTCTTCACCACAGCAGGAATGCATTGTAAGTTAATCTACCAGGAATAGCTTACAGCATAATGACAGAGCACAGCTCAAATGTGTTCATAGTCTCATTAAACATAAGGAATTCAGGCTGACCAAGAACAAGTCTCATTTCTTTTCTTTCTTTCCTTAGGATGCCTGTCAATTATGTTAGACTGAATTCATTCTCATCCTGTGACTTGAATAAAGAGAGATAGTACAACCTTTCCAAACCATATTACTCATCTGAAAGAGAGAAAAGACACCCTTATTTTTTCTACCAGTTGTAACTCACTCAGTCTGAAAGAGGTTTTATTATTATAATTATCTTCTGATTGAATTTTTTAGACTTCTATGATTATAGCAATGCAGCTTTTATTTTCTTTTAAACCACAAATTTTGTAAAGACAAACACAATGGCTGGCATAAAACAACAATAACCAAAAGATTTGGGGGGTTTGCCAGAATAAAAACAAAGAGAAAACATTTTTGTTAATCAGAAAACAGCAAAGCATAGTATTTCATCTTGAAATCTTTCACTGTGCTTTGAAAATGACAGCCCATTTGGGAAAATTGATTTCATAATGGAAATGTGACTGTATCATGGATTTTATCTGATTTTTTTTTACCTCTATTCCAATCCAGTGTCAAAAGTCTTACAGGTTATGTTTCATGTTTTGAGGTATAATTAGTTAATGGTGTTCTCTTTCCAGATAAAAAAAAATCACTGTGAACTAGTTTTGGGTAGCTATACTTCCCAGCAGAGCAAGTTGCTTACTAAAATCTTTCAGGTGGAGATTCATGGGATGCATGCAGCAGAGAAGCAATCAGTGAGGACTCTGACAGTGGTTGCAAGGGAAGGGACAACAGTGACCCCCAAGGCAGTGCAGCACTTAAAAGCTTAATATACATCTGCATCTCATGCACCTGCATTCCATGGACATCTGGTTGACCAGTTTGTCTGTAACAGAAGGTTTCAACCTACTCCAGGAACTCCAAAAAAGTCTCACTACCAGTCTCTGCATAGGAGTTGTGTTTAATTCCACACCATCTGGAACATCCAGTTTTATTTCAGTGCACATAGTGAGTGAAATACCCTACTATCCATCACTCTGTCTTTTGCTTGACTGTTAAATTCCTACTTCTTGTTGCAATGACCATTTGACAGCAAGCTCATATCTGTAACTTGTTTTTATCTTTCTGAGGAATCAGAGTGGTAGTGGAAATTTACTGAAGTAAAAATCACTCACCAAGGTCACCAGCAGATGCATTCTGCAGCAGGGGGGGATCATGGTGTACAGGTGTACATGCAGAAGAATGGAAGCTTGAAATGTCAGAGACCTGCAGGAGAATGATACTTCCCTCAAAGCTTCAGGTGCTCTTGCAGAAACCACTTCACCCCTCTGCAGTCTGAAGAGGAAAGACCAGTCACTCAGAGGAGATACTGGAGCTGAGGTACTCAATGTGTTTGTTGTCTCAGTCTTTACTGACAAGTGCTCCAACCACATCATCCAAGTTCTAGAAGGCCAAGTCACAGAGTGGCAGAATGAAGGACCACTCACTGTAGAAGATGATCAGGTTCAAGACCATCTAAGGAATATGAAGGTGCACAAGTCCATGAGACCTAATAAGGTGCTTCCACAGGTCCTGAGAGAACTGGTGAATGAAGTGGCTAAGCCACTTTCCATCATGTTTGTGAAGTCATGGCAGTGCAGTCAAGCTCCTGCTGACTGAAGAAGGAGACATATAATCTCCACTTTTTTAAATGGGAGAAAAAAAAAAAAAAAAAGAACATCTGCTAACTCCAGGCCAGTCAGTCTCACTTCTATGTCTGGCAAGATCATGGAGTGGATCCAATAAAAGTTGTCCCAGCCCATGGCAGGAAGGTTGTAACTAGATGGTCTTTAAGGTCCCTTCCAACTTAAACCATGCTATGATTCTGTGATTCTGTATCTGAAAGGAGAAATGGTGCAACTGACAATTAAAAATTGTCAATAAAAATTGAGAGCAATAGCAAGTCTACATAAACTAGCTTAGACTTGAATAGAATATTTAATTTGAAAGAAACCCACAACAATCACGCAGTCCAACTGCCCAACCGCTTCAGGTAGGGCCAGAAGTTAAAGCATGTTTTCAGTGACACTTGAACATGGCATGAAACATTGCCCACCTCTCTGGGAAGCCTGTTCCAGTGTTTGACCACCCTCTTAGTAAAGAAATGTTTCCTGTTGCCAAATCTGACCCTCCCCTAGGGCATTCCTATGTGTCCTGTTACTGAATCACAGAAAGAAGAGCTCAGCACCTTCCTCTTCTGAAGGAATCTGCAAAGAGCCATGAGTTTGCCCTTCAGCCTCCTTTCTCCAAACTAGACACACCCCAAGCCCTCAGCTTCTCCCCACAGAAAATGCCTTCCAGACCTGTTACCAGCTTTGTTTCCCTCCTCATAGAACAATTAATATGGAATTATTTTTTTAGACTCAGATTTCTTTCTTTCCTCATCATGTGGTTCCATCTGCACTTCATCAAAAAAAAGAAGAAAATCTCTTTAATAGGAAATTTCACTTTCTTTCTTTCTAATGAGTCTTCAAAGTCCAGAAACATTGTTTGCAAGAATACATCTCTGCTGGATTTCACTCTGTCGACAACAGTAGATATGTCACAATAATATAAGAAGATAGTAAAAGGTATTCTGCAGTGTGTCCTGATCCAAATTCTTCCTTGTGCTGGGTCACTCATAGAAGCAGTGAACTTCTGCCTTTTATGTGTGGATGCTATGTTTTTGATGGAAATCCTATTTACCTTTGTGCCTATTAATCAAATCATGCATGTTTCCCTTCCTTTTGTGCTTAGTACTAAAATATTGATGAGTTTCTTTCTCAAAGTAACTTTTGGAGGTAAAGTCCATATGGTCATCACAACAACAACTACACAATGTTACTTATATTAGAATAGAATAGAGTAAACCAGGTTGGAAAAGACTTTTGAGATCCTCGCATCCAACCGATCATCCAACAACACCTAATCAACTAAACCATGCAACTAAGCACCCCATCAAGTCTCCTCCTAAATACCTCCAATGATGGTGACTCCACCACCTCCCCGGGCAGCCCATTCCAATGGGCAATCACTCTCTCTCTGTAGAATTTCTTCCTAACCTCCAGCCTAAACCTCCCCTGGTGCAGCTTGAGACTGTGTCCTCTTGTTCTGGTGCTGGTTGCCTGGGAGAAGAGACCAGCCCCCACCTGGATACAGCCTCCCTTCAGGTAGTTGTAGAGAGCAATAAGGTGTCCCCTGAGTCTCCTCTTCTCCAGGCTAAGCAACCCCAGCTCCCTCAGCCTCTCTTCATAGGGCTTGTGTTCCAAACCCCTCACCAACTTTGTTGCCCTTCTCTGGACACATTCCAGCAAGTCAATATCTTTCCTAAACTGAGGGATATGGTCATTCCTACAGCATTTGAAGACTCACAAACATCTTTCCAGGTGATAGGTTACAGACTGAAAATTTTTCCTGAGCTTGTGAAGTAGAAATGGTGATCCTGGAGAACATCCTTCAGAAATTCATCAGTGTTGCTGGTGATGTAAGCCTGACTTTACATCTTGTGTACAGGGATTCATAATGGAATTACACATGGAGCTAATCTGTGAGCCCCTGGAAACAAGGGAGAGCAGGGGGAACAGAAGAACCTCTCAATGAAATAGATTTTGGCTGCATATTTCCTGCAGGATTTCATATCCTCAAAGAAGAAGTCAGGGAGAAGTACAGTTTTCACTGTGAACATACTCTTTCTGCCACAACAGTGTGAAACCAGACAAGACAGGCAAGGATTATCATGTCCTCAAAAATCCCAAGATAACCAGCTAGACTGAAAGAATTCAAACTTGATTTTACTCCTCTGATGTACATTCCAGTGTTAACACTTCACCCCTGTAGTCTTAAATCCATTTCTCATGTATGTATTTTAAATACAAGTTAAGGTTAGCACATGAACTTTTGCTTTCAACGTAGTGCAGCTGGCTCGCAAGTGTAAACCTGAAAAAGCTTCTATGACCTTGTGAAACACAGTAATACTGTGAGAAATCCTGACTGTAGAATTGAACTCAGGCTCATTTTATTAAAATTTTGATCAAGCCTCATATACAGAGACATCCATTTGCTCTGAAGTTTAAAGAAGAATACAGAATATTGATATCAAGCAGATGATTGTTCTGTGATTATTCCATGTGTAGAGTATATCTAGATGCTTCCTCAGTGAAGATGACCTCAGATAAAGCAAAGCTTTGTAAGACTGTAAGATGCAAGGGTGCAAGGAAAAATATCAGCCACTTCCTTTTGCAACAAACATAAAGAATTCCCATTAGACCATCTCTGCAATGACTTGTAGCATGGCAAACCCAGAAACAAGCAAGACCCTAAAAATCAAACCTACCTATGTTCATCAGAGAGCTTTGTGACCTGGAGGATTGCGTGGAGGTGCCACATCATAGTGCTTAGACTATGAATGGCGTCAAGGAGTAATAACTGCCAAGAGGATGCAGAGCAAGTGTACTCCATGCAATTCCTCTCTGCTGCAATTTATGAAAATTTGGGGGAATGCAACACCTAAATCCACTGCACTCTTTATACACTAAAGCAGTATAAACAGAGAATATGTTGTATTAATTATGAGATAAAAGAAACATAGTGTGGGTTCAGTCACTTAGTTAACCAGATATGTCCTTACAATTCTTTGAGTGGAAGTGTTAATTTATGCAGATTGTTGTTTTCTGCAGAATTCAAAGTATTTTGGTCTCTTGAGTTCTAAAATTAAAATAAGAATTTACATTATATTTTCACAGGGTGTAGCTTTCAGAATCTATTTGTCATGGATAATGCAGGCAGATGCTTGTCGATTACATTGTTTTAAATATTTGTTCATTCCCTGGTACATGAAGCCCAAAGTGAAAATATCTCTAAGTAATATATTTTAATGCACATTTTTTGGTACCTGAGGTGAGGCATAGGAAAAGGTGGAGGCTGAAGAACTTTCTGTATCTAATCTTATTCTGTTCATGTCTCATGATACTTGATCTCATGCATGCATGAGAGGATGAATGCAGGTTTGCACACTGAGCTGAACAGACATTACAGCAGGAGAAAAATTCTGTTCCTCCTGTGCACTGAAATCTAACAAAATTGGAGTGTTTGATTTCACTTGTGCTAGGGCAGCCAGCTCTAGAAAATACTGAATTATAGTCCTTTAATACTTCAAATCAATTCTCAACATAAGAATTTATCTACATTTATCCAGTAGATTATATTGGCACAGAAATCTCCCTTCATGTCTGTGAAAAGTCAATCCAGTGCAAAGCTCTGTCAGTGCACTAGCAGGCAGCACTGGGATATCAGCGAGGTATGGATAAAAGCAGCTTTGCATATTATGCAACACTGAGGGCTTGACTCCTCTCTTCTTTCTGACTCCACTGTGACTGTGATGACATTAGAGGCATTATTCCTTATTTACACTGATGAGACATGATCACAAGTGAGTCTCCATCAGGAGCTAAAACCAATGTGAGGAGGTGAAAGTGCTCCTTTGAAGGGAGCATCTGAGCAATTCCACAGTAGAAACTGTTATTAAAAAAAAAAAAAAAACAAAAAAAACCACACAACAAAACCCCCACAGTTAAGTGAGTACTGTTAGAAAGAATGTTATTGTGCTTTGAATCTCAGGAGGAAAGATGATCAGACGTAGCTGCTATTTTTTCTGTAATATTTTTGAATAGAACATGTTGACTTGCATGTGCTGCAGAAGCTGAGCACAAATTGCCTCACTAAGCTCTATTATTCTGGGGAACAGCAAGAATAATAAGCTGAGACAGTGATGAACTCAGAGAAATATGAATAACACATTAACACGCTGGATGTATCAATAGCACGCTGCCTGACTCTGGGGACAAGCATCTTGTGGATGTGAGGGATTGCAAGATTGGGTTGCCAAAAGCAGGTCTGGAAACAGGAGATTCTCAAGACCACTTCTGATGGCTCTAGGGAAGATAGATTCACCTGCAGGGGGTAAGAAATCTTGCTAATAAAAAAACAAAGGGGTTTTGTCTCTCGGATATCATCAGACTCCACGTAAAAAAACAGGGGGAGGCTAAGCAGGAGGAGTGATTTTTATTTTAACACACAGAGAACACAGTATGGGGATGTTTATGATACTCAGATGATTTTATCTCAGTCTTACTCTACTCCAACCTAATTTCCACCTAAAACTCAGGAGAGCACGATGCATGAGAGAGCTTCAGGGAGAGGGAGGGTGAAACGCTGTTGAAAAATTTTCCCTGGTTGGCCTTATTATAAGATATCGCAGCAGAGTACAGCCAATGCTGCTGCATAGAATTCTAGGCACACACACACACAAAAGAGAGAATACAACCTTTATTGAGAACCTTAAGAGTTTGCAAAGAGGATTTTTTTTTCTTTCAAGAGATTCTTTTTGTCTGCATTTGGTGCAGTCTGCTAGATTAGCAGCCCTTACAGCAAAAGTCCTCTTACCACAGAAGAAACAGCCTGCTCTTTTACTTCAGTGATAGGCCCTTGAGCCATCAGGGCTTAGGTCTATCTGCCAAGTTACAGTCCTTTCTTCTGAAATTGCCTAGCAGGATTCAGCAGTAGCTGGACTGAGCACACCAGCTTAAATCATGTAGCTCACAAAATAGCTGCAGTAGTGCCAGTTTTGTCACTCTCAGCCCAACATCCATAGCTTGCTCTGATTAAGGAGGAACTTGCAGAACTGAATAACTGAATATGTATGTCAATGAGAATCTAAGATGCTGTAATTTGCCATTGATTATAATCAATCAGAAAAAAATCAGTTTCCACTTGATCACTGTTGAAAGCTACACTGTACATAGCAATCTAAGGTGGTGCTGAAGGATAGCAGCAGGAAATTGTACTGTACTTCAGTGACACAGCCAAATGGTTTAAGGAATTCAGGAGCTCATAAATTCACAGCTCTGACGTCATTATTAATCTGAATGGGGGATTATAAAAAGTCTATTCAACTGAATTTTAGTGAACTATCATAGTGGGGGAGAAAGCTACAATAGTTTTCATCTCTATTTATTTAGAAAAAAAATTGCTTCTCTATCCTAAATTGCTGTTTCTTAGACAAAAAGAGGAACAGTACTTTTGTAAGTTCAGAAACTAGAGGCACTCTGTCTGTACAAACAGGAATATGTGAGATGTTGGGGCATCCTGTGAACAGAGTCCAGTCTTGACAAATCAGAAGTGTGGGTTTTCTTAACTGAGCCATTGAGGTAACAGTAAGTGCAACATAAGTCTCATATCCTCATTTCAGTGTTTTGATGCTTTCAACAAATACTGCATTGACCAAAGGAGAGGGAGATGTCTCTCTGTACTTTCACCATTACCAGCTCAGAATTACACTTTTTTTTGAGTGTGAGAGAGGGCTCTGCAGTGGCTCAAGGAAATCTTGACCTGTTGGGGTGCTCTTGAAGGGAATTGAGTACTATCTGGAAGTTCTTTTATCCCTTGGCAGATGAGACAGCCACTATATTCCAGGATAGCCTTAGATCACTCTTAACTCTGGGAAGGTTGGGAAAGGTTTTAAAGGGGTTTAAAATGTTAAGCCACGACAAAACCAAAATATAACCAAAACCACCCCACCAAGTTATAACCTCAGTAACAGTGTTTGGGAATGTGGCAATGAAATAATTTCTTGATTTGCTTTGGTTTAGCTTGAGATTGTGACAAGAGCTAAGGGGCTTAAGTTATAGGTAAGTTAGCAGTACAAAACTCAAGTTAATTCATTAGCTATAAATGTGGGGTTCAGGGTGCTGCCTGTGCACACACATATTGCACATATTTAGGCAGACTGGGAGGGCACAGCCAGCTGTCAACAGTCATGAGACAATGGTCTGGCTGGAGACAATGGATATACTTGGAATCGGGTAACTGGATGAACCTTCACAATGAAGCCTTCAACTGATTGGTACATGGACACTGTAGGTGGGAATTTCAGACAGGTCTTGAGACTTCCCCCAAGGAAACTGCTGGTGTTTCTGCTTTTACTTGTATACTTAAACATGTTGTGTTTACTGCCTACATGGAAGGAACCAAAGACTTTGTTGGGCCACTCCTACTTCAGAAGCAATCAAACTGTACATTTCTAAATAAGCTGAAAGGCATCCTTCAGAAGTGGTCATGTAGAATAGTATTTCATATGGAAATGGAAGGTGCTTCTGCTGGGGTGGTTTTGTAAAATCACAGCCATCTGGGTTAAAAGGAATATGCAGGGCAGCTTTTTGAGGAGCACCTTCTCATTCAATTGGAGACACACAGACACTTGTCATGGAGTCTCCTGTCACCACCAGACAGGAAATGGCCATCTGGCTCATCAGATTACTTTTCCATGCAAGTACTGTTGCCTGTCAGGATCTTCATATATTAAGGTGGAGAAATTTTTAATTTTTAACTTCTTTGCACTATTCACCCATCTAACAAAAGGGTAAGTCACACAGCTGTTATAGCTATGGTCTGAGTCTCAGATGAGATGCTTTCCACATACAGTGCCTTCTTTGAATGAAGTGCTCAATTAGTTTTTGAGGTGTTCTCTTAGCTATGAAATCTGAGTCAAGTGGTTCTTCACATCAAGGATGTAATTCTTTGAAATGCACCTCGACCTAAGGTAAAACCTTCCCTTCCCTTTCCCTCACAGTCTCAACATATCCATACAAATTCCTTGTAACTCTCAGTGACTGAAGTGTATGCTCAGCTGTGTAATGGTGCGTTTAGAAGGCAGCACGTCTGTAGGGTGAATAGATTTAACAATAGCTGGAAATTAAGCAGTTAAATTATGTGACATGGATAAACTTCTTGCCACCAGCTGGTGGTAAGTCTCAGCATCTTCTGAGCTGCCCAAGAAGTTTAACTTCAGGACAAGAACGCACACATTATGTTGATGTGTGGATGAGGAGACCAGCACCATTTATGTCTGGCTCTTGCTGAAAGGAGTCATGACTTACTAGAACTGAGTTAGTTTGATGTTTCTATGACTGACCTGCTCTGGGAGTTTGAAGAAACATGCTTCTGAGGCATCAAATTCCACACATGGAAAATGTGAGTTAAAATTTGGTCACCTTTGAGTAAATGTTCAGTCTGACATGTGAAAACTGAAAAGAGAAAATGGGCTCTCATTCTTGTACTTTAGTACATGCACTAAAATCAACTTATTCCAGTGAGGCTGGTTGTGTGTTTCACATGGTTGTTCTGACACATATTCTGTAGGGCTAGATTCAAGTGTGCTTTCCACCCCACCACCAAGTTAAATGCTATTAACAGAACTAGTCAGACCTCTTTTGTATCCAAAAGTCAAAATCAGACATCTAAATATTGATGCTAAATTAGAGGTAGTTATGAATCTATTTGAAATACTGGATTTCAAAACAAATAGATATTCCTCTCTTTTTCTGGGCACTTGCTAGCACTCAAAAGTCACAGAAATTGAATGTTATTTGGTGTCATCATCCTTCCCCCTTCAACTAGGTATCTGGGCAACCTTTCCTGTAAATTCTTTTGTCACTAAAGAAATGCTTTCTGGAACATTATGTCACTAAGAGCACTTCTTTCTTTCTGATGCTGTTTATTACATCATGTCACTTGTGGTACCTTTGGGAATGATGTAATAGCACAGGAGTTTGGCATGCCACAGGGAGAAGCATTTCTAAGAGGATGCTATGGTGATGGAATGGATACCTATAAGGAAATCTACCTTTAATTATCAGCAAGACTTGAAGCATGAGCAAAGCACTATCACATATTAGGAAATGCCTTGTTGAGGAAGAGCTAATACTTCAGCTCTCTATGGATTAATTAGGAAAGGAGCCCCATCCAGGACCCACAATTGTTTACCTGAATAGTTTTCAAGCAAACTACAGTGTATCAACTGGGCTCTAATTGCGCCTGATGGACCCATTACTTTATAATCAGAGTAGCGTTGTACAACTTTCCCCAGTGATTAATTAAATTGATGAGATACTGCCCAAATCTTGCAAGCAAGCAAGACCACTTGGATTTTTCACCATCTTTGCCAGAGGCATTGCATGCATATTGCTCAGTGACAGCAGGGTCTTGTACCCCTCTCTTACTAGGTTTACAATACCAGGACCATCTAGCGTGGTGTGTGTCTTTGTTCTCCATCATGACCTGGCCCTGCAGTCGCCCACAGGGGACATCACAAGACTCTGGAAACCTCAACTGCTTTTCAGTTAGACTTATTTCCTACAAAGGTAGTTTTCTGAACAAGGTTAAATGTGCAGCACTTGTGAAAATGCCTGTGTCTGCAGCCAAAGGCACTTAAAAGACAGGAAAGCTGTCACTTAACTGCTGTCCACTTCAGAAAGCACTAAGGGCAGCAGGAAGCCAAAATGAATGGTAAGGTGATTGCATCTTTTACAATTTCTTTTCATTGCTGCTACTGCTTCTGCCCTCTCAGTGCTCTGACCGTCTATTATCTGATCCTTTTTCCCCCTTCTTTTAATGCTGAGTGTTTCTGCAACAGGATCACCCCAGCAAGTTTCGTTGTGCAAGTGCAGTTAACGTAGGGGAGGAAGGGATGGATGGGGAATGAACTTCTTGACACTTTGCATGGAGGCTCACAGATGGCTTAGGAAAATAAAGAAGAAGTGCAAACATTTTAAAGGCTCTGTGGCTTTTAATACATTTCTGAGAAGAGAGAGTGAATATTTGCACTATGAGGGTTCTGAGAAGCTAGTGTACCTGCCATCTTTAATTGAAACTGTTAAAATATTTGAGCTGAAGTGATGTATTTCCATTTTCAGTGTGTATAGAACTGTCTTTCTAAGAAAGCTCTGTCCATGCTTGAAGTAGCCTGAGTTACAAATGCATTTACTTTTGAGGAGTGCTGGATCTATTGTTTATTGTAGATTCATTAAGAAAATTCTTCGAAGTCTGATGTAGTTAGGCATGTTATTGTTTGTAAACATGACCATCTCTGATCAGCAAAGCATTAAATGAACTTCACTCACAATGAAGCTGATGAAGACAAAAAGTCTGCTTTGACAGCTTGATCAATGCAGCCCTATTTGCTGAGTCAAGGCTTGTGGTAAAATTATTTGTTTGTTAACAAAAATCTTGTGGAAATCACTTTCTCCACCCACCCACCCCCACTCTGTCTTCCTGTGTGATCTTTGTACCAAACCCCAAAGTGCCATGAGGAATCTCAGATTACACTCACACTGTGTCATGCAGTGCCTTACAGTGAAGCCCGAAGTTATTTCGTCCATACAGTGCTCTGTGCTTATTGTGTCTACAGTGCTTACAGGATTGAAACTAGATGCAAACTCATTATCACCCAGCATCACTCCAGTAAGGCATATCTTAGTGATGATCTATTCACGTTTCAGAGGGCATTACAGGATTTAAAAAGAACAAAAAACAGCGCTGTGGGAAATGCATTCTGTCTTGTTTTCATTGCACAATGTGGTCATAGAAACTGTAGGTGGGGAAAGGACTTATGGATGATTAGAGTACTTGCTGTTGCCCAAACAACGATGGAAGCATTTGAAATTGCTCTGAAAACTTAGCCAGAATATTTTGCTGTTTAAGAAAGGTTTTCACAGAGGTAGCCACCTTTTGTAAGGACTCTGATATCAGAAATAAAGTTTGAAAGGAGTATCAGTGACATATATGAAGATCTTGTCTGAAAATACTCTGTATTGTAAAATATATCTAAGTGAAAAAGAGCCAGTGGAAGAAGGTTTAAAAGGCAGGCCATAGGGGAAGGCTGCCAGTGATGGTACACAAAATCTCAACATTTTGCAACCTCTTATTTTATTCTAATGGGTTTGGTCAATGCTTAATTATAACATTCATACAAATAAATACTCATGCTTGGGAGTAATACCTGGGGATGAGGTCTCCTTTACAGTGTTAGATTTATGGAGACTGTCTGCTGTGACAACCTAAATTTAGAAAGCTCAAGAAGTTTGCAGTTTCAGTGACACTCCTTACCTAACAAAGCTGTAATGATCTGCAGCAAAATGTTAGAGCAAGAAAAAGAAAAAAGTAATCTGACTTTGTAATCTGCACCTTTATGCAGTTTGTTCAAGCTTTGCAACTTCTGAAGTTAAAATAAATCTGGATGTTATTTCTTTCTGCCTGCAGAAGACTATTAAATATGAAAACTTGGTCATTCCTGAAAATGTTAAATGCAGGAAGAAGAAGGAGGATATGGGAAAACATAAGAAATGCAAAATATTTTATAAATATTTTATAAGTAGCACAATCAACTCATGTTAGGATGACCTTTTCAGGCATTGATTTCATGTCTGATAAGTTGTTTTATTCTGGGGGGTGGAGGGGAATAGCAGAATCAAGAAAAGCCCACACTTTCCACATAGTCCTCCCCAGCACAGTTATGAGAAAAACCATGCACTTGGAAACCACTAATAGTTGTGAAACCTCAAAAACCATGAAACTTTTCCATCCACAGTAATAATCTAATCAGTGAGAAAGACTGAATATTCTACAGTGTATTTCTCCACATGGGATACAGTGTTAATTTTTTAGTGATTGAAATTAGTGTATTAATTAATATATCATTCTTTGTAATCTGTCATTGGGTGTAGTTCCCAATCCAAATTGTCTGCAGCACAACAGTGTCATACACATAACAACAGGCAACCCCTTCAAAGTTCTTGCATTCAAAACATGTGGTGTACACATCAAAGCTTGCATGTAAAAACTGCTGGAGCATTGAAGAATACAAATAGGACAGTGACCTTCTTCGAGGTCTAGTAGAAAGTGCTGAACACGAGTAGCCTTGCTTTAATCTGTCCTATATCTTGAGTCTCAAGCCTGTCTGACCTCAGTGTTTGCAATACCATGCAAGCCATTTCCATGTATACAATTTCTGCACTGCACAGCCAGCAGGTTTTCCTTTGCTGAGTTACTCGCCACCAAGCTGTTCAGCTACGTGAGTGGAAACTGGAGTGGGACATGGATGCAGGAAAGCACGCCAGTGATTTTGTTGAAAACTATCATCCTATATGAATAGTTCTGCTGCTGCAGGGTTTTGCTGTGGGTTTCTTGTCTGTTTGTGGTTTGTTCTTTTTTTCTAATTTGTGAATGGATGTTACATCCATCTGTAAGTTAAACATGGAATTATTGTCTAGGCAGTATTGTCAGGTTCAATAAGACAGATTTCACCATGTTCTGCACCATGAAGGTGGGGAGAGACTGGAACAGATTGCCCAGGCAGGTGGTAGAAGCTTCATCCCTGGAGGTTTTTAAGGCCAGGCTGGATGTGGCTCTGGGCAACCTGATCTAGTGTGAGTCCCCCCTGCCCATGGCAGAGAGGTTGGAACTAGATGATCATTGAAGTCCCTTCCAACCCTAACAATTCTATGATTCTATGATTTAGACCTGCCAGTGCATTTGTCTTGTTTCAAGGGTAGATTAGTATACTTTCTTAGTATCAGCAATGCTCCATTTTGGGTTCTCAAGGATACAGACTCTTCTGAATGCAACATCCACTCATGTAGTTATCCCAGTGGCTATGTTTCATACCCAGGTTGTACTGACTTGCTTCTCACAAGAGTTTCATATGCATTGCAGTGATAGTTTGCATCCCTGGAGAGAGGGCATGGGAGGAGTTACAGCCAAGGTCACCCTCAAAGTCTTTTATGAAAACCAGAAGATTGCACAAGCTGTGCCCTCTCCCACAGTGTGATTCATACCGGGTCTGTTGTGTGAGAGGACTTTCACTAGGAGGGAAGCAGAGACTGCATCCTGGGTGTGTGTGTCGGTGGAAGGGATTTCCCAGGCTTGGGGAAATGAGCCTTGCAAATTGTGCTGGTAAGCGAGGCTTAGATCATGAACTGCCAGCTGCCTGGTCCTACATTCAGCAGGGGAGCAGCAGTTTGAGTGATCTCATGTAATCGATTTGCTGCTGTTTCCTGACAAATGAGGCTGCCCTTTATTAGCCCCGCTCATAGTCTCAAAAGGCAAAGCACTGCTCATGTAATTCTTCCCTGCACTTGCAAAGTGCACTTTTTATCATTCAAAGTACTCTGGTCTTTTACAGCTTTTAAAAATTCATTATTGAATTTGCTCTCTTCCCCAGTACTCTATTTTATTAGTAGTATTAAAAAAAATAAAGTTTATCTGCCTTTTACGATTGAAATATCCATGGACACAATTGAAATGTGTGTGGAACAGCAGAAGATTCAGTGTGTTTGAGAGTGTTTCTTCATTTATGGGGATTTTGTTGCAGCTTAGGAAATATATTCTTCATGGTATAGAAAACTGGATGAGTACTCTGACACCTGAGCATGAGAAGTATGAAGTATGTTGATGGAGTTCCCTTTTACCCCTGGTGTCACTGTACTCTCCACCCACTTGCCAAGTAGAGGGAGCAGGAGGCTTGGAGAGACAGGGCTCTCATAGTTTCGTTTTTTCATGGCTACTTATGTCTTGTGGTGTCTTCCTCTGACTTTAGCTGTCACTTGAAAAACTGTAGTACTGTGAAAGGGCTGTATGTAAGCCTCCTGGTTTGTACTATCTTTGCTCAGTTTCCTAGGCAAGCTCATCTGCCACCCTATAAAATTTTCCACCATTTACTGTATTTGGTACAGAGACTGGATGGGGCACTTGGTGCCATAGTTTAGTTAATTAGATGGTGTTGGGTGATAGGTTGGACTTGATATCTCAAAGGTCTTTTCCAACCTGGTTAACACTGTTCTGTTCTATGCAGGGACTGAACTTAACACAAGTTTTTTGCTAATTTGAAAAAAAAATATTTGTGAGATTAAAAGATCTGACAGCTTAAATTTTTTGAAAATGGTAAATCATGTTTACTGACTGGATCTGATAACAGCAGGTGACCTTGAGAAGTATGAATTGAGAAACTCAGGTAAGTTTTGTGAGGGTGGCCAAGCATTGATTTGGCATTCAGAGCTCCCAGATTCAGTCAGGTACCTGGCACAGAACTGGGAAACAGATCTCATTTAAAGTCTGCAGGTATATAATGAATACCTTTTGTTTTCACTCTAAGTTGAAGCCTCTCAGTTCTTCCACAACTTCTCCCCCCTTTCAAGTCTGTTAGAAATTATCATTTGTAACAGCTGATACAGTTTTTAAGCACAAATTTTGTGTTAATTCACAGCACTAGACCAGGGCAAGTAACTTTGCTAAATTTATACTATGCCCACTCTTAGCCTCTCTGTATCATCAAGAAACTTACAACAGTATGCTAAAAAAAAACAAAATTAAAATGTCTGGTGTTTTTAGATAGGCTGTGAGAGAACTATGAGAAAAAAGACAAGGCAAAAGTCATGTAATATTTGCAGGGAATGAAAGTAATCCTAGGTTCTTGGGTAGGACCGAGAACACTGCATATTTATGAGCTTTGTATGTCAAACTTAATCTGTGTTGTTAAAAAACAAATGGGCCCCGATAGAAAACTGGAGGACAGGATCATCAATACTGATGCTGATTGCTTCCTTCCTGTGTCAGCTATCACTGAGAAAACACCCAACTGGTGGTGTCATGATTTTGTGTGGCTTGAGGGACTGTTCTCATCAGGAAAGAATTCTATGAAAAAAAATTCCCCATTTTCATCTCTCTCTGTTATAAAGCCTCTCTCATCACTATCCCAGTTCTCTTCCTCCAGTTCAGCAGTTCCTCTCTTTCCTTGAGAAGACCACTTGAAATAAGGAACAGGAATGCTTAAATGAGAGCACAAGACCAGAGCTTTGTGACAGATAGACATAAACTTCCTGAGCAGCAGCAACCTTTCTTAAATTAAATAGACATTCAAAACATTTGCTTTGTGTTTATCAGACTGATTAAAAAGGATTTAGTGGAAAGGTCTATAGGGATTCACATTCTCTAAAGAGAGTCAAAAGAAAACACAGAATAGAAATGCTCTTAAAGGAAGCATTTTCTACTTGTTTACTGACTGAGAAAGTGTTTACTTTGTGAGAAAAAAATATGATCTGTTTATATGCACCAAAAAAGCAGGAGGTAACTCTGACAACCTTGAATCTAGTATTTTCTAACCTTTTAGTGTTCTTCTTTGCAAACTTGACTCCTTCTCCAAATTAAGTAAGAGTTTGGATATTAAAATGAGTGTAACAACTACTTCTTCAAAATGTTCTGGTTTTATGCAAACCTGAATGTGAAGTAGACTTCACATGTCTGAATGTGTGTTGAGGGTGTATATATATTAGTTTGAGAATCATATGAACTTCTAAGAATTATAGAGCAAGTCATTCACCCTATCAAGAAATGACTCTCACAATATCTTAGAACTAACAGTGTCTTAGAGCTTGCCTTTCTGAAGCAACCTGGCATCACAAAATCACAAATGGGACTCATAGAGTGGTTTGGGTTGTAAAGGACCTCCAAAGGTCATGTAGTTCAACCCCCTCTGCAGCAGGAAGGGACTTCCTCATACTGGATCACTCAACATGACAGCAGTCTCAGAACAGGACTGGTCTGTCCTGGTATTTTTAAGGAATAATGTATGTATATGTGTAATGTAATGTATAATGTCAGGGTGAATTATTTTGAATTTTTAGTACATGATACCCAAGTTCAATTAACAAAAACATTGGTGCTCAGAGATGCTCAATTTTAATGACCATATTCTTGAAATTTTAGAGCAAAATGGATTTCACTATTTCCAGTGTGTAAGTCGCAGTTTCCTGGAGAGAGGGATGACACAAGGAACTGCAGCTAGGAATTCAATTAATTTTTCATGAGAGACATAAAGGAGCAAGAGTGAATCTAAACTGCCTACAAGTTTGAGCAGCTACACAGGTTTCTGGAGATAGTTTGATTCTTCTGTTAGTCAGGAGATATGCTTTGTGTGTTAGGTTGGAAATTACCCCCTAACATCTCAGCTTAGTCAGAGCTGGGTTGAAAAGTTAAGGTTTTGGCTCGGTCTGTTTCTGTCCAAATAAAGGGAACCACTGGAAACTGTACATTGTCGACTTCTAGTGGCCAGGTTTGTTGCTGGATACATTATTTATTATCCTAAAAGTCTGTGTTATTTGAATTCAAAGTATCAGTTTCTTAGGCATAAGAATATGGATATAAATGGAGGACTTTCTGCTTGAGACAACCTGGCCATCCAAACATCAGAGAGCTGGTAACAGTGCTGTTGCTCTCACCTTACAAAAGGTGCAAACAGCTGAAAATCAGATTGGAGCTGTAGCTAAGATGTTTTCCACTTCTGCCCACTTTCAAAGGCATTAAATTTTTAAACCTATTAAAGCAAAACTACAGTGTCCACCTGATCCTATGACTCAGGAGGAGCTTCCATTGCAGCCATGATAAAGTGTCCCCTGGGGGAGCTGTACAAAGTACTTACATAAGGACTGAAAAAGAAGGAAAACAGTGAAGACAGGCATAAAGCAGGACAGAAGTTTTGGCTATCTGCTAACCATCTGCATCTAGTAAGTAGAGCAGCTGTGGTATAATAATGGGATATTTCAGTCTCCCTCACAGAATCACAGAATGGTAGAGGTTGGAAGTGACGTCTGCAGATCATCTAGTCCAAATCCTCTGACAAAAGAGGTTTGCCTAGATAGGCTACACAGAATCACATCCAGGCAGGTTTTGAATGTCTGCAGAGAAGGAAACACCACAGCCTCCCTGAGCAGCCTGCTCCACCACTCCATCACCCTCAAAGTAAAGAATTGTTTTCTTTTTTTTGTTGGTGGAATTTCCTGTGCTTTAGTCTGTGCCCAGTGCCCCTTGTCCTATCACTGGGCACCACTGAAAAGAGCCTCTCCCAGGCTCAAAGTTCTCCAAGTATAATTCTCACTGTGCTTTCAACTGTTCCTCACTTCAGTTACATAGATTTTAGTCCTGACGTGACAAGGGACTGAGAGTGAAATCACACTTACTTGGTCACCAACACTCACTAGTTTCTATACACAAGATGTGTAAGGGTGTTTTGTGAACAGCTGCAGAGCATGGGTAGTAGAGATGGATGTGATCTAAATTGTTTTCAGGTTACTATGTAACCAGTAGCATCTGTCAGCATCACTGTGCTTACCCAGCATTATTCACAGTTCACTTCATTCTAGAGTTTCATTGGGTCCTTCCTGTGGTCACCCTGGATCTAACTGGCCTTAGTTATACATCACAGTTGATTCATACTGAATTTCACTCCATTGTAGCAGAAATCTTGTCTCAGCTTTGATTCCCAGAAAGACTGACACTTATGTCAGGATAGCAAAGGAAGTGGCCCAGTAGGATCAATAACTGTATAGTAATAATAATAATTGATAATAATAAACCTGATGGACATGCACTATTGCCTTTAATAGAGGGCAGGATAATAGTTAACTTGTCATAAAGAAGGACCAAGTTAGGAACTCCACTCAGTAGCAGAAGCAACTATGTGAATGGAGTCTCATATGTGGACATTAAGCATCTGACCCACAGCTGCTTCCAGCCACTGGAAATAACCTTGAAGAAGAACAGCAGCATCCTGTGACTTCTCAGAGGGATTTTGTAGGCTGCAAAGTGGAAAGGTGGATTGGTTTTGATGAGAGTAGATCACATCTGCTGGAGCTATGTTAGTTTGATAAAACCAACTCTTTACACCTAAGCTCAGGACTGATTGATATACCATGACTGCATTAGGATTTCCAGTTGTGGTGGTTTAGGCTGGGTGCTGGCCCAGATGCCACTGCACAGACCACATCTGGGAGGTCCCAAAAGGGTCCAGCCCACTGGGTGGGCACAGCAAACCCGGTTATTTCACCCACAATCCTCTGCTCCCCTATAAGACATCCATGTGGGGTCTTCACTTCCTCTTTCGTCCCCTGCTACTGCCTAGGTAAAACGGTGTGAGCTGCCTCCCTTGGGCCTGCCCAGGCCCAAGGCTGGGTTGGGGGCGGGGGAGAAAGAGCCCTGGGGGGGTTGGGTGTACCCCCAGGTGGGGGATGGGAAGTTCTTGGGTATGTTCTGGGATATCTCTCTCTTTTGTCACAGTGCTTGTGGTTCTCTGTAAAACTTGTATTGTTGGGTTTTTTTGTTTTCCCATTTAAACTTTCCATCACTTTTGCAAACCGTTTGAGTCGTTATTTCTGCCCATAGTGGGGAGGGGGTCTGCCCCAACCCATTACACCAGTGTACTTATTTGGTAGTTGTGGGCATCTTTCCTAATGAGCAGCAAATTGCTTCTGAATTCCTCCAGCATTGCTTCAGCTAAGTTTATCTCACTGATCTGTTTGTTTTTCCTCTCCACATCTCATAGGTAAATTAAAAAATATCACGAAATGGAAAGGTGTGTAAACCAAACCAACCAAATCGAAACAAACCCACCGAAACCAAAGAAAGTGGCCTCCCCTTCTTATTAGGGATATGCATGAAAAATGAGTTCTAAAAACTGCAGCCCCCAAAGTTGTGCACCATTAGAAATTAAAACTTGCCTGTTTTCTTATATAAAAATGAGATTTTTCTGAAGGCATTTTTCACTGGTTCTGCAGGTCTCTGAAGCTCAGCAGAATAAGGTGACTTCAAAAGGAAATTAAGTAATAACCAGCACTGATTCCCCAGTGCATTTTTTTTCTATCACATCTTTTTTTTTTCCCCAGCTGACACTATTGAGTGAAAAACTAAGCTCAGCTCCCACTTTTCTTTATGTTCTTTCACAAATGTCACAAGCTCCCTTTTGATTATACTTTTAATACTGTAATTCTTACCAGACATTGGGAAGCCATGACTCTTCCTATCCTGTTATTCTGTTGAGCTCAGTAAATGTTTCTATTAAAACCAAAAGTCTTTATGTATGTTCATACTACTGCAGCATGTATCTTTGCTATCTCATGGGCATCTTCAAGTGTCATTAGAAGGCATCGATTCATTCTCTGTATGCCAAAATCCAAATCCCCAAACTTTTTTCATACCTTGCATATGTGCATCAAATATTTTTTTCAGTTGGGAAAACAAAACAGGGCTCAATAACCTCATGGGAAGCCTCAACAGAGAAAGACCAAAAAGCATGTGTTTCTGTAGTATTTTGCTGCCCAAAACCACACGTGCTCCTGAAGACACATAGAAATGTGCATCCTTTATTTGGGTGTTGGTTTGTTGCTGGGTTGTTTTTATTTCCTACAAGTCTGTGCTACTGAGCCATGTAAAGAGCTAACCTGTGCTTACTGAACTGATGGGCAATGATATTTCTTTAATTAGAGCCATCTTCACAATTCTATTGAAAGTAGTTCACCATGTAATTCCTGATACTTGTTAGGAGGAGAAAGGGAAGTAGAGATGTTCTGTCCTCCAGATGTTATAAATGCTGTGGTGCCACAGAACACTGTCACTGTGGCAGTGGGCAGTGTGAGAGGAGTTGTGAGTAGAGCACAGGAGGACAATAGTACAAATAATAGTGCAATAGGACAATAGTACATATAATAATAATTCCTGAAAAATACATTCATTCTAGTAAGTGCTGTACAACAAGCAAGAGCAAGATAGTAGAAAGCAGGCGTATATGCACCTGTTTTCCAGACCTCAACTCTATCTGTGCCTTTCTAAGCAGTGAGGCAAGTGAGTGGACAGCCATCCTTTCATTGCAGACAAATGTATTTCTATAGATCTCGGAGTCAACCTTTCTATTTGTATGATCAGCTCACCTTTTCAGTCTAGCAAACACTGTCTTCCCAGACATGAAAATGCAGTGCGTTTGTTCTTTGACAGAAAGAGGTACAGTAAAAGAATGTGAAGTATAGCAATCTTATTTAACTATCTGCAAGTAAATGCTGACACTTTAGCTGGTACCTTCTGAGCATGTGCATACAGATCATTATTCTTATGGCAATGTCAAACACATCAGACATTATCTGAATATTGGTGCATTTCACAGCAGTAAGAAGTCATAGCCCTTGGTCAAAGACATTTGTACAGACTTAGCCTTCTGACTTTCCACAGTTGTTTCAAACATGCTACACTTTGCAGTATGCAATTCAGGCAAGTGCTGTAAAATGCCCAGTGAAACTGAGAAATTATGCAAAAAGTAAAATAATAATAATAATAATAATAAAGTATAATTATGCTTGACAAAAACTGGAAAATCCCTCACTTTTTCCCTACATAGAATTTGTCGCTGCGTATCTTACCCATTATCCATTCATCCTTTAATGTGAAATGTATCTTCACACACTCTCAGTATTATTTTCTTCTTGGTTCTGCAGTTATCAGATATAAATGTTTTTTGTTATATATGAATATAAGGTTGGATTTTAAAACATTTAAATGTGAAAAATGAAGATACAGAGGTCACAGTTTTAATATCTCACGTATGACCTTCAGAGATTTTAAGGAGATGCTGATCTTCCTCTCATAGCAATTCATCACATACATTTTTCTTTCAGGACAAGAGTGAATAGGAAGCAGATAACATACATGAGTTCAACATGTATACACACCCTTTGGAATTAGAGTTTGTTAAGGCATGAGATTAGTTGGAACATATTATGATAGAAAGCGGGGAAATTGTCTTGTACTGTACAGAAAGATACTTCAAAAAAACACCCCCAAAACTCATAAGAATAAAAGCATTGCAACCAGTTCTTATTATCCTCTGTGACATTATGAAATCTTATCTATGCCCTTTCAAAAAAGCATACAGCTGTCTTCCCTGGATGTGTCCTTTGCCTTTTTGTAGCAATTTCCAAATAACCACTTAACCACTTCAGTCTCTCAATATCCAAAAAAAAAAAAAAAAGGGGGGCTGGGAGGCAGGGAAAGGGGAGGCAAAATATATGCAATTACTTAGGAAATACCTTGAGATATAGCTTGAGGGTTTTTTAAAGCTATCAGTTGTTGTCTGCTAACTTTTTCTAGCTTCTGCCTTTATGAGCACTTCAGAAGCTTGCTCATGGGACCTCCAGCTCTAACTCAAAACCTGGAAGCATCTTGGTATTAGCAAAAAGAGGCATGGAACAGTAGTGGCATACTTCAGTGGCTGTAGGCCAACTGTGGTTGTGACACTATAGGTCAGAATTGATACCTCAAATAAAATATCTTTGAATTTCAAGGATATGATGATCTTTCCTCTCATAGCAAGCCGTCACATACACTATGCTTTTCTTAGGCTCTGATGCTTGTATATATATATGGAGATATGCATATTTTTTTTGCCTGTATCCTCCCTTTCAAACTTCAAAAGGAAAGTGTGGTTTTTTTCCAAATATATGAGGCCAGATATAAAGAGTTTATCTGAAGTTTTTTCTGTACTTTTCAGACTAACACAAAACCAAAGAATTTATAAAAGTGCAGAAAAAAACCACTATGTGGGTTAGAGTTTTGTTAAGTATTGGCCTCTGTGCAAATTAATCTGTACTACTTAATGAAGCACTATCCTCTGGGAGGGGAAGAAAAAAGGTCTAATTTGGATGTATGTGTAGATGCTTTTTTGGTTATAGAAGACTGCTGGGCTTTATCTTTCTCAGGAATTTATGAGAAAAGCAGAACATGAGGAAGTATGTTTTCACAGGACTGTGAGAACCTCACTTTTCTCAAATAATTTTGCTTTGAGTAGGGTGTAAATCTTACTGAGGCAGTTGTGTAAAACTGCTGTAAAAATTAAAAATGTCTGTCACATGATAATGTGGTACAGTTGCCTGGGGGTAAAAAAAAAAAAAAGAATAAAAGATAAATCTTTGCTATTAAGGACTGCAATATAAATCTTGTCAGGTAACTAAATTAATAAAAATGGCTTTAAGCCATACAAAGAATGTAGTTCTTCCTACAGGAGGGCTTTCTGGACAACAGCTGCAGACCACTACCTCCCAAAATAATTAAATGTAGCTATTGAAGGCACAAACTAGCCAGCTAGGGATTTAAAGAAATTCAGTCAACTTTTAAGGAATCAATCTGCCTCAATAATAACAAAACATAACTGAGAGAGCAGTATAGTGAAGTTTCAAGGTCAGAGTTAGTTCAGAATATTTGAGAAATGCTGCAATTGACAGGAAAAAAGGAATCTTGAAACCTTCTTATGGAACCTAGTGATACCTTATGATACTGTCTGTGCTTGTTAGCACACAAAAAGCTTGAAGCTTTTTAAAGCAAACCCTGTTCTTAAAAGTAATAATTTATTACTAAGAAAAGAGGGATTTTTTTTCCTTTTGTCTTTTTATAAATAGCAACCAAGTAAAAGCCTAAAAGGAAAAGCAGTAGGTTCAAGATGTATTTAAAATCTCAGTACATTATGCATTTGTTACAAGAATTACAGGTTTGTTTCTGACATTTGACAGGAGGCATCTGATGAAGCCTTGCAATACCTCAACCTGATAAGCTGCAGCAGAGTAGTAGATGCCAGACTAGCTCTCGGTTCCTCTTTGGGTAGTTTGTCCCTATTTACTGCTAGGTCCTTTTTTGGGGGGTGTCTGTCACACTTCAAAAAAGATGAGTGAATTATGTTAATCAAGTAAATAAAGCTCAGAAATCTGATCAGATTTGAATCCACTCTGTCGACAGTACTGCTGCATTGTTTGATGTAGACTTCTTTCCTCTGCCTGAGATACGTAGTTGAGGCTGCTTGCTTGTCTGCTGAGGAGAATGTACAGGGAACATCACAAACATCTGTTATGGTATGTTTTAAAATAGCCACGTCTTTTGCAATTGCATTTCACAGATATGTAATTCTAAGGTTAGTCCCAGTTTCCAAGCTCAGAACTTAACAAAAGTCTGTTGAAGGAGAAATACAAATACATTTTCACCAAGCTGACAAATTATGTGAATAATTCTCCATGATTGCAAAAAAGCTTTGGTGAACAGATGTAGCCAGTATAAAAGTGTGGAGATTTAATTATCTGTATGATACTGTAATGCATCAGCACTCTGTTTTGTATGTTCTGAAGCACTGACCGTAAAACATTGCCCAAGTCCACACAGACCAACAGGAAAATAATATACTCTGAAGCCAGTGAAGAATGCATCCATGCCCTCTGTCAAAGAGTGGCCAGAAGTCTCATTTCCACCTGCATTTTGCAGTCTTTCCGTGACTGTGCATTGTTAAGTCTCAAAACTGAGTTTGAAGTGGCTTAAAAGCTTTGCAAAGACAGTCCAAGTAAATAAATAAATAAATAAATAAATAGATTGATAGATAACTAACTAACTAGATAGATAGATAGATAGATGAATGGATGGGTAATATATAAATAAAGAAGTGGGAAAGCACTTTGCATTTTCCCAGATGGCTTACTAAGGAGCTAAGAAAGTACTTGCCATATGACTAATATCATTTGTGTCCTTCTGGAGTATTTCTTGGATCAAATTTTAAGAAACATTTTGATTTTTGCATTGTAAATCACCAGTTCAAAGCCCATGCTATAGAGAAGTCCTCCAGCTGTTTCTCTCCAGCTACATTAATCCTTCTGAAGAGCATATCAGAAGAGAAATAACAAAGTCAGTAAGGACAAACTCACTGATCATAGTTCACTGACTATGCGCTTTTGTGGTTTGTTTTTGTTTTCTTTTTCAATGGAGGTAAACCAAAAGAGGAACTCTAGGTTTAACCATGTCTTCATTTTTTAGTGATTTGGGCTGTTTAACACGCCTTTCCTCTAGAAAACAGATGAAGTAATAATTGTAAGAGCAGAACACCAGCACCATTTGACTAGAGTTCTTGTTAATGAGCACACTGTGCTGAAACTTTAAAACAAGGCTTATTTGGCTTAAAGGTAGGCTTCCTTCAGGAACTTGAAAGAAGCATTTATCCTACCTTGGCATCAAATCCATAAAGAAAAGATACAAAACCCATAAGGCAAAGATACAAGAAATATGTGTCACCCACCATTTCTTTTGAGTTTTTGTAAAGGAGAGTCTGAGGAGAATGAAAATACAAATAAGAAGAATTTTAATGGAAAGGTTCAAAACATTGGCCATGATCTCCCAGAATCTTTGTATCACCTGCTCATTATCAAGCTGTAAGTAAAACTACTAAATTGCTGGAACATATAATGAAACTGAAAGTCAACAGGATTTTTAAATGACCTACACTAAAGTGGGAGGGTAACCCACATTTGACAGTTCTCTGAGAGAAAATGAACCTGAAAAGATGTTCAGCAGTAGATGCTCTGCTGCTAATTCCCTGCCCAGATTTGGTGATAACTGTATCAGCTAAGCTGCTGCCACATAGGTATGGGCAAAGCCTCAGTTCCACATTTGGAGTATGAAAACTGTTAATTTTTTTTTTTTTTGGCTGATATTTGGAGGGTTGAACAGAAGCCTGATTAAAATATCACAGTGATCCCTACTTTCTTTAAAATTGAAACTTTGTTGGATGCATCCAAAAGAAGTTAACTTGGGCTTTGCAATCAATTAATTAGTGAGAAAAGATTAGAATTAGAATTGGAATTAGAATTAGAATTAGAGTTTGTAATGGGTTGGGGCAGACCCCCTCCCCACCACAGGCAGAAATAACGACTCAGGCAAACGGATTGCAAAAGTGATGAAAATTTAAATAGAAAGCAGTGAATGTTACAGAAAACCCAAAGCGCAGTGACAAAGAAAGATCCCATCCCCACCTGAGGGTGCATCCAAAACCCCCAGGGCTCCTTCTTCCCCCTCCCTCTGCTGGGCTAGTCTCAGCTGGCCAGGCCTGAGACTGCCCATCCCCCTGTGGCCTTGGGCCCAATCAGGCCCATGGCCGGGAGATCTCTCCCCCAGTTACCAAGTCTCGGAGAGGGAAGGAAAGAGGAAGTGCCAGACTCCGCACTGGATCTTATAGTGGTGCAAAGAATTATGGTAGGAAATACACAATTTCCTGTGTCCATCCCTCTGGGCTGGACTTCTGGACACAGGAAGTGAATGCACCAGGGGGGCACCCAACTCAAACTACAACAGAGTTAGAGTTAGAATTAGAGTTAGAATTAGAATTAACCAGCTTGTAAAAGACCTTTGAGATCATAGAGTCCAACCTATCACCCAACACCATCTAATCACCTAAGCCATGGTACCAAGCACCCCATCCAGTCTCTTCTTAAACACCTTGAGTGACGGTGACTCCACCACCTCCTTGGGCAACCCATTCCAATAGCCAATCTCTCTTTCTATGAAGAACTTCTTTCTAACATCCACCCTAAACCTCCCCTGGTGCAGCTTGAGACTATGTCTTCTTGTTCTGGTGCTGGCTGCCCGGGAGAAGAGACCAACCCCCACTTGGGTACAAGCTCCCTTCAGGTAGTTGTAGATGGCAATAAGGTCCACATAGAAATTCAAGGGTTTAAATAGAAAGGAGTTTCTTGCACACTGATGACTCAAGGTAGAGGTGTATAGATTAGTGTGGCAACATTAAGCTTTCTGTTTCAAGGGTTGATGAATTTTTAACACATTCTCTGTGTGATAATACACATACTATCACATATTTATACTGACATAGTTGTGTTTAGAAAATTTCAGAGATTAATTATTTGTTTCCAGAAGTGGTCTTGTTATGGGTTTGGGTGTTTTTTGTCACTCTTCCAAAGATACCAATTTCTTCTAGTATTGTTTCCAGTTCCATTATGAGAAGAGGTACAGGGTTTTCTTTTAGGGGCTGTTTTTTTCAATTAAAATGGTGACACATGTATGTCACTAGTTTAAAAGAGAAACCTGTGCTGTCATTTGTATGACAGCCTTACATTCTACATACTACTTTCCAATATTAAATTGTGATAACATGGTTGTTTGCAGAATGAGACTATTACTATAATCCAGTGAGGCTATAATCTTTCGTTACTCCTCAGCATTTCTTCAGCACTGGCACATGAGTTTTCACTGTCTTTGCCTAGGAAGCTGCAGAAAGAGGGAGAACACACCGTGCCACATTTAATGGAGTACATACTGTGGTCACTGTGCTTTCAAGGCCTTCAGCCAGACGAACCTTCCAGTGCAGTGTTTCCTGAAGAGTTTGCTTTGATGGCTTGTTTGCCATATCAAATAACATGTTGGGTAAGATGTCCACGTGACCGTGGACACTTAGGCTACTTACATGTTTTAGCAAAGGTGCAGTTTAAATATTCTTCCATCTTTGCAGCATCACTGTGCTTTCTTCTTTATAGAGTTATGTTAGATTCAGCATTTATTCTGCTCAGGGGCAGTACCCTGCTGCTCTCTGGCCCTTGGTCACCATCAGGGCTTTAGTAGCTTCTCTGTTCCCTCTTGATGTTTGATTGTCTGTGTAGAGCAGTAGGCTGCTGGAGGCAGGTAGCTTACAATAAGATATGGCTTTGCCAAATGTTTTAAGACTAGGACCTCAAATACCATCTTTTTATGGATTTTCTGTGATGGATGGTTATCTTCCTTATGCAACAGTAATAGCCTAGCATTGCAGAAGACTGAATTTATTGCTCTCTCTCAACAAGCCTAATCAGGGGTGGCAGAATGGGGGATAAAAAACCTGACTGGCTCTACAGAATGACTGAGCTACCTGAAATCTGAATAAATATGATGCCATCCATCAACAGGTGCCATGAATGCAGTCAATGTTAGGGTCAGACTCACTGAGAGACGTGTCATTTCATCATTGTGTAGATTGTAAATCCACTGCTCCTCAGTCTGAGTAGGCTTGCTGGATTTTGTGCTTGCATCCTTCCTGTAGATGTCTTTCTCTCATTCACTCTTTGCCCCTAACAAATACTCTCTACCCAGTGTTTGAAGTTAAAAGTGTTGTTCTCTGAACAATGAAGCAGTTCTTCTTACCTAACAGGTAATAAAACTAGACATTTTTTATGTTTGACCCAGGCTTCCTGAGCCAGCCAGGACAGTGGTGGGTGTCCTGCTAAGATTCAGAAATTTCCATTGGAATAAATCAAGGTGAACTGGCACCAAATAGCTTATGAGTTAGGTTGATTTGATTCAATGAAAGCTCTTGGTCACTTGCACCTTAAGGACACTTTTTGGACCAGAGCAGATGGAAAGTGGGGAGGAAAGGAAGAGAGGGGGAAATAGAGTGAGAGAGAGAAAGAAAGAAAGGTATCGTCACCCTTGGTTCCAGTGATGTCTCACAGGCACAGTCCCAAGTTCTTGCTGGTGGGTGTACATCTATCAAGATCATTTGCGGTAGATGTAACACATGGACCCCAGAAGCTGTGGTACCTTTATACCCTTTAAGGGAGGGACGTTGTTTCTCTCCAAACCACAGTTAGAGGTATGCAGATGCTGTTGCACTGGTTTTAAAATGAGGAAAAAGGGAATTCCCTTCTCTGCAGAACTTCTCTCTTTTCATTGGTAAGGCACTCTGCCAAGCCAGCAGCTTTCCTCCAGAGCTATTAAGGGCCATCAAAACCATCACCTTGTCTATTCAGACCTGGTATGCCACACCTTGCTGGAGACAATCGAATCATTAAGGGCCATGATCCAAACCCCACCATGCACACTGGGCTATCACAGCTGTTCATCTTTGAGACTTTACAAAACGTGGACCTAGACATAAACCAGGAGTTGTAAAAACGGGTTTTAAACACTTCATTGTATTTTTAATTTGTAGTTAAATAGCACAGGAACTTGCAACAGCCCTAGTCTTGCCACCTGTGGCAGCAGAAAGTCAGGCACTACCAAAGGTAGAGACCAGCTGGAGCTGCACTGGGATAATGGGTAACTGTCTGTGAGTATATGCAAAAGGACTTTGTATACAAAACACCAATTTGTTCACAGCTGCACAGAGAGATTTCTCATATATACAGCCTCATAAAAACAAGTTTTAGATACAAAGTGCCTCGCCACAGTTTAAGCAAATTATTTATATTGCACTCTTGCCCCTTCATTTTAGTTTCTGGTCGCTGTGTATTCCTTTGTGATAAGCAAGTTGTCCTGGTCATCAACATCTTAACACTATCGCTGGAGAAAAAAAATCAACACAACAACCAACCAATTTGATTCCTGACTCCTTGTCATTTCTGTCCTAATCTGTTCCCATACACTCAAAGCAGTCTGGACTCTGCTTCCCTTTTAAATACATCTTTTCCTTATTCTTCTCCCTTGTCAAAAAGACTGTTCTCTTACTGCAAAGGGACTAGTATACCAAGCTTCTGCTGAGTTTCTCAGATGTTGTTCTCCAGTATGTTCAAAATATTGCCCCTATAGAGACTAGTTCCCACATCAGATTGGTAAACTTTTTCATTTCACTAAGCTTTTGATTGTATTTTCAAATCCCGTATCGCCTTATTTGCACTAACGCATACAGTTTCATGCCATGTTCTTTCACCTGTTCCTGTGTAGCAACAAAGTCACTTTTGTCTTCATAAATTTTTGTCATTTTTGTATGTCCTTCCATGATGCCTAGAAATATTGATTCCTGAGTCTCTCTGCTTTGCACTTGTATGTGCATTGCCAAAATCTAGAGATGATAAACCCTCTTATTTCTTTGTCTCTAAGAAGGAAAGTAGGGAAAGACATAAAACTGCCAGAAGGCACCTAAGACTATGAAGTATTTTTTATTACTCTCTGAAATCCTTTGCTCAACTATCTTGCAATTTTGGATTTTTTAGAGTGAATGGATTCAATGAATTTGTGCAGAGAACCCAGCCCAAGACAGAAGCATTTCTGTGTAAATTTGCCTCCTTATGAAGATGCTTTTGCTGAAGTTCTGTATTTGACCCCCTTACTCTTAAATTGTTACTGATTTAGTTAAGTGCTTTGCATCTTCATGCATGCTTTATCTCCTTTGGTTGAGGAAACCAATGCTCATCATATCAACTGTAACCTCATCTATCATTATTTTCAATGCTAAATTGGGTATCAGGTGCAAACCTTTTGGGATGAGATCTATGAGACATATTTATGGTCATCTACTACTAGCAGATCAGAAGGTGAGTGCATTGAAGAATACAGGGTTTATTATACCTCTTTGATGAAAAGGTTGCTGCAGTATTTGCAGCTGCTAATAGTTAAAATGGGTACATCTTGAATTATTCATAAGTATATCCTCAAACCAAATCAGTGCCCAGTGGATTTAGCTAATTAATTTGTGTCCATGTTGGTTGGTCACAGTTGTTTACCTAATCCTTCTTCTACATCTCTAGTTTCTGAATTCTTTCATATGATAACTGGTAAGTGTCCTTGCTGCTGGACACTGCTTGATTATAGTAAGAGTTCTCTGCACAGGAAAAAGAAGGCAAGATTTTTATTCTTGCTCCTTAAAAGGTGCAAAAGGAAAACACATATCCCCCAAAAAATGTATCTACAGTATACTCAGTGACCTGAATTGTTGAGTATCATCTGTAGAGGTGCAAATAATTGTTGCATGATGATTATTCTCATCAGCCTAAAGCATGAAAGCAATTGAGTGAAGAAAAAAATCCTCGTGTTATGTAAAATGATTACTGCCTGTGAGCCATAATAAACAATGATGTTCTCACAGTGGTGATGTTAAGCAGCAGAACAAATTAATGCAGCCTGCTGATTGTGCAATGTCTTGATCATGCTGTAACCCCCAGTAAGTAAATTATTTAATTATTGGGGTATCTGCAGGATCCATTTCAAAAAGGAACAAAGAAGAATGCTGAGAATGCAGCACAGTTCCCTTTGACGCCAAGTGGCTTAGATATCTGCAGCCCTGGGTGTTTCTCCGTGTTTTGTTTTGCTTCTGATCTGCAGGATGTCCAGGAGGTGTGTTAAGATGCAGCCACAAAGGAATGCAATGCCAGTTTGTATTCAGGAGGTTAGAAATCATGATCCAAAGTATAACTGATTAAAATAGCTTCAGGAGAGCAAGAGGGAGGACACAGAAGGAAAGTCCAGGGTTTATACATACAGTGCATGACAGCAGCATCTTTATTTCTTTCCATCCCTACAGACTGGGCTCCAGCTAGGAAGTCAGGCATTTAATGGTGTGATTACTATACTTAGAAATTCAAGTAAATGCTAAATAGAGAGCAAAACTGCTATAAAATGTTATTGATGTAGGAACAGGATTTCCCATATGTTCCCTGAAAACCTTCCTTTTTGCAAAGTGGGTGAGCAACCATGACTTGCAAGTTGAATAAGAGGACATCATTTTGCATCGATGGTGATCCAGATCATCAGCTGCATTGAGTAATGAGTGCTGAAGATCAATGAAAATCATCATCTGACTAGGGTAAATTTGCTCTGGGAACTGCATCACAGCATTAAGTAGTCTGCTTTAGTTTTAGTTGTCCTTCTGCTCATATGAGAGCCAGATCAGGTGTCTCAGCACTGCAATGTAGCTGACAGTATGTGTATATACATAATAGCTTATGAGCCATAATCCCACTTTTAAAAGGGCATTTAGCACTTAGGAACTGAAGATTTCCTGAAAGTCAGACAACTCTTCTTGTTTCTCTTTTCCCATTTTATGATCATCTTCTAAGTGCTAAACTTTTCCTTGCAAATACAAGTCCTGGAATCACAAGGGCTTTTTAACACTCTTGGAAATCTGATTGATCTGCCTACTTTGTGGACTTAGATAGTATAAAATAGGAGGATGGAAAAGAAAATTATATTTCCTGGCTGTATTGTAGATTCTCTGCCCTGGCTTTCCAGTTTTTAAGGACAGGCCTTTGAGGCAGGAAATCTCTGTCTCCCTGTGTATGGAAAATGTTTAGCCCTGGCTGGTGATTGCAGCTGCCAAATACATTAGATTTCTTATTGTCATTGTAGGATGGTAACATGCATATAAGGTGGCTTTATCAGTCCCAAGGAATACTGCTTTCTTTCTCTTACTCACTTGGAGTAGATCAAATCATTCTTTCTCATTAGACTGTAATTGCTCTGTAATTATTTTAACTACAGCTGGAACAATAAGTCTTGATGGAACGGTACCTTAAAAAGAGCACTTGGGGATTCAAAAAATCATCCCCTCACTTGATTTTTATTGCTTCTCACCTCCTCCTATTGCAAGTTTCACAGAAGGTCACAACAGCAGAAAGGAAAAGTGAAGATTAAAGAATCTTTGTCAGATTGATCACACACATATCGCTCTGACAACATAGATTCTTCAGGAAAGTTGCATGAAAAGCTACATTTTGATGGTTATATTTGAGGGGGTGGGGGGAGAGGCAAAACAAAACAAAAGAAACAAAATCCCCTAAATCAACCCAACCCAACCAAACAACCAAAGAAATAAAAAAAACCCAAAACACAAACACCAAACTAAAACACCACAAACACCATCAAAAAACAACAACAAAACATGAAACCAAACCCACCCAAACCACAACCAAAGAATGAATATATTTTGTATTTTGTGCTTTGCATTCCTCATAATGAAGCTTTTCCTCCAAATTTGTATGCCCCCACTGGACTGGCACCTCACTTACTAAAGCAGTTATCTAAGGATTAAGAATAGAAAATAAGAAGAAAAAGAAGAAAGAGAGAAAAACCCAAAACAAACAAACAAAACAACCAAACATTAGAAGGCTTTCACAAGTGTAGTTCCAGGTTTAGATGCTAATACTTTCTGCTTTCCTCTTTAAGCTTTCACAAGAGCTTCCTGACTGCATCTTAAGATCTACTTATTAGTAGATAAGAGATTCCTTTCAGCCTTACTCCTTGTTGCACATACTGCATATGGTGTTTCAGGACCTGTCCCCAGCAGACCCAGTTACACTTTATCATAAGTTTCTTTTTACTCAGATCAAAGGTTCTCTTCCCATGACCTAGTCCAGAATCCCTGTCTTCCTCCCTTTCTACTTGCCAGTGCTCAAAGAACCAGCCACCAGCAGCCAACCGCCTTGCAAGTAATGATTTCCTGCAGCAGAAATGTGGCAAATAAAATTTGCAAGATTCTTTTTCAAACATTCACAACCTTAAAAAAAAAAGAAATGCAAGTAACTGCATATTACTGCTAGGCCACAACAACCCCATGCAGAGGTACAGGCTGGGGTCAGAGTGGCTGGAGAGCTGCCAAACAGAGAGGGACCTGGGGGTGCTGATTGACACCCACCTAAACATGAGCCAGCAGTGTGCCCAGGCGGCCAAGATGGCCAGCGGCATCCTGGCCTGTATTAGGAATAGTGTGGGCATCAGGAGCAGGGAGGTCATTGTGCCCCTGTACTCTGCATTGGTTAGGCCACACCTTGAGTCCTGTGTCCAGTTCTGGGCCCCTCAGTTTAAGAAGGACATCGAGACACTTGAACGTGTCCAGAGAAGGGCAACAAGGCTGGGGAGAGGCCTTGAGCACAAGCCCTATGAGGAGAGGCTGAGGGAGCTGGGATTGTTTAGCCTGGAGAAGAGGAGGCTCAGGGGTAACCTCATTGCTCTCTACAACTACCTGAGAGCTGGTTGTAGCCAGGAAGGGGTTGGTCTCTTCTCTCTAGCAACCAGCACCAGAACAAGAGGACACAGTCTCAAGCTGTGCCAGGGGAAGTTTAGACTTCAGGTGAGGAGAAAGTTTTTCACCAAGCAAGTCGTTCGTCATTGGAATGGGCTGCCCGGGGTGGGGTGGAGTCACCATCCCTGGAGGTGTTCAAGAGGGGATTGGAAGTGGCACTTGGTGCCATGGTCTAGTCATGAGGTCTGTGGTGACAGGTTGGACTCAATGATCATCAAGGTCTCTTCCAACCTTGGTGATACTGTGATACTGTGATACTGTAAATAGGAATTGTAGCTTACACTAATTTTATCCACATTGATGTTTGCCGATCTTGGCATTCATTCTTTTGTCTTCCCCATTGCATTCTAATCTGCCTGCATCCACTGCACTGTTCCAGTTTTTGTTTATGATTTGAAAAAAAAAAAAAGTCATATTGCAAAAAAAAAAAAAAACCCACAGAAAAAACACAAAAACAACCCAGCTGTTAGAAAACAGCAATGTTTCTTCCCAAATCTGCAAGCTATAATGAATGCAAGAAAACTAACAGTCTGAAGGCCTGTCTCTTTGTGTCTGCTGTTTTCCAGGTTTGAGTAAAATCCAAAGGCCTAAGAATTTCTTATCACAGCTTTTCTTTTATCTGTTCTTGTTTATTGCATTTCAGCTTTTCTTGGAAAACTGGAGGTACTGGGTTTGCATGGCAAGGTTTTGGTAGCGAGGGTGCTACAAGGGTGGCTTCTGTGAGAAACCACTAGAAGCTTCCCCCATATCTGACAGAGCCAACACTGCCCAGCTCCAAGGTGGACCCACTGCTGGCCAAGGCTGAGCACATCTGTCATGGTGGTAGAGCCTCTCTGTTAACATGTTTAAGAGGTGGGGGGGGAATTGCTGCACAACAGCAATTGCAGCTGGAGGGAAGGGTGAGAATATGTAAGAGAAAAATCTCTGCAAGGCACCAAGGTCAGTGAACAAGGAGGGTGAGCAGGTGCTTCAGGAGCTAGAGCAGAGATCCTCCTGCAGTCTGTGGTGAAGACCATGCTGAGGCAGGCTGTCTTGCTGCAGACCATGAAGGTCAAAGGTTCAGCAGATATTGACCTGCAAACCGTGGAGGGCCCCACAATGGAGCACAAGGATGCCTGAAGGAGGCTATGACCCTGCTGGAGCAGGATCCTGGCAGGACCTGTGGCCCCACTGTGGAAAAATGCTGGAGCAGTCTCATTCCTGAAGGCCTACACCCCTTGGAAGGTACCCATGCTGGAGCAGTACATGAAGAACTGCAGCCCATAGAAAGCTGAAAAATTCCATGGAGGACTCTTTTCTGGGAGAGACCCCACTCTGGAGCAGGGGGAGAGTCCTGAGGAGGAAGGAGCAGTGATGACAATGTGTGATGAACCAAACACAAACTCAATTTGCTGTCCACCTGTGCCACTTGGGGAGAAGAGACAGAGAATTTGTGAGTGAAGCTGATCCCAGTGTTTTAAGGAAGCTGTTTGAAGATTTGGTTTTATTTCGTATTGTCCTCTGATTTGATTGGTAATAAATTAGAATAATTATTCCCCAAGTCAAGCTTGTTTTGCCTGTGACTAATTGGTAAGAGCTCTCTCCCTGTACTTACCTCCACCCATGAGCCTCTTTTTTCTCTGCCCTGTCCAGCAGACAAGGGGACTGACACCTGCTGTGGTGGACAGCTGGCATCCAGACAGGGTCAGACCACCACACTGGCCTCCAGGCACTGGGAGCAGATACTCATAAGCTTTCTAGCCATGTAAAGCAGTTAGCAGAAGCTCATACTTGTGCTCTTTTGTTATTTCCATAAAGTTATAATTTGCATTCATGTGATGTAGACTTTCTTTTATAACAAGGACAAACAAGCCCTATAATGTGGATTTCATGATGTGTCCTGTCTTGTCCTCCACCCACCTCTCATGTTTTAAAATTCTGTTATGCAGAATTGCTGTCCTATGGGTGTCCCAATTCCTCCTCTTTTATTCCCACCTCATTCATTAAAGCCAGGCTGGTACCTGTGCTTGAACTGAATTGCTAATTTAATAAGTCTTTTTTAAGATCAGGAGCACCTATTTGTATGAAGTTGTCAGGTGACCTTAACAGCAGATTTCTTGTAACTGATTTGCTTTTTAAAGTGGTGTGTTTTGCAATACATTATTGAATAACGTGAATAAAACTTCATTCATGACTAAATTGAGGCACAAGATTAGTTTTTGGCGTAACTCTGAGGACTTCCAGTGATGAACTGGCCTAAAGAGCTTGTAAGACTCCTATTCAACTTTATTGCTTTAATATGTTTTGAAAAATAGAAGATTGTGTTCAGAAAGCTGTGGTGAAATGAGCTTTCACATGGTAGTGCCCTTACAGTTACTTCAAGCATCTTATCTGTACTCAGCACTGGTTAGGCCACACCTTGAGTACTGTGTCCAGTTCTGGGCCACTCAATTTAAGAAAGGCATTGAGACTCTTGAACGTGTCCAGAGAAGGGCAATGAGACTGGGGAGAGGTGTCGAGCACAAGCCCTGTGAGGAGAGGCTGAGGGAGCTGGGATTGTTTAGCCTGGAGAAGAGGAGGCTCAGGGGAGACTTCATTGTTGTCTACAACTACCTGAAGGGAGGTTGTAGCCAGGAGGGGTTGGTCTCTTCTCCCAGGCAACCAGCACCAGAACAAGAGGACACAGTCTCAAGCTGTGCCAGGGGAGGTTTAGACTCGAGGTGAGGAGAAGGTTCTTCACTGAGCGAGTCATTCATCATTGGAATGGGCTGCCCAGGGAGGTGGTGGAGTCACCATCTGTGGAGGTGTTCAAGAGGGGATTGGATGTGGCAGTTGGTGCCATGGTTTAGTCATGAGGTGTTGGGTGACAGGTTGGACTTGATGATCTTTGAGGTCTTTTCCAACCTTATTGATTCTATGATTCTATTTTTCCTCTATGCTGCTATCTCAAGAAGAGCAGCTGTGCAAGAGCAATAGGTGTATCAGTGGTAAAGGTCCTTCTCATCACTGTTGCTTTACTGCATGGTAGACATCCCTGCAAATGACTGTTGAGGTGAGCCTGTTGTGGAATTTCACCTGCTGATTCATCTGATCTTCTGCCTTGTAAAGCAATTATGGGATACACTAGCTTTCTGCGTACACAGCACAGATGCTTGAGGTGTCACAACCAACATGCTTTCCTTTGGACTTAGTCCTAGGTGCAATACCTATGTCTGAGGTGGTTATGATATACTTGTATAAATAGTAGTGGCAATGGGCTTCTCAACACTTATTTTACCTTACCCACCCTTCCACCCTCCACCCCCAAGTAAATTTCATTTTGCCTATTTTTAAAAATATGTAAATTCCAACAGTTAATCCCATTTTTCAGTGTCTCTTGTTCTCCAGTTTATTCCTTATTATTTGTGTAGTGGATGATTGCTAGTCTATGCCATGTTAACCTTCATGTAGGTAATGCCTTTGCTTTCCTGTTGAACCGAAAGATGATTTCAGAATTGGTTTACCTACTGCATTATAAAGAAAATGCCCATAGTTCACTGGCACTCAGCATACTCAAGCAAATTATAGGGGTTGGAAGAGACCTCTGCCAGAGCAGGTTTACACAGAGCAGATTAACTGGACAGCATCCAGGTGGGTTTTGAATGATTCCATAAATGGAGCAGCCTGTTCAGTGCTCTGCCACCCTCAATGTGAAGTAATTCCTCCTCATGTTTAAATGGAATCTCCTATGTTCAAGTTTGTGCCCATGACTTCTTGTCCTGTCCCTAGCCACCACTGAAAAAAGACTGGTCCCATCCTTCCTGACACCCACCCTTTCTGTATTTATAAGCATTTATATGATCCCCCCTCAGTCTTCTCTTCTACAGACATAAAAGCTCCAAGTCCCTCAACCTTTCTTCGTAAGAGAGATGTTCTAGTCCCCTAATTATCTTCATAGACCTCTTAAGTAGTTCTGTGTCCCTCTTGAACTGGGTAACCCAGAGCTGGACACAATATTCCAGATGTGGCCTCAACATGGCAGAGTAGAGAGAGAGAAGAACCTCTCTTGGCCTGCTGGCTGCGTTCTTCTCAATGCACCCCAGGATACCATTGGCCTTCTTGGCCAAAAGGGCACATTGCTAGTTCATGGTCATCGTGTTATCCACCAGGACTCCCAGTTCTTTTTCCACAGAGCTGCTTTATAACGGTCAGCCCCTAACCTGTTCTGAAGCAGGGGGTTATTCCTCCCTAGGTGCAGGACCTTACACTTGCCCTAGATAAATTTCACAGGGTTACTGTTTTTAATCTACCTACCCCACTGAAAAATAGTAACTATTACCCCTCTTCTGCACTCAAAAGGAAGTAAATCTGAAAAGTATTTTAATTAACAGCTGTGTGTTTAGCACAAGGAAACTCACAGTGGAAGGAATGACATTTGCAAAGAGCATGTATGTGTCCCAGGTGGCATGTGAGCCTAGTCATTGTATCAAACGCCAGGGAAGGGAAGCCAGCTGTAGCAGAGATGGACATCATGTGGAGCTCTTTGTAATATGGCAAGAAATATGCCTCAAAAGAGCATACAGGGCTCAAGTCAGTCCTATGGGAGAAGAACTTGCTTGATTCCACATACTGTTTTCTTGAAGTTGCTGCAAAATGTACAGTCTGAGAAGCCAGCAGTGAGATTCTCTTGTGAGCTAGCTCAAGGCCAGACACTGGATACGAGCCAGCAAGATGTTGCCACAGCTGACATGAAATCTATTTGTGTTGGATGTGGTAATCCATTTTGTGCACCACATTGCAGCTGATGGGTGAATTTGTAGTGTTGTCCTTTTAATAAGAGTGACAATGATAAAATCTTGTCTTCTGTTTGCGCCAAGCATCACAGGGAACTCTGACAGACTTACAAATGTCTTTCCCATTACAGAGGTGCTGCCAGCCAGGAAAAATAAGTATCTGCAGAGACTCTTCTTCCTCAGATTGATTGCTGAAGATCTGCAAATAACATCCATAGGAGTTCTTTGGATATGCCAGATATCCAGAGGGTTTTATGGGTGGCAGGAAGCAGAATAGAAATACATGGACAAAACAAGAGGTTACTGCTGTGTTTTTTTTCTTTTGAGTACTAAGGGAAGAGGAAAGGTTGCCCATTACACCCATTACTACTAGATAGAGTTCTCCACCACAACTAATCACTCCCCTTTTAAGTGTATATGATTATGCCTCACAAAGACAATGTGGTCCACAAACCTGAATATGAAGAGACTTAGTATTGTCCATGATCCAAAGCCAATTAAAATTAATGTAGATCTCAAGTCACATCAAAGTACTGAATCTTGCTTACAGTTTATGCCAGAAGTTCTACAATGACTGAATTCTTCCTACCCCTTTCTCTTTGTGAAGCATTGATAAGCCCTGAGAGCATTCATGAACTATTTATCTTTAAAATGATTCGGTTCTCTAGAACCAAAGTAGGACCTGAATATTTTCATCCAATCACCTTGCACTAGCTTGGGGGGAGCAAATGGCAGTGTTAGCCAAATTGTTTAGTTTCTCCAGGTAGGAAACAGCTTTGTTTTCAGACATCCAATTTTCATCTTTACTAAAATGGTTGATTTTTAATATTTTTATTTTTTTTTAAATAGTGCTCACAAAACCTGAAGCAAAAATCCATTGTGGCCTCCCAGAGCTGAGACAGAGATTGCTGTGAAATTCCTAATTGGGAGAAAAAACCCCTGGCTTCACAGAATAAAGAAGCAGGCTGTTTTGTGCTGATGAAATCCCTCCAGGATTCTGAAGGGCACCACCTCATTTTTTTGCATACATATTATGTCCTCCTACTGATTCCATTAGTGATTCATGTAAATGATACCTATTAAACACCAAAATATTCATGGATCTGATTGCTGACATGAATATATTGGTTGCAAAGTCTCTAAGATACCAGATGTAAATTGAATGAGACTTTATGCTGTGAAGTTGAAAGATAGTAATAGGGAGGTATTTCCTTTGGACTTTTGGATTCCTGCAAGGTAAAATGATTTCTTTTCAAAAACAGAACATATTTAATGTGTTTTGTTGTGATAGTAAATGACAAAGAAGCAGAGCCCCTAGCTAGCACGAACAGCACAGATCTGTGGGGTGCAACGAGTTTCCTTCATTTCACATGAACTGAGAATATATATTCCTTTGTATCCCTAATCAGTGTACACAGATGTTTCTGCCTGGTATCTGCATCCTGGGTTCTGAGCACAGTACCACCAACATCTCTTATTTGCAGAGGAGCACAAAGGACATAAGACAGCGTAAAAGAAGGGATGGGAAGAGAGCATTGAAGTATTAATAGGGAAAGCTCATGTAAAGCCTGGAAAAAATTAATAGAGGGTAAGTGAGATTATAGCAGAAAGTTTGACTGAGCAGCACTGTACATTGAATCTTCTAAGATACATTTGCATAGCAGGGAACCATGACTGATACTTCTTTCTGCCATCTTCTGAGATCTTCTGCTTGAGTTTAGCATTCTTGTCTCAGCTCTGTATGTTGATGCCAGTAGGGCAGGCAAGGTGACCTTGGCTCACAGACTGACTGGGACTATACATCTTGGATTTCAAACACTGCAACAAAACACATTCCTCGTTTGTTTTTTGGGTTGGGTTGGGGTTTTTTGCTTGCTTGGTTGTTTGTTTTTTAGTTTTCATTTCTGAGGCTCAAATCCTTTGCAGAAGTAGAGATTCACATAAAAACCCATTTTCATAGTATCTCAGTTACCTGTCAGCAAGCATAACTGCATGATCTTGTATAACCCGAAAAGGGCACCGCAGAGATTCTGCTGGCACAAAAGATTGGTCTGGTGGCCACCTAACATTTGGCTCAAGGCATTTAATCAACCTGAAAGTGCCACATTTTACAAAGCTTAAGACAAGCATTTGGAGATTTTTTAAGCAGATGACAACCTTTACACCAGTAAATTGTGTGTTCCTTGGTATAGCATATATATCACCTTCTCTGGGCTTCTTGCTGTGATTATCGGTAGTGCAAAACTAAATAAACAAAACTAAATACACTGAAATATATAAACTGAGCATGTGCCTTAGGAGGGAAGGCTGAGAGACCTGGGGCTTTTTAATCTGGAGAAGACTGAGAAGGCACTTAAATGTTTATAAATATCTGAGGGCTGGGTGTCAAGAAGGAAGTGACAGCCTCTTCTCTCTTATACCCTGGGGCAATGGGTGTTAACTACAGGACAGGAAGTTCCACCACAACATGAGGAAGAACCTCTTTACTGTAAGGATCACAGAGCACTGGAACAGGCTGCCCAGAGAGGTTGTAGAGTCTCCTGTGGAGACTTTCAAGACCCATCTGGATGAGTTCCTGTGTGACCTGCACTAGAATCTATGGTCCTGCTCTGGCAGGGGGGTTGGACTCTGTGGTCTCCAGAGGTCCCTTCCTACCCCTAATATCCTGTGATCCTGTGATAATGAAAGTAACACAGAAGGAGATTTGTACTGAATGGTACACTAGTACAGCTGAGTCTGTCACATGTGACAGCCACATTGAAACTGTATGCTGGGTTCCTGCTTACTTTTGCACATACAACCTTTACATATGCCTGTGGTTGTTCAGTTCTTCTGACCTTGCACACAAGAAACTGCTGCCTGAGCTGCAGATTTTCTGGCAGTACATCTCAATAAGTGTTTAGCTAGATTAAACCAAATCATTAACTCCAATCAAACACATAATCACTTTTCTTAACTAAGTGTAATATTCTCACTGGAAGGGCCCTTTTAAGTAGGAAAACAGCTAGAATGAAGTCCTGCATGTCTGGATCACAGATGTAAACCAGCAGATGTGCAGTTTGAATATCTTGACCACTGTTTTTAGCAGGCCATTGAAGCCACCTATCATAACCTGGAAGTGCCTGTTGGTGCCCAAACTGTGATTACATGTGATGTTTTCACCCAGGAATGTGATACTGTAGCAGGGCAACTTTTTAGAAGCAGAACAATTTCTTCATCTCTGAACTTACCTACAGGCAAACAGTTTCAGTTTGGGGTTTTGCTTGCTTTGGGGGTTTTGCCCCATTCAGTTTGTGCCAGAGACTGGTATTTATGATTTAGGCTTAGGTATTTTCATTCTGTAGAGATACAGTGTGGTCATATACAATATGTAAAGATACTGTGACTTCTCAGTGGAAGAATTACACAGAGGAAAGTAAAACATTTTAAACAGGACAAAAGTGAATTTATACTAATATCTGTGCAACAGTTTCTCTACATTAACATTACATGTAAGTTTCATCTTGAAAATTTTGTTGAGTTTTCCAAGTTAAGGGTTTGTACTGCTAGACCTGACTGTGATATAATTCAGGTCTAGCTTGCTGTTCTTTTCTAAGTATTGGCTTTATCAAGTATTTCATTCTGTGTGAGTACTTTCTTCATGCACACAGATTATTTTTCACATCCTTTTTCATCTGTCCATCCTTTTTATTAGTCTTCTGTTCCACATGCACAGAGTGTTGCTGCTCCAGCACCATTTAAAAATCTGAAGCTTGACTCTGCTTTCATACAGTCCAGAGGAATTTTGTTATTAAAGCTCATGAAAATGTGATAATGGATTCCTTTCTTCATGGATGTATTTAATTTGCATTCAGGTGCCTTATGTTGTTAGATAAATATATTCAGGCAGTCTAACTTCCCATGTGTTTGTTGACTACCCTAAAATACTGACGACACTGAAGTGAATGGTGCTGTCTTTCTGTCTTACAGACCTAGACTTTGTCTTCTCTCCTTTCATACCAGTGATAATTGCTTATCAACAAAAGCAGGCTTCTTGGTGTAACTATGAAGCCACCAAGTTTGCAGTCTCCAGCAAAGGCAAATTAGGAGCTGGGTCCAGTCTATCAATCATAGTGGTTTAATAGAAAGTGGATGATGAGGAAATATTGTATGTGATTGACTCTGGTGTCTGAATTTGACAGGCAGCTTCCATGGGCTTCTTTCTCATTCCTTTGAACCCTTTCCTTCCTGACTCTGGTAGGCTCATGACAGCTTGGGAAGAAACAGTGTGAAATATTTTCAGTGGAAAGAAAAAAATAAATATTGCATTCCTCATTTTTTCCTGTAAGAATGTTTCTAACCACAGTGCAGCTTTCACCTCCTCGCAGGATCAAAGGCACAAAGATAAGAAGCATCCGAGTACATGTAGTTCATGTTAATAAAAATGCCCTTATAGCATTGCATGAAGCAAAAGCAAGAGCAGCACTGGCTTTGCTGGAACAAAACAACTTCCAGTTCAGAAATAATCATAAGATTTCCAATACCAAATAAATTGTTGCTGTGTAAACAGAGGAAATGGGAAGCTTCTTGGAAATTGAAGTGGCTGAGGATGGGAAGGGGATCTTTCTTTCCATGTTTCTTAGTTAACCTCTACTTAAAGTCCTAACCAGTAGCCATGCACCCTCACATGGCAGCTCAGCCATGGGAAGGCTTGCAGCCCAAGAGGGAACTGTGTTCTCCTTGTCCTGTACCCCTCAGTTGGTCATCCCTCCCCTAAGTCTCAGCTAGCTGCAGCAGCAGTGTCTGACCACCACCACAAGAGGAAGGGAGAAATCTAGGACTTCTAGCACTGTTCAGAAGGAAACCTGGAAGGAGCTGATTGCATATGTGCTGATGGTTATACAAGGGCACACTACATTGCACACATGCTGAACCATGGAGCCAGACTACAGTCCACCTCCAGGTGCATGGCACAACATGCTGAGCAGAGAGAAAGTCAAGAGTGATTTTTGTGTGAGTTACAGGATTGTGAAGAGGCAGCAGCTAACATGTAGCTGAAAGCTAAAAGGCTCTCAGCAGTTCATGCTCTTATGGCAAGAGGCTGTCAGTTCCCAAAGGGCTTGCAGATCAATTACACAAATGAGGAAAGTGGTGGGAGGAAGACAGTGTTGAAGAACTGAGAATAACCCAAGACTAAGAACTGAAAATTACTCTGAGCCAAGTGAAGCATCAGTGACAAAGGTCAGTTACGTGCCTTTAAGTCTGAGCCTTAAAACCATTCTGCACATGCCAAGGGCCTTGCTATGACACTCCATCTTTTTTCCCAACCTGCAAAGACTTGCCATAAGCAGATTGCTGCTAAGCAATACTTTTCTTCCTCTTTTTGTTCAATTTAGCTAAGATGGTAGGTCCTATTTTATGCATGGATTATTATGCACGAATTGTTATTGAGTTGTATAGAATGGGAATAGTTCATCCAACAAAGTAATAAATTAAGTTGTGAACCCAGAAATATGCAGAAATATCCTTCCCTTCTAATCTTGTTTCAGTTTTAGAAGAACAGACATTCTTTTCTCTCAAGCTTTCTTTTTCTGGCAGTTCCTCTGTTTTTAGGTCATATTCTCCTCTGTGTTATTGGTTTTCTTTAATTTTATCCCACTACCCACCTTTTTTTTTTAAATTTCCCTTTACTGTTTTGTTCTCTTGTTGCACCCTGTTGCTTCTTAGCATACAGCTTCATTCTTTCAGGAGGATTGCCTCCTGCAGGCAGTGATCTGTCCTTCCCTGTATCTTGGTCCCACCCCACAGCTCTTCTCCAGTATAAGCCATGGAAACCTGCCTGATCTTTGAAGCACAGCACCACTGAGAGGTTGTCAATCATGTCTTATTGTGTGCATGTTGACTGGAGCAGCAAAGTGAAAGAAAGGAAAAAAGGAAAGAGGGGGGGAAAGGCTCTGGGAACTGTGATTCTCATCTTGATGTTTGTAAACCAATTTCTCTGCATTGAGACTAACAGTTTTCTTTGTAATGTTAAGGGTGATTTCCAGAAAGTCTAATTTTTAGCGTGTTGATAGTATATGGTTATGCTGATAGCATGTGAGGCCTTGTGCTAACCCTTGTTCTCACCTAACTGCCAAGATTTCATCCTATTCTTTGTTGTTTTATTAAATGTTATGGCCTGGATTTCACTTGCATTTGATAGTATTGCAGTTAAAATATTCTCTCTGGGTTAGTGATGCGTGAATGTTGACAATAAACTCAGAGGACAGCTTTGTCCAGGGCAGGGGAGGTTGTGCCAGGTTGTTTGTTTCTATCATAGTACATTGGATGCAGTGATTTAAGCAAAGGATGGTGTCACAAAACCATACTCTGTTGCAGAAATCCATCAGGAGCAGAACAGTCCAACTGGCTATACTTCTAAGTTAACCACCATCAAGGAAAGTAGGTAATAGGGGTTTACATCGTGTTCATTTCTGGTCCACCCTAAACTGGAAAAAGAATTAACAACAAGAAAAGCTTTGCACAAAGAAAGGAATATTTGTAGTATGGGTTTTTTCTTTGAGTTTGTTGATGAAGGAAGAGTCTTTGGGTAACAAGATTTTTTAAGGTGTGATAGCAACAGGAAGTTCACTTTGGCCAGAGTTGATCATTGACGTCTTTCTATATTATGCAAAGAAGATAATCTCTTTGCAGTGTAAATGCTTAGTCTCTGCTCCTTTGCTCTGGCAACCTAAATAAAACAAGGTCAGGATGAGCCTGAAAGAACTGTTCTTCACTGTTCCTTTCTTTTCTCTGACAATAGTCAGAAGTTTTCTTAAGTAAAGGCGATTTCTTAAATATTTCAATATTCCTGTTTTACCTAACAGCCATCTGTTGTGTAAATTCAGTACTAAAAACCTCACAGCATTTGTTACACTCTTGTGCCCATTGCTTTTCGTTACTGTGTATGCATTAAAGAGCACCAAGAGGGCAGCCCAAGAGTAGTAACAACCTGTTGTGCTTTTTGGTTTTAAAACCATCTGCCTTTCAGATTTAAAGAACTCTGGTGTTTCAGAATGAGTTGGTTATGGTATCTTGAAAAACTCGTGCTAAATATCCTCAGAATTTTCACAGCAAACTGAGTGTGGAAAAACTGGGACTTTGCCAGTGAAAATGCGGAGACTTTTCCAGTGGAGGAAGGGCAGTATATAGATAAGAAGCAACACTCATGAGGAAAACTTAGAAGAGTGTTTTCTCAGGCCTGATATCAAAGACCTGAAACTTTACAAGCAAATGAATGCATAGGAGTGAGGGAGGGGGAAATGAAAACCAACTGAATCATAGAATCAATAAGGTCGGAAAAGACCTCAAAGATCATCAAGTCCTACCTGTCACCCCAGACCTCATGACTACTAAACCATGGCACCAAGTGCCACGTCCAATCCCCTCTTGAACACCTCCAGGGATGGTGACTCCACCACCTCCCTGGGCAACCCATTCCAATGGCTAACAACACTCTCTGTGAAGAACCTTCTCCTCACCTCAAGCCCAGACTTCCCCTGGCACAGTTTGAAACTGTCTCCTCTCATTCTGGTGCTGGTTGCTTGGGAGAAGAGACCAACCCCCACCTGGCTACAACCTCCCTTCAGGTAGTTGTAGAGAGCAATAAGGTCTCCCCTGAGCCTCCTCTTCTCCAGGCTAAACAATCCCAGCTCCCTCAGACTCAAAGTTTGGTTTAGTTTTGAAAAAGCAATCTCCAGAACTCGGTTTGCTTTCTAAGTACCATATTTTCAAGTGCACTACAACAAGAAGAAAACTTTCAGCAAAGCTTCCAAATGTTCTTTTTACTTGTTCTTTTTCTTTCTTTTTTTTTTTTTTTCCAGTGGGCTCCACAGTTCTGTTATGTTATATTGCAATGTTTTTCTGTAGCTTCCTCCTTCTGGCAGAACTATTTTTATCACAGTGTAACGTAATTTATTATTCTTATAAAATAAACCCTCTCTTTTCAGGAAGAGATAGTGATGCATCACAGAGGAAGCACTCCAGCTTGTAGAAATTTCAGTAGGATATAGCCAGATTGTAATTCCAGCAAGGCACCACTGTGCCTAGGGAAGGCATTTGGGGCATCAGTGAAAAATGGTAAAGGTTTTTTGGGGGGTGAGACAGGTGCAGGTTTTGTTCTTGGGAGATTTTGTCTTTTGGTGGATGTTTTATTTTTCACTAGAGAAAAAAAAAAAAAAGAGTTCTGTCTTAGGGGGAAAAAAAGGAGCAAATACAGCATGTGAAAAGAATATGTGTGTTTGAGAAGCTCTAGTTTGTAAAAAGCAAACTAAAGAGAGGTTTCTGCTATTGTATGAGGTTGTCAAAACTACATGCAAAGAAGTAAATATTGTTTTTCTTTCATTACCAGAAAGGAAACAGACCACTTAATGGCTGTGGTCACACTAAGAGGCCTCTAGAATGGGGAAAGAGTGCAACACCAGTTGAGCACTGCTTCCACTAGTGCCGATAACAAAAACCTCACGTATGAAAATGAACCCTTGAAAAGTAGCATTCTGAAATGCTGCTTAAAGGGTCCCTAAATCTGTACCTGAAATATTGCAAAATTTGTCACATCCCCCAAATGAGCTTTTAAATCAAATAATATTTGACTCAGTTGTTTTAAAAGAAGAGAGTGGTAAAAATGGGAGGGGGGAGGGGGGAAGTTGTCCGTTAGTATATTTATCTTACTCATCCAGTACTAAAAGACTATCATCTGTGCCCTTTTCAGTAAAAGCTGCATTATTCAGTGTGATAGACCCACTGTGACGGACACCATAGAAAACTTCCTGGCTTTTGATGGAGAACTGTGTGGTCTCAGGCAGCCTGTGGTCTCAAAAAGGCATTTGCCAAGGGCACGCTGGGTTTGCATGGTGAACAGCCCATAGCACGGCTGAATTGCCTGCAGGGACTACGACCCTGAAAGACTGGCGGGCGGACGCAGTGGGCAGCACGGCGAGGCGATGCGCAGCTGGGCAGATGCTGCCGCGCGGAGCAGTTGCCTGTTTTGGTGCTGCTGGTGTTTTCTTTGGACGGGCTTATGAAGTGCGTTTGCGTCTTCCAGCAATCCCTCGCAGCGCCGCTGCTGCCGTGGGCTAGCAGGGACACCTAGTGGCAGTGGTAGATTGAACGGGGATCGCTTTTGCCACCGGCTGGTAAGCTCAGGATTTTGAGTAAAAGGCACTCCCAGTGCCTCTCTGCTTCAGTTTTATGTCTCGGAGCATCTTTCACCAAAACCCTCTTCTGTATTTTTTTCCGAATTCTATGGCGCGGGGTGGAGGAGGAGGGGCGGAAATTGCATGTGTGCATGAAGTGTTGGAGAAGAAAGAGACTCGTTAATTCTGCATGAGTGCTATAATCAGCATTTGCAGAATCAAACAAGCAGGAGGTCACTTGAAATCATGAATTCCACATATTGGCTTTATTATTTTGTAGGTATTAAAGCAGGGAAATGCTGTTTATGTCTGCAGTTCCTGGTTGTTTACAGTTAACTATTTTAAGTGTGGTGCAAATAGTTATTTCCTCTTGTCATATAGGTATTACACATGACCACATTTTCCTGTCTTCTGGAACTAAATAATTAACACTAAATCAATAATGCTTATGAATGTTGAGACACTTAAATGACACTGGAAGAATCTTTAGTTGTAAAATGCTTTTCCTATAAAAGCCACAGGTCAGCTTCTAGGTATACTCAGTGGACAAGGTCACCTTGTACTGCAGCAGATAAAAGCAGCCATACCAGGTTAGGCAGGGATGCATCTGGCCCAATGTAATGTCTCATTTGCTGGTGACAGCAACACAGAAGTGTCCCATTGATAGATGTGAGTGAGCTGGTGTTTTGCCAGGGTCCTGCCTTACTCTCATGAAAAAAAACAAAGGTGTCAGTGGGTTAGCTCGATTTACCAAACACAAAACATGGCTTGCTGTGTCAAGGTGCTGCTCTGCACAGAAGCTGCACTGTGTGCCTTCACAGGCACCAGTAGCCACTGCAGGTTCCTGCACTGAGCAGTGTTACAGAGCCATTTTGGCATACATGACCCAGGCTTCCTGGTGGCGAGTTTAGGATCCAGTTGCAGGGTAGTTATTCCCTTCAGTGAAGGGCTTGAAAGTGAATGGCTTTAGATGGCAGAGAGGAGACCTATCAAGATCCTATGTGGATGAGTTTCGAACAAACAATTTTTCTCAGCAGACAGCATTCTCTCTAGCAATATTTTAGGGGTTTGCTTCTGTGGCACTTTCAGTAATAGACAGTCATTTGCATGCTATTTGAGAAGTCTAAGGCCATCCCTTTTCCACACGAAGTATCTTTGTTGAAATAGAAATAGTCTACAGAAGTTATCCCCCTATAATATGGGTGATTATAAAAGCTAGAGATGGCATAGCCTTCTTTCACAGATGACAACAGGCTAGTTAGCTGTGACTTTCCCTCCTCAGGTTCATTAGATCACATAACACAGACCTTCTTTCAGCACATAGAATCATAGAATTGCTTTGGTTGGAAAAGACTTCTAAGATCATTGAGTCCAAACACTGACTTAGCACAACCATGGCCCAAAATGCCATGTCTACACGTTTCTTGAACACCTCCAGGGATGGTGGCTCCACCAGATACATATGTTACTGCTAGACTGAAGCAATTACCAGCGTCCTCTGAACAGACCTTTCAAGATCATTGGATTTCACTGGTCCTCATAAGCAAATGCCTTCCTTTTATACTATTTCAGCATCGTGGTATTGTGTTATGCAGCTTCTTAAAGATCTGTGCACTGTTTCACATGAAGGAAAGTGGGTTTTTTCCTCCCAGCTTTGATCCAAAACATCCCCAGGTCAGCTGAAAAATTTGTGATTCGTGATCTTCTGATTAGACCTCAGGCTTTGCTGCCTTCTGTGATTGTATTCTCAGCTGTGGGTAGGATGATGAAGGGCTCCACATATCATCAGTTAACCAATGACTAGAATTCAGGAAATGGCACTCCAAAGTACTACTATTGTAATATTGTACCATCTCTTGATGAATCACAGCGTCACAGAAGCATAGAATGACAGGGATTGGAACAGACCTCTGGAGGTACCTACTCCAGCTCCCCAAAATGAATAGCTCTTTGCTCCTTATGTCTCTCACCAGGTGCTCTGAAAAGAGTCCTGAGACTAACCATGTGGGAAAGTGATTGCTAACAGTTTTCCACTCTCATTTGTTGCTCTGCTTACAATGAGAACTGTTTTAAAACTCTGCATTTTCAAATTGCAATGGGTATGCCTCTTTCATTACATATTCTGTTTGGTAACATATTGCTCCTATCTTGATTTTTTATTTTACATATGAAGAACGTTCTGTGTGTTACTACACTATTACTGTACAGTAATACATAGGTCATAAAATGCTGGATTTCACTTAGAATCACAGAGTGGTCTGGGCCAAAAGGGACCTCCAGAGGTCATCTAGTCTGACCTCCCTGCAGTCAGCAGGAACATCCTTAACTAGACCAGGTTGTCCAGGGTCTTGTCAAGGGTTTTATATATTTATTAAGATAATAAAAAAATTTAGGCAAAGGAATGTACTCAATTCTTCTTGCCAATGTTTTAATTCTTATGCAAGTATTAACTAATCGTTGCTGAAGTTGTCACTGCCAGTGTGGGTTCATTCTGCTTTTTCTACACTGCATCAGAGTCAGAAGTTGCTCACGGTATCATTGCCAAATAATTAATGGCTTCTTTGCATTAAACATTTAATTTGATAGACTTGAACTGGAGAAAAAAAATCCAATATCATAGTTGTTTTGAGATTTCTGTATTCTCCTCAGCCTGAAGTACTCATTTATTTGCTTGCTTTACACTCATTTTTTTCCTATTTGCCTTTAAACTTTTCTATCTCACCAGCAGTGTAAGGAGGCTTTGAAGTTGCATGAGAACCAGGCTGAACATATATATGGAAATACTTATTCATCAGTGTTTAACTAAGTTAATGATAAAGATATTTCAAGTAGTAGAGCAGCTGTTTGGAGAAACAGGCTCTAAATCAGAGCTGAGAATGATGTGTTCAGCATTTCCCTAAATGGCACATATAATTTCATACAGATATAGGTATATATTCCCAGATAATTTGTCACACAAACAGAGTTGCTCAATTTCTTTTTATTAATTTTTTTTTTTTTTTTTTTACTTCTGGAATTTATATCAGGGAACAGGTATTCCTGTTAGTGTTTTAACAGCACATTTCAAGTAGAATATGATAGAAGGAAAAGTTTACAAACTATGTACCAATATTACCCAGGAGGTGACTAGAGTGGTGAAAAGGGCAAGACGTGATGTCCTCACGACATCAGGAAAGTTTCAAGGCCTTGTACTTCCAGAAGCTGACTTTCATGGACACCTCAGACTAGCAAGTGAAGTACACACTCATACAAATCTAAAAACAGTTCCTGAACACATGGCAAATGCTCTGCCTGAACAATCAGCTAGCACCAGATGGCATGGCAGGACACAGTCTAAAACTTCTATGAAATAAAACTGCAAAGATTTGCTTTTCTGCAAAGAAGGACATACCTAAACTCTTCAAGTGCATTCAGATAAATGCCTGATTTATACAGTGATCCTTAGCAACAGCAGTCTTGATGAAAATGTAGCTTGCTTGAGTTTTTGCCTCTGTACATTACTGATATAGCAACCTCAGCCTTAACCCACTTACCCAGTTTTGAATTTGAAATGTAAATCTCACAGGAGGCTGGGCTGGGTTTGTGGGTTTGGTTGTTTTGGTTGGTTGGGTTTTTTTTCCAGTTTCTAGAGCAATTATATAAACTTCAGTTAATTAAGTTACAGGCTTTGTATCAGCCTTGTTATTTATACAGAAACAACACATTCTATGTTTATATTAGTCACTATATTTTTAATTTGTAGCTTTTCTTCCTCAAGACATCAGGAAAGTTTCAAGGCTTCCTTTGGTTCATCCTTTTGTGAGGTGATACAGACAAGGTTTACCAATCAGATGCTATTGTGTACCTGCTGTTATACCATGCTAGGCTTGTTCCTTAAAGATCTTCATCAGGCCTTTTTACAATGAAAGCCTCTCAATCAGACAGAATTTCATATGCCTGAAACCTAACTGAGCACAACTTTGTTGCCTGGGCTCATTTGGTCAGGTGGTATTGTGGTTGGTTTCCATAGCTAAATAAAACATTTGCATTGTTAAAAAGTTAATAATACAGAGAGAATCATTAAAAACACTGAGTTCTCACTTGAAATGGTGACTCAGTGAAAGAGACAGATTTGGGTAAGCTGTTCCATATGGCAGAAGCTCTCTACCAGAAGGTCCTCCCACCAGCACTACCAGATTGTGTGAAGGGATATAGAGGACATGTATGCTAGCCAGGCAGTGGGATGTGGATCAGAGACTCAATCTACTCTCCATCCACCTCCCCTGTGCTTTTTTAGGGATACAGAACCATTCCAAATTACAGCCATTAGCCAAATTACTGTTTGGAACTGTTCAGGGGGACTTTGGGTCTTCATTCAGATTGCCATTCCTATCTCTTCTGTGCCTTTCTTCCCTTCATCCTACCCCATATCATGTCAGTGATTCATTCCCTTTCCATTCTTCCATATGGCAGTATTAGAAAAGAGGAAGAAATGTGCAACAAGAACACATTCTTTCATTCCCAGAGGAGGCAGAGAGGAATAAACAGCATTTGCACCTTATTTTCTCTTCTTTGTATTTCTGCATAAGCCAGAAGGTTTGGGCTGCTTCTTTTTCCCATCAGTGACAAGGGTTGGTCACTGACTCCCAATGGTATGCTTATTTGAGTGATAAGCAGAGAGCAGCACTCTCTGCAACTACCTAAAATCCTCTTCTGTGTGGTTGGTAGTGCAGAATTCAGTAAAATGTTGATCAAGCTCCAAGTTGCACTCTCTAAACATCTGTCTGATCCTGACTTCATCTTATAAATTCTTGTTCACAAGCTCTTTACAGTCAGTGGTTGCACATTGGTATTTGGATGTAGTTGACATGCAAAAAAAAATAAGATAAATTGGCTAGACTGAGCATTTCTTAAAGGAAAACATATCAGTGTGTGCCAAGTATGAATAAAAATCAATTTAAGCAAAGTTAGGTAGAACAGTATTTAAAAAGAAAGAACCACCCTCTTTATTGACAGTAAATATATACCAATCAACAGGACCAACAAAAATTTACCAGCACAATTTCCTTTCACTAAAGCAGCAAGGCAAGTATTGACCAACTGTCTTAATTGACTTGCAGTCCAGCTTTTCAGGCATTAAATTTCCTAACTGTGAAGAGAAATGGCAGCCAAGTGACTCTTATTTAGACACAATCTTCCGTAACATCCTAGGAAGTGTGAATTAAATGAGTGGACAGTGAGTTCAATAGAGAACTGGATGAATAACAGGGCACAGAGGGTTGTGATCAACAGTGCAGGGCCTGATTGGAGGCCTGTAGCTAGTTGGGCTCCCCAGGGTCCAGGACTGTGCCCAGTCTTGTTCAACATCTTCATCAACAACCTGGGAGAAGGAACAGAGTGTCCTCTCAGCAAGTTTGCTGATGATAAAAAACTGGGATGGGTGGCTGACACCCAGTCAGGCTGTACTGCCACTCAGCAAGACCTGGACAGGCTGGAGAGTTGGGCAAATGTGAACCTCATGAAGTTCAACAAGGGCAAGTGTAGGGTCCTGTACCTGGGAAGAAATAACCCCCTGCACCTGAACAGATGAGGGGATGACCTGCTGGAAAACAGCTCTGCAGGAAAGGACCTGGGAGTGCTGGTGGACAATAAGTTCATGACCATGAGCCAGCAGTGTGGCCAAGAAGGCCAGGGGTATCCTGAGGTACATCAGCAAGAGTGTGACCAGCAGATTGAGGCATGTTCTCCTCCCCCTCTACTCTGCCCTGATGAGGCCTCATCTGGAATATTGTGTCCAGTTCTGGACTCCCAAATTCAAGAGGGACAGGGAACTACTGGAGAGAGTCCTACAGGGGACTACAAAGACAATTAAGGGACTGGAGCTTCTCTCTTATGAGGACAGGCTGAGAGACTTGGGGCTCTTAATCCTGGGAAAGGGAAGACTAAGAGGGGTTCTTCCCAATACATATAAAACTAAAGGGCAGAGGTCATGAGAATGGGACTGAGATCTTTTTGGTGATGGCCAGTGATAGGACAAGGGACAATTGTAAAAACTTGAACACAGGAAGTTTCATTTGAACATAAGGAAAAACTATTTTACTTTGAGGGTGATAGAGTGCTAGAATAGGCTGCCCAAAGAGGTTGTGTAGTCTCCTTCTCTGGAGACTTTCAAAATCTGCCTGAACACAATCCCATGCCACCTGATCTTGATGAACAAGCTTTAGTAGGGGGATTGGACTAAATGGTCTCCAGAGGTTGCTTCCAATCCCCACCATTCTGTGGTTCTGTGTCATTCTGTAGTGTGTTTGTGATAAAGAGTAAATTAAGACACACAGATGGAAGAACCATTATGCTCTAGGTAGATATAATCCATTTTTCTGTCACTGATGTATTAATCCACAAGAATTTGAGTCCAAACTTTGCAGAAGAAACAACCATGCTGTTGTCTTGTGCATGATGTTCTTCTGGTTTTGTCTCAGATGGCACAGCAGTCATCTAAAAATCCTCAGCTTTTAAGGATTAAAGTGACCTTCCCACTCTGGCTGATTTTACATAGGCTAATTTTAAAATAAAAAGGGTCTCAGAATCTTGTAGGCTGAGTAAATTTATGTGCTGCATTTCAGAAGTGAGGTATAGTGGAAGTCTAGAAGTGGTATGTTGCAAAAGCTCAGCTGCCAAGTTGTCACCTCTTCAGCCACACAGCTCATCTTTGTTTGATAATGCATCTATACATGTATATTTTTCCATGCCTATGTTGCTTTTGGGTGGAAGACTAGGCTTCAAAGTCACTTAAGTCATCTGCCCACTGGCCTTTCATTAGACATAAATCAAAAGTATGTTAACAAATGAGTTGTTCTAGTTTCCAAATTATCCATAGGGTACTTAGAAGTTGTAAGCATATATGCATTAAAATCATCCATATGGATATCATCTTTCTTTCCAGTGGCTTGGGCTTTAATTAAGGCCCAGTAAGAACTGTTTATGTGGTGGACTTCAAAACTACAGTCTACCCAACTGTGGTACTTGGTATTTAGTGCTGTCAGCTCCTTTCCCTTTCCCATAGATCACAGCCAAACTAAGAGATAGTCTACAGACCAGAAACATGGTCATGTACTTAATGCTACTGCAAGTCCCATGATACTGTGCACTGATTTGCATGAATAACATCAGTGGGATATTAAAGATACAAATCTTTAGTCAGGGAAATAGGTACAGCAGCAGCTGCCATGCTGAACACCCTTTCATCAAGGATTTGCCAAGAATGTTGTGGTCCTTTTAAACAGCAAAATAAATGCCCAGCTCTTAGGACATCTTGCACTTAAGTTGTCCATAGCACTGGGTAGAATCATAGAAAGCATTGAGTTAGAAGAGACCCTTGAAGGTCATCTTGTCCAACTCCCTGCAGCAAGCAGGGTCAGCTTTAACTAGATCAGGTTCCTCAGGGCTGTATCAAGTTTGACCTTGAATGTCTCCAGGGACGGGGCTTCCGTCACATGTCTGGGCTGTCTGTTCCAGTATTTCACCACCCTCATTGTAAAGAACTACATCTTTATGTCTAACCTAAATCTACCCTGCCCCACTTTCAAACCATCATCCTATCACTACTACTAAACAGTCCTTCCCCAGCCTTCCTGTAGGTTCCCTTCAGATATTGAAATGCCTTTGTTAGATCTCCCCAGAGTTTTGTCTGCTCCAGGCTGAACAACCTCAATCATCCCAGCCTGTCTTCATAGGAAAAAAGATTCTTATTTGAGTATGAGTAGAGTGTGCACTCTTTGCAGGGAAGAGATACCTGTGTTCAGTGTGAAGCATCTTAGCCTGGGACACTGCTGAAAAACACTGGCTGAAATTTTATTCTTACAGCAAAAGCTGAGAACCCTTTTTTCTTAAATATTTGGCTGTTGTTAATTAAACAAATATGGAGCTTTAGTTCCCCAAATTCAAGCAACACTGAAGCTGAAAAAAAATCTTCAGCATCACTAGTTAAAATCTCCATTCCTGGCTTTGATCTAGAAACTATTACAAAACACGTCCTAATTCACGTATGACTTTCCCAGAAACACAGAAGAAATTGTGGCTAGAGAACAGATGGCTACTTGCTCAGCTACATTAACCAAAGGCTTCATGGCTGACAAATAAGCTTCTTTTTCTTTTTTTTTCCCTGTAATTTTTAATGCTGTGTAACCTGAACTTCAGAGTTAATTTACCCTCTATCAATAAAAGTACTATATTTATTTTTATTTCATTTATTTTTAATTAAACATCCCACAGAGTGGCTGCCTACCAGTTCTTGGTTTTATACAATAGTTTTCTTGAGTCTTTCTGGGAGCACTCAGTTCGTCAAGACCTGCAAGCAGAATACAGAATAAGGCATTCTGAATTACTGATTCAAAAATTAGATATAATGCCCATTATTAACTCTGTGCTCTTCTCTGTCAGATGTTGGAAGATAATTGAAGTGCGCAGTTTTCCTTACCCAAGTGATTGTCAGAGCTCCCAAACACTGAAAATTAAGCTTGAGCACAAGAGTTCTGAATCACTGCACTGAGATTTAGCCTGCACTACTCTTATCTAGCAGCTTTCTACAGAAGAAGCTTTTATTTTAGCACAGGTAGCAGAGTAATTCTCTGCTGTTTAGTCTCCACCACATATACCAATACTGGTTGTCAGCTTGTCCCACAGTGCCATTACATAAAGAGTGGCAGACACTCAGACCTTGATAATCAGACCCTCCCTGCAAATTAAAAATGTATACATTAAGGTATCCTAAAACTTTATTACAATAATATCATATTATTTCCAGTTTTACCCTTCCTTCTTTTAGAAGAGTCTTTGTTGTGTCTTTGCTTTTGTATTTTAAATCTCACATTCCCTCAAACTCAACATTTTGAAATTATGTCTCTAAAGGCAGGTCTTTTATCTCTAACTGGGATCCAGAAGCTTAGCTTCACACCTAGAATTGTCAAGATTGTAGGCAGGTGGGGGCTTACTGTCTTCTCCCGGGCAACCAGCACCAGAACAAGAGGACACAGTATCAAGCTGCACAAGGGGTGGTTTAGGCTGGAGGTTAGGAAGAAGTTTTTCATAGGAGGAGTGATTGGCCGTTGGAATGTGCTGCCCAGGGAGGTGGTGGAGTCACCATCACTGGAGGTGTTTAGGAAGAGACTGGATGGGGTGCTTGGTGCCGTGGTTTAGTTGATTGGATAGTGTTGGATGATAGGTTGGACTCACTGATCTCAAAGGTCATTTCCAACCAGGTTTATTCTATTCTATTTATTCTATTCTATTCTATTCTATTCTATTCTATTCTGTTCTATTCTATTCTGTTCTGTTCTGTTCTGTGCTATGCTATGCTATGCTATGCTATGCTATTCGCTTTGTTCTAAGTGCATCTATACATCTAGAGAAGTTCAGTATTTCTCCCTGTGTCTACCTCCTCAGTGTGTGCTAAATATTATACTGACTGACTGAAGATGCACTAGCACAACATTCCTTGATTTTTTTTTTTTTTTAGCAGAATGGATTAGATTTAAATGACCCTATTCGAAAAAATAAAGATCTTCTATCATGTGAGGAAAAATAAAAACCCTAGACAGTTAAAAGGAGATTAGAGAGACAGAAATTGAAAAAGATACATCATCTATTGAGCAAACAGTTATCCTTAACCTGACTGACTTCATGTATATGAGTCATCCTGTCGCATTCGGTAGTTCATCTGCTTTTAAGTGTTATCTGATATTGCTGCCTTTGAGGATACAGGAACCTATGTGGAAGCTAAAAGGCTTTTTATTTGAACTCAGTTTGTATAATAAAGAAGGAAGGAAAAAAATCCAGCCTTCTGATCTGACATATTTACAGCTGATAATATTGAAAAAAGGATATTCCTTTATCTTCCTTAATCACTTGAGGAAGTCCCATCCAGCTGCAGGAAACAGTGCAAGATGCAACAAAAGTGCACAAAATCTCACAAGTTTAGGGAAAAAGCTGACAGTGAGTAAAATCTTACAATTATTTAGTATGTGTCTAAACGTGCAGTTTGTATATAAGTGTACAGGCAATGATAAATTACTCACTTCAAGAAATTAATTGGAATTTGGTTCACAGCATTTCTGCTTCCAGTGATACCACTGGCAAGCTGCTTTGACTGCAATGGGACTAAGATCCTTATTATCCTCTTAGCTAGTAAAAGATTTAGCTGGAAGTGAAGCTAATCTATAAGACCAAACACTCAACTGTCTTCAAAAACTGCAGTGCCATTTTTGCAAGCCGTGCCTGTATTCAGCAGTGGGATTGATATCTGACAATGTGCCCACACGGACCAAAGCACACCAGAAGGTGGTCTCATATCCATAATTACATGAGAATCACACCCAGGTTTAAGATGTCCACCCACCTAAGAGGCACGGGGGTCTCAGGGATTGTCAGTGCAAGCTACATGTTCACCCTTTGCAGAGCTGAAGTGATCCACACCTTCATGAGCTTCATCCCAAACTCCTGTGCTCTGGACCATCTCCAGGGAAGAGGAGGCACAAAAGAGTGCATGTTTGCTCCAGGGAAGAGCTCAGGTTCCCCTGTTGAAATAACTTTTGAAGCATCTACTATCACAGCTTGGTGAGAGACTTGCATAGGTTGATACAGAGCTTATTTATATCCAAGACAGATTAAATATACAGGGGAAAGAAGGATGTGTAAGCACACCTGTATTTTTTACATCAACTGCTTTCCAAAAAGTGTTGAGCTGAGCTCAGGGAGCTGTACAGGGGAAGAGGAGAACCTAGACTTTATTGTGATGGGATCCTTTTCATATTCACTAATGAAGTGTTACTTTACTGTCTGCTGCCACTTGACAGTTTGTGCTCTGTTTGCTTTGAAAGAGACTAAAAATAGGGTTTCAGTTGAGTCCTATATTATTCTTGTACTCTTTCACTTATGATATGTAACTGCTTATAAGCAAGAAGCTATGATAACCTTAAGAAAGGAGAAAATAGTAAATTATTTTTATTTCTACTTAGCCAGTAAAGACAGCGTTGTGGGAACACTGAACGCCTTTCACACTTCTGTATCATCTTCTAGGGCATGGTATTGATTTCATTAGCATTTTTAGCTTAGTTCTGTGCACCTGTGACTATATGCAATAGTCATTGCTTCTCTCCCTTTCCCCCTCCCCCCCCCAAAAAAAAACCCCAGCAAAACAAACTCCAAAACAAAACAAAAAACCCCAAACCAAAACAACAACAAAAAAGAGTGAATCCTCTGAATTTTGCAAAGCTTCTCCTTTCCCAGAGCAGAATAATCAAGAGAGAGAGCCTGTCTTGAGAGTCCACTAGGGGGTTTTTTATGACTCTTATTCCCATACCAGCTGCTTCAGTAACAAGCAGAGGAGTGGTCACTGCTACAGTTTTTTGCCTCCCCTGCTTTTGGTTAAAAGCTACTGAAATCAATGAACCACATTATTGCAATGTTTTGACACAGTTGGATGCAGAATTAGGAAACCAAATGGAAAATCATAGAAAGCCTAAAAAAAAAGGTAAATCATGGGAAAGAATGGGAGCTGGTTGTGTGTTTCTGTCATACACAAGAACAAGGATTATTGCTTTATTGAGAATTTGCTGTGAAATTTGTGTGAGTTGTGTAAAAGATGTTGAATTTAAAAATGACTGCCCAAAATATAGGTAAAATTGGATATACTGGAGGAATCTGTGCAGCCTAGTTGTTCCTTTTTGAGTATCATTCTTCTGCATTCTTAAACATGAAAGATGAATTTGGCTGCGATGCAACTGTGAGAAACAGACTGAGTGTAGTATCTCAGATGATTTTGTTGTGCTAGGCTTTGAACACCAATAACAAGCCATGGATCTGCAGAAGTTTTTCAGAAGTCTGAGTTTGGACACTGTCAAAATACTCTTCTGAGGCTTTTGGCTTCTCCATACAGAGTACATGTGAACAGATAGGGATTATGAATACTAATTTGGTATACCCAGCAAAATACTGGCACAGATAACCATTTCACAGTAGATCTGTGTAAGTGAAAACTGCTTTCATTACAGGACTTACTGTCTTTCTCTGTAAGTCATCCCAGTTTCCAGCTCCTGAGAGTTGCACATCTGGCAATTTCATACCATATGGAAAGTTAACCATTGGCAATTCCAGTGAGATTTGTGGCAGTGCACAGCAAAGATTCTCTGCCTACTGATCAGTGGAATTCAGCCTGCTTGAGGAGTAGAAATCTCCATTTAGTGTGTACATTTCAAGGATAAAATCTTACCTGAATACATTTGGCAACCTCATTGAGATTAATTTTCATCAACTAAAACAAGGTTAGCAAAATATCACAAGCTACCCAAAGACACTTTCAGGTACTCATATATATTTTTTTGCTATGTAGACCTCCCCACTGAAACAGACAGATGCTTAACTACATGTATGGCTCTGGCCTGTACCTCATTTTGCAGTTGTTTCTCTAAACAAAGGAAAACTGGGGAAAAAAAATCCAAAGGAAAACATAGGGACTGTTAATTCCTATGGTAGATTTACTAAGCTAGGTCATACTGCTGTTGAATGGAGGGGGGTAAGCCAGTGCATATAAGTCTTTGGGGATTTTAGCAAAGCATTTGACACTGTCTGACAGTATTCTTCTGGACAAAATGTTTACCACCCAGATAGAAAATTCCATAGCACACTGGCTGATGGGCCATGCTCAAAGCTTCAAGATAAATGGGGCTACATCAGGCTGGCAACCAGTCATTGGGGGGATACATGGGGCTAAAGTTTAGGCCCAGTGCTTTTTAGGGTTTTTATAATCTGGATCCAGGAATCAAAGGTATTTCGAGTCTGATGATGACACTAAATCAGGAGGAACTGCAGACTCCCTCTAGGGCAGAGACACCTTACAGAGAGGTCTACATAGCCTAGAGAGCTGAGCAAACACCAACCATATGAAATTTAATAAGTGCCAAATTCTGCACCTGAGGGATGGGGTAATTCTGGTTATACAAACCAACTGGGGGATAAGAGGCTGGAGACTTGCTCCACAGGAAGAGATCTGGGGGTTTAGGTTGATGGCAGGTTGAATATAAGTCAACAGTGTGACCTTGCAGTCACAAGGGCCAACTGTGTCCTGGAGTGCATCAAGCACAGAGCAGCTAGCCAGGCAAGGTGGTGCACCCCACCTTGAGTCCTGTGTGCAACTTTGGGCTGGAAGGAAATCAGACTAATAGAAGGAAATCAGACTAATAGAGTGTGTCCAGGGAGGGTGACCACAGTGATGAGATATCTTGAGGACAAGACTTAAAAGATGTGATCTCTTGGCTTGTTCAGCTTAGAGAAAAGGCTGAGGAGTGACCTCATTCTAGTGTTCAGCTTCCCCAAGGGGAGGAGTGGAGGGGGTGGTGCTGACTTGGTGACCAGCAATAGGGCATGAGAAAACGGAATGAAGTTGTATCAGAGGAAGTTGAGACATTTAGGAAAGGTTCCTTATTGAAAGAGTGGAATAGGCCTCCCAGGGAACGGGTCACCACGCCAAGGTTGTCAGAATGTAACAACACTGTTAGCTGTAAGGTTTATTTTCAGGTAGTCCTGAGAGAAGCAGGGAGTTGGTACTCAGTGATCCTTATAGGTCCTTTCCAGCTTGAGATATTCTATGACTTTATGATTCTGAGACTGAAAGCATAGTAATTAGCTTTACCTAGAGAACTGCCTGAAAAGATCTTTTCAATTGCCAAATGACTGAAATCATCATACATGTGCACACAAATAAACACCATTCTTGTGATCATTCTTGAATTCTAGATCATTCTAACGATGTGTGTCATTGGGGTGAATAACAAAGCATTAAGTCTAAAGTGAATTTTCCAAATCAAAATAATTATAAACTCACTGGCAAGGATTTTGGAAGAAGTCATGTCACATATATCTCAACAGAGGGAAATTGCCAGCATGCTTTGTGGCTAGCCTTTCACTTCCAGCTTCAGAGGGCATAATCCTCAGGATATATGTGAAATGAATGCCTCTTTTATTTTCCCTCAGTCATTAAAGAGATTTTGCTTTTATGGCAGTGTCTGCTTAGAAATGACAGAGTGGTGCTGGATGTCTTCCAGTGCAGTAGATGCAGGATGATCTCCTGTGCACAGCTCCTGTCCAGGCATCCTCCTTGCTTGCATCCCTCTCTCCACTCCTGTGTCCAGTAATAATGAAAATATGCAATGCTTCTGGCAGTGAACCAATTACCCTCCTTCAGTTCTCCTTTTCCTTCAGTTATTTTCAGCTACTGTTTTGGCTAGAAACTAACTGAAAAAGTGAAATGTTACATATAAGCATCACCACGAAGTACATCAATGCTTGCTGTGTTATGAAACTACATCACAGCACCTTTTATTTCACAAAACCACCTACAGTAGCTTTTTAATTAGTGAATTTCAATTGATAACATGGGTGCCAGTCTTAATATCCCAAATGATATGGTCTCATCTGGGTTTCTTACAATTGTCTTTGATATTAATGAGCTTTTAATTAGGAATAAAACCAAGACATCATTATGGATAGATATATCCATAGACTCAAACATTCCCTTTTTATTTGAATTTTTTTTAATTAGGCCATCTGAAAGTGCTCTGGCAAGAAAAAGATATTTTAGCATTAATTTTATTTAGGACAAGGACAAGTATGTTATTCTCAGAGAGTATTATTAGAAATGACATAAACAGAGCTCTTCTTTAAAGAGTTCTAAGCACATGCTTGTTTTATGTGTGCTAGTAAGCAGGAACATAGAACTGGATGAAAATTATCCATCAAAATTGTCTCTTGATAGAATATTATGTTTTTAATGAAGCACAACTATTGTGGAAAATGTCTTAAGGGACAAAATATTGGAAAATGTTTTTTCAACAGCCGTGAAACTATTTTTCAAGAGGAAGTCACTTCTGATTTGTATAGAGTTGTACTGTACAGGTATAGACTGAGACAGAATCTGTAAGCTAAATCTCCATCTAAGCAAGGAAGAAAAGTGTTGCAAATGAAATGTGATTGTAGTATAGGTCTACTACTCAACTTGTAGATGGAGGAAGAGCATTCATGTGAAGAACTGTTTCAGGTCTCCTAGTAAGTCAGTAGATGAGCACATAATGGGTGCAAAAGAAACTGAATGATGCAGCAGTAGGTCATTGCTCCAGGTCATTGCTTTCAGACCCCCAAGCATGTCATGAAAAGTGTTAGTCTCTGGCAATGATGAAGATCAGGAGCATCTGCAGGACAGAGCATCTCTGACTGAGACTGTGGTGTGTCCCTTTCTGTAGTAAGCAGCAGTGGTGCACAGGGAGAGACTGGGAAAAGAAAGAAAGGGGGAAGGACAGAGAGGGAGGGAGGGAGGGAAGGAAGGAAGGAAGGAAGGGAGGAAGGAAGGGAGGGAGGAAGGGAGGGAGGAAGGAAGGGAGGGAGGAAGGAAGGAAGGAAGGAAGGAAGGAAGGAAGGAAGGAAGGAAGGAAGGAAGGAAGGAAGGAAGGAAGGAAGGGAGGGAGAGAGGAGGGGAGGAGGGGAGGGAAGAAGGAAGGGAGAGGGGAAAGGGAGGGACTAAAAAGACCTTAAAAACTGTACACAACTACCCTTGTAACTAGGACTAACATGCTAACATGGGAGGGAAGATGAGTAAACCAAATATGGGAAGCAGTACTTTCTAATCTCTTTTCTTGTAATTATCCAGGAAAATGAGTGTGCTTGGGGTGTTGTGAATATACTCTCTTTTGCTAATAAATAAAGGAAGAATGAGTTTCAAGTGCAAACAGAGTAGTTTGGCTGTAAAGCATGCAAGAGTTAGCATCTTTCTGATTGATTCACTTAGGAGCTGCCTACAGCACTTCTCTATTTGCTCAGCAGTAGGCCAGGCTCAAATTAAGGGCTTGATTATGACTCTGACCCAGCTGAAAAAAAAAATGGCTACAAATTTTCAACTTCCACATTTTGTCTCTTCCTCTCAGCATGGTGGCTTAGTTCAGCTCATACTGACACCAGTGGATATCTGGAGTAGCATACAGGAAGTATGGCTATGACTAAAGCAGAGATTAATGGTTGTGTCTTGTTTACCTGTCAACTTGTCAGGTCTTATTTCCTAATGTCCTACCTTGACCCTTCTCTGGGCTGATTTTGAATCTAAATATATTTGAAGAATGCCTTTAGCAACCAGGAAATCCCCAAGGCAGTTTGCTATTTTCTTGTTCCCTCAAGTGTATACATTATATTGAACTGTGTTTTAATTCAAAGTGCACTAGCTTTGTGCAGCTGTCCCTAGGGTATCTTCCTTATCTGAGCCACTAAGTGACTGCAGTTGAGTCTAACATGCAATTTCTTCCTGCATGACCTCTTAGTGTTGACCAGTGAGCTGAAATATATCCCTTCTTTCCTTTGTGCCACCCTCAAGTACTGGCCACAATTTTCTGCTAGGATAACCACTCTGAATTCAAGAACATTGTATCAACAGAGAGCCTTCTGAAAAGGACTAAGAAGGGGTTTAGTCTCTTGTACTGATTTTTCATGTACTGAATGTAATGCTGTAGCTCCTGTACTGTCCCTCCAGTCCCTCTGGAGGGGAGGGATGTCACCTTTGTCCCTCTGAACAGCCCTGCAGTCTGCAAAGACCAGCATCAGGTAGCTCAACAGCTTGCTTCCCTGCTCTGAAGGCCTTGCATGTGACAGTGAAGAAAATATGCTCCATGTATTGCCTGGTAGGACTTTGGTGCAAGGTAGAGGTAGAACAGCTACAAACATGCGTATTGAGGTGGAAAAAAACCCCAAAACGTACAGTCAATGGGTTTCATTTTCCCTTGTATTAGCCAGATAAACTCTACTGACATTTTGTGTGTTACAGCTTCACTAAGTTTATCTTGTCACCTCACCACCATTTGTGCCATACCCACGTACTTTTGGGATTCTTGTCTTAGTATGAAAGAAAACATACTGGTTTCAGTTTCTTCAGGTTTTTATATTTAAATCAGTTTTTAGCTGCTTATAAGTAGTTGGAGCTACAAACTTTAAACTGTGTTGACCTCCAGCCAGGATGGATTAATGTTACCTCCCTCTCTGTTTGTTTTTTCAGATGTACTTGGCCAAAAATATTTCTTAGAAACACTGAGTCTTAAGTGTTCAGAGCCTTTTGGCTAAATAGGCTTTGAATTGTGTTATGAAGGAGCAATAGCAGCTGCAGCACTAACTGAGCTTTCCTCGGCATGCTCTGTGCACACATGCTTTAGCCTCTACATGCCATTATTTGTCACCATGCTCTGTGCTGCTGATATTTAAAAAAATTAAAAATAGAAGATTGCAGGGGTCCAAGTCAGTAGATTGAAATTGTTTGAAACCCTTCTAGGTGACTACAATCAGAGGATGGTGGTCAATGTTAAAATTTACCTCTCCCAGACCCATACTCCGTGGAGTGCTATGGAGGTTTGGTCTTCTTTTTGTCCTGTTCAGTATTTACATAGAGCTCCTAGGCAAAAATTTCTCACTTGGTTTTGTTATGCAGATAGCACATTGATGTGTTTGCTTCTCCTAACAGCCAATAAGGTCACTATCACCTATCTTTCCTATTGTATCACAGTATCACAGTATAACTAAGGTTGGAAGAGACCCCAAGGATCATCGAGTCCAACCTGTCTCCACAGACCTCATGACTAGAGCGTGAGCATGGATGAGATGACAAAGAACATCTTTTGGTGTTAAATCTAGCAAAAATGGAATTATGTGAATGGGGAGAAGCTTGCCAAATATATTGTTAAAGCTACTCCAGGGCATGTCTGTTTACAAAAGGTAGAAGTCAGTACATTACCAGAACAGTTCATTTTTTCTGACAGCCATAGAGATGTCTGGACTTTAACATCCAAGCAGCTAAGGAAACATTCATCTATAACAGATTCTATCCAGAAATTTTCTTATGATGTTCTAGATATAATGTAGATTGCTTGTGGCTGCCTAAATGGGTTGTTGAAGTTAGATTCAATTATGTTTGAATGTTCTAACCCAGATTTAAAGCAGCTTTCTGTGTTGTTCCAGTAGCTTTCCAACACTCACTGAAGCTGAGGAACAGCTGGATGTAATAATTAAAACTTTAGAGGGAATTCCTTTGCTGTTTTTCGCCATTGGAAATACTGTCCAGGCAACTGGGGTGACATCTTTACTGTCATACCCAGGCAGTTTTAAAAGACTGTCAAGATGGAGAAAGATCTTTTTATGTAGAACTGCTGCTGACAAAAGCTTCCCTTCTTCTCTTTAATCAATGCAGTTAGCCTTCCTACTATTAGTTTTAATTTATTCAGACTGAATTAATTAGTGCAGATATGAAAAGCAAATATAGCATTTAACACTTTCACATCCTCTTGTTCAGCATCCTGCTCAGCATCCTGGCAGCAGAGCTTTCTAAGGTTCATCTGCCTAGACACACTCCTCTTTGAAAGAGATTTTTACTCTTACAATTGCTGAATTCCGCAAGAGCAAAAACTTTAACTGTTTTCTAGAGTTTTCCTTGCTGTCTTATGGTTTTCCTTCCTATACTACAATAACTTTGCCTTTCTTACTCTGCCATAAGTCATTCTCATTATCTGGAACATAAAAATCTTGTAAGAATCACCAGTGAAACAGAGCACTTGGCAGAGTACCATGCAGAGATACTTGACACCAAGCCTAGGTAAGAGGTTGAGCTACAACAACTGGGTGTCCTTCCAATCCTAGACACCCTCAGCCAAAGGCAGTTCACACTACCAGGGAGTTGCACTGTTTTCAGAGACACAAGTCTATCTACTTCTTAGTGACTTGACTTCTCACCAGCAAAATAGGGATACTGTTTATTGGAGATGAATAAGCAACTTAGCAGAAGCAATTTCTAACAAACTTTTGAAAATGTGCTATTGCTAGGAAAGATGTGCTGTTGACAGCAGTTTGTTAATTTATTCAGATAAGAATTCTTTGTCAAAAACTGTTTCTGTGCAAATATTTGCAATTTTTATGAGGCAGTTGTTTCTGTGAGTATGATAGTAGGCATTACCTTCCCTGAATGGTTGCCTTGTATCATTAACCTATGCAAAATAAAAAACCTTCTGAATTTGCCTTTACCTTTAAGCCTCTTTTAAAGCCCTTCACATAATCATTCACATAAGCTTTTTGTAAACCTCTTCCCCTTCAACTTACCAACAATGTCAGTGGGAATGTCATTTTTATTCTACAATTCTCACAAATATCTCCACTTTCTTTTCCTGTTATTTATGCATGAAATGTCTCCTGTGAGATAATCCTTCAGGTTTATTATCTTTTCCTTCAAATTTCTTCCCAAGGTTCACTTTTTCTCTGACAACTGCAAGTAAATCAGCCTTAAAAACATTGGGTTAGAAACTGAAAGTGTACCAGTGGCTTCATTTCTTTGCTTAATTTCAGAGGATCTGAATTCCTAAGCTTTGTACAGGTGAGACATATATAATCATATGAATTTATCATTTTCACTTGCTCAGCCTCTGTCATTTAGCACACTTGCTATGTTCACTTCGGTTAAAACAATAATCCAAGCATTTAGGGTAAGTGCTATATCCACCTGTCTATTTCCATAACACCTGGTTACAAGGATTTCAGCCAGTCTTAGAACAGTACCAGTGGACAAGCTGTTGAAAAGTGTTCCCCTAGTTGTTATTTTTGCCTTCTTTTTTTTTTTCATTTCTGTATAATATTCGTTATAATGTCTGTTAAACTGTTCTGAGTCTCAGTCTTAGAAGTATAACCAGGGTGCTGTTGCAAGTAAGTACTGCCTCTTGCACAACCACATGGAGTTTTAGTTTCTGAGTTTCTCTTAGCCCATGAGGCTTTTCCTGATAACTTAGTAGTAGAGAATGACCCCAGGACTGCAGAATAATTGAATCCCAACTTCATTTCTGAGTCAATGAATTGGCAGACTGGTGTTTTTTGTTGCTGCTGCTGCTGTTAGTCAAGGCTTCTTCCTGTCTGTTCATTACTGGAATGCAGACAGACAACTACTTAATGTTTTGCAGCTTATTTAAACACTGAGATGTTTAAGAGATCAATGAAGGAAGGGAGAACAAAATCTCTGCATAAGCAAAAAAGGCTTGATTAAAGAGGCAGGGAAGTTAGTACACTACAATTCACTTGAATCACTTCTGAGACAGTCTGATTTAAAGAAAATTCCTCCTTGGGAGTGTATGGGCAGGCTTGACTTGGCCTGTGGTAGAGCTTGGGATCAATACACCAACCCTAGACAATTTGCTGGCACAAGAGCTAGTAAGGCAAAGCCTTTACTACACACTGGCTCTCACATTAAAAGGACCATATGGCAGGAATGTCAAGACTGCACAGTCTATTCAGAAAATGCCTCAGTCAGGATTTCATTCATCCTCCTCGTGTCATTGTGTCTCAATGTAAGAATATTCCTTAATGTCTGTTAACTTTGTGTTTGCTTGTGACTCTCCCTAAAACCATCTCAGTTTGTCTGACACCTCCATGGCCCATTTGCGTTCATCACCTGGGCAAAACTTCCTGCCATTGGCAACTTGGTGTATTCCAGCAGCAAAATATCCTCACCCTCCCGCATTGCCTGGTCTGGTCCAGCATCACAGGAAAACAAAGGAAAGCCAGGGCAGCTGGTATTCTAAAGTGATTGTGATAAGTAGTTGAGAAATAGTCTGTAAAAAAAACCTTCCCAAACCACACAGAGCTGTGCCAAAATTTGCTCTACACAGGTAAAACTTGCAGTAGTTTTAGCTGCTCATATTTAGTAACTGCCTATTGAACACACAAGCAAAGATGTTTAGTTGGAAAGGTTTGAGCAGAGGTTTTGGCTTACTGCATGCTGAAGGGTGACAGATGTTGACTGGAGTGGCTAAAACAGGACCCTTCTTGCTCCCAAGTATATGCCGCCTGCTCCAAATGCAGGAAATTTCAAGTTCAGCAAGCAAGAGGACAAATGACATTATCCAGGAAGAGCAATTTACTTTTCCTGAGCACTAGCTCATAAAAAATTCATCTTGATGCCTTACGCCTTGAACAATGTGAAGGACAGATAAAGTTTTAAACACCTTGTACTGGCTTTGCATGGCAAGTTTTTGGTAGAGAGGAGGCTACAGAAACAGCTTCTTGAGAAGCTGCTAGAAGCTTTCCCTATGTCCAGCAGAGCCAGTGCCAGCCAGTTTCAAGATGGACACACTTCTGACCAAGGCTGAGCCCATCAGTGACAGTGGTAGAGCCTCTGTGATAACATATTTAAGAGGGAAGAGCTGGTACTACAACTTCATCCAGGGAAAGGAGTGAGCATATGTGAGAAATACAGCTCTGCAGACACCACGGTCAATGGAGAAGAAGGGGGAGGAGGTGCTTCCGGTACCAGAGCACAGATTCCCCTATTCCCCTGCACCTCTGGTGAAGACCATGGTGAAGCAGGCGGTCCTGCAACATGTGGAGCACCCCACACCAGAGCCAGTGGATGCCTGAAGGAGACTGTGACTCTGTGGGAAGTCCATGCTAAAGCAATCTCCTGGCAGGACCTGTGGACCCATGGAGAAAGGAGCCCACACTGAAGCAGTTCATGAAGAACTGAAAACAATAGGAAGGATGTGTGTTGAAGTTCTTGGAGGACTGTTTCCCATGAGAGAGAACACACACTGGAGCAGTGAGAGGGCACACAGTAACCATTTTTTTTTCCCCTGACTGGCTATTTAATATATTCTTTTTCTTTATTGATGTAATTTATTGTAGTTTGCTCCATCTTACATCTAAGTTCAGAATTTTGCTTGCCTGCACAGGCATACACACCCTTTTAGAGAAAAGTTTTTCCATCTTCATCAGTGTGCACATGCTCTTGCAGAAGGCAACTGTTAGTGTTTGAAGTGCCATAGTAACACTACTTTTCTTTATTGCAGCCACAGTCAAAAAAATACTTTTTAAATCTTTTAAATTGTCTGTCTTCTACTTTATACTCCTCAGACGTTTTAGTTACCAGGTGACTTGGGTAACTGCAAAAAGCGTGTCATATTTTTGCTATCTAAAACAAACACTCCAGGGGGGCTTGTCTTCCACTGAACCTGTTTACTTTGTGCTTCATGCATTAGGTGAATAAGGTAGGAGATTAATTCCCTGTGTGCTAGAAGTATCAGTGTGAAAGTGCTATCCTCACAGACTGAGATCTAAAGGTAATGATCAGAGCATCCAAAAGCCACTTTGATCTGAATTCATTGCAGACACCTAGCTCACAGACCCCTATAGATTTTCAGTTTTAACTTAGTGCCTAATAAGTGAAGTTTATCTCTGAAAACCTTTGTCACAGCTGGATATAACTAGCAATAGTTACTTGCAAGACTACAACTTAAGGGGGAAACTAAATGAATCTCAGCAGGTTCTACTTCTAGGACAAAGTTGAAATGTACTTTTATAGGTAGTATAATAAAGAATAGTCTTCATCCACAACCCCAGACTGCATCACAAAACCAGCACACAGTTTGCCTCGTATTATTAGTCTCTGCATAGAAGTGTCAGAGTGGAAAGAAGAAACCACATCAATCAAGAGTGACATCCTTCCACAGAGTTACAGGAGTAATATGTGTACAACTCACTTCTGATCAAAGAACATGATTTGTATGCACCTTTAAGAGAATTTATTGTTCACCCAGTTAAGTTTCTAACAATTAAAGCACAACTGTTTATTACTTAGTCTAGCTACAATACTGCTAATGTTTATAATCCCAACCACCCAGTTTCTGCTGAGAATTGTTAATGATATAAGGTAAGAAGACCCAAGTACCTGCTCTATTTCTCACATGCTGAATATCCACCCATATAATGCACCCACAGTCTGAGAGGGCAATCCTCCTCTCTTGGGCAGGATCATCTGGCGAGTTACCACATCTCAAGTAGCTTATCAGCAAAGTACAGTGGTGGTGTGGCAGTTACTGGTGGGAGTTTCTTATTCATTGATCTGGAGTTTACCAAATGGTTTTTTTATGTGCTTCAAACAGCTTATTTGCCTAAATAACTGACTGCAGGATTAATTTAGTTTTCCTGTATTTGTTTGTATCTGTGAATTCATCATCATGTGTGGGTGGATTTCTTTCAGGGTATGGTCCACGTGACTCCACACAGATAAACAATCATGACTCAAATTTGTGATGAAAACTTCCTGAGCAGTAGCCAGATGTTTCTCAAAACCCCAAGATGCAGGCCAAGCAGTGAATGCCTGACCATTGGGTGATTTTGCCCTTATGGGTAGGACCATCCATGTGTTCTGAACTGGGAGGAAATTACAGACAGGAATTATGTAAATAATTTTACAAGTGCAACCAAAATGAAGCCTAAATTAACCAATCCAGTAAAGGCCTCACAAGGTCTGAGGTTTAGTAATCTTATGAAGCCCAACATGCAATACTTGTCTCATCAAGTTGGCTGTACCACAGGAGTTATGGCACTTCCATAGTCCTTGCTTCCAATGTATCTTATTCTGCAAGTGTCGCAGACACATCTCCCTTTGATGAGCACCTACATTATTCCTTTTTTCTTCTTCTTCTTTTGAAATGGGTTATTGAACATCTTCATTTAGTAGCAACCCTTGAAAAAGTCTCTTGCCTTTGGTGACTAACCCTGCAAAGTACAGCCTTTGGAGAAAGGTGGTTAACTTAATAGAGGTTATCTTGTCTTCTACTATCCTCAGCTTTAACCTGAAGGCAGGAATGAATAAATCCCTTACTAACTGTGATTTTCATGCAATCTGTTGTGCTTCTTTGGACACTCTGCTGCTTAAATATAGCCAGCTCGTCACATCTTGGTTTTGTCTCCCTCAGAGCTAGTTTACATGTCTTGGATGTGCAAAGATGTATTCTGTAAACCTTTCTCAGGTCTTTGGCTATAAAAATCACATAGAATTTCTCTGGGCAGTACAAGCAACCAATCTGTTTGTCCTTAATACAAATTCTTATCAGAGATGCATCAGTTCTTCCTCATCTGAGCTATTGTGTATGTGTGAACAAATTCAATCTATCTATAGCCATAATGTATGCAATAAATGTTAAAAGAAATCTTTTCATTGTAAAGGAACTATGTTTTTTGAAGATAATACATTATTAAGCTTTACCTTAAAACACTGAGATGAATAGAAAAGGCAGAAGCTGTGCAGTTTCATGTCACTGCACAGAGGCTCAGTGCTGTGAACTTCTCACAGATGTGGAGAGAGCATGGTGTTTATCCCTGCATTAGTTACAGCACTGTCTTGAAGGAGACATTCTGGGAGTAAGAAAGAGTGAAACATAACCTCCTTTACTGTTTGCAGTAGGAAAAGCTGTTTTGTCCCCTCTGACAGCTGGAGGTGAAATGCTGGATAAACAGATCCTTTGACAAGCCCAATGACACTGAAGGAAAATTCGGTTTAGGTTTTATTGTTTTGTTTCAGATGGAAACCTATGAGCCTGCTTTGAAATGAAACAGTAAAATTGGCAGAGATCTTTTGCTGCAGACTGAACTTGTTCCCTTTCCCATCCTCTTCCCCACAGGCCCGTGACGGAGGGTTAGACCACATCGGTGGAGTCATGCGGCACACAGCTGTATCATGCTGGCAGCCGTTCCTGGGTCTGGCTGTGCTGCTGGTCTTCATGGGCCCCACCATAGGCTGCCCGGCCCGCTGTGAATGCTCGGCACAGAACAAGTCTGTCAGCTGTCACCGAAGGCGTCTGATGTCCATCCCAGAGGGCATTCCTATCGAGACTAAAATCTTGGACCTCAGCAAGAATCGACTGAAGAGCATCAACCCTGAGGAATTCACATCATACCCGCTGCTGGAGGAGATCGACCTCAGTGACAATATAGTTGCCAATGTGGAGCCTGGAGCCTTTAACAATCTCTTCAACTTGCGCTCCCTGAGGCTGAAAGGAAATCGTCTGAAGCTGGTCCCCCTTGGGGTGTTTACTGGGTTGTCAAACTTAACAAAGCTCGATATAAGTGAAAACAAGATTGTCATTTTGCTGGACTACATGTTCCAAGATCTGCATAACCTAAAATCCCTGGAGGTTGGGGACAATGATTTGGTTTATATATCACACAGGGCCTTCAGTGGACTGCTTAGCCTGGAACAGCTCACCCTGGAGAGATGCAACCTCACAGCTGTACCAACAGAAGCTCTTTCTCATCTCCACAACCTCATCAGTCTGCATCTGAAACAGCTCAACATTAATGCTTTGCCGGCGTATGCCTTTAAAAGACTGTTTCGCCTGAAGGACCTAGAGATAGAGGCCTGGCCCCTCCTGGACATGCTGCCTGCCAACAGTCTGTATGGTCTCAACCTTACTTCTCTCTCCATCACCAACACCAACCTGTCTGCAGTACCTTACTCTGCTTTTAAGCATCTGGTTTACCTGACACATCTAAACCTCTCTTACAACCCTATCAGCACCATTGAAGCAGGCATGCTTTCAGATTTAGTGCGCCTGCAAGAACTCCACATGGTGGGAGCCCAGCTACGTACCATTGAATCACATGCTTTCCAAGGGCTCCGTTTCTTACGTGTGCTTAATGTGTCTCAAAACCTGCTAGAAACCCTAGAAGAGAATGTATTCCATTCCCCCAAAAGCCTTGAGGTCCTCTGCATTAACAACAATCCTCTAGCCTGTGACTGCCGCCTCCTTTGGATTTTACAGAGGCAACCCACTTTGCAGTTTGGAGGCCAGCCACCAATGTGTGCTGGCCCAGACAGTGTCAAAGAGAGGTCATTCAAAGACTTTCACAGCACAGCTCTTTCCTTTTACTTCACCTGTAAGAAGCCCAAGATACAAGACAAGAAGTTGCAGTACCTGGTAGTGGAGGAGGGGCAGACGGTGCAGTTGGTGTGCAACGCTGACGGGGATCCGCAGCCTACCATATCCTGGGTTACGCCGCACCGGAGGCTGATCACGGCTAAATCAAACGGAAGGGCCACTGTGCTGGGAGATGGCACCCTGGAGATACGATTTGCTCAAGACCAGGACACTGGGATCTATGTTTGTATTGCAAGCAATGCAGCTGGGAATGACACCTATTCAGCCTCCCTTACGGTAAAGGGGTTTACTTCAGACCGTTTCCTTTACGCCAACAGGACCCCAATGTATATGACAGACTCCAACGACACAAGTTCCAATGGAACTAATGTGAACACCTTCTCTCTGGACCTTAAGACAATATTGGTGTCCACAGCTATGGGCTGTTTCACATTCCTTGGAGTGGTTTTATTTTGTTTCCTCCTTCTTTTTGTGTGGAGCCGAGGGAAAGGCAAACACAAAACCAGCATTGACCTTGAATATGTCCCTCGCAAAAACAATGGTGCTGTGGTTGAAGGGGAGGTTGCTGGACCACGAAGGTTCAATATGAAAATGATTTGATGGTATTCTGCTAACAGTGCTTTTTCTGTGGCATTAAAACCAATTAAAACAGCCTGGCATGTGGAATTGCTAGGAAGAAGCAGCTTAATGCAGCTGTCACTGTATCAAAAGGTTACATGAAAATGGAAAGACTATTTGTGGTTATACAGCAGAGCCTCCAGACCTTGAGGCAGATATGTCAGGGCCTTGCATAGAACTGGTAAATTGTACTAACTGTTTGCATTGCAAATATTGGCATTCTGGGGATATCGGCAATGAACCACTGGCTCATGCTCATGGACAATTGTTCAACATTTTCTAACACTACAAAAAGAAAAAGAAAAAAAAAAAAGCCTACAGTGTAGGATTTACATATTAAAGAATAAGACACATTTGTCTAAAACATACTCTACAGTGAAATTTTTATCTATAGATCTCATTTGGTAAAACCTTGCATCATCCCTTCTAGTTGGTTCAACATCACAAAAAGAAAAAATTGGTAGGTTTTGTTTTGTTGGTTTGGTTTTTGTTTTTTTTTTAAATCTACATCTATACTGTGTACATTTTAAAGCAATACAAATGAGAGGTTGTGCTTTTAGATATCCACCAATACTGACCCAAGTGTGATGTCACCCTCCTTTTAACTACCATCGAACCCAAATTAGACTCTTGTAGTTACAAATTAGAAATAACATAAGATATTTTTCTCCTCATGTAGAAGGCCAGAGATGACTAGTTGAGAGCAAACGTGCTCAGCTCTGTTGATCATCTCTTCATATAAATATAAGGCATGTGCCTAGTTTTGATACAGAATGGAATATTTTTTATATCTGTGATATCACACTGGACCAGTTTACTGTAACATAACCCTGGATCTCACCCAGGGAAGGCAACCCACTAGACATTGCTGGCATAGAGGAGTTGAGTTCTACCCTGAAAAGAGAGAGCTGGTTTTCTTTTCCCTGATTTTAATTTTAAAGCTACTGTTAAAATGTTCGTGTGCACTGGGCAAGAGGTAATATATACTGCATACTCCTTGGGAAATATGGTCATCTTACTATTTGTACAAGTGAATTAAAACATACAAACACTATGCTACTAGGAGGGAACTCTTCTCCAATGCCAAGTGAACTACGGTTGTCCATGCATAATATGGGGATTATAATGCTAAAAGGATGTTTAAGACATGATAGCCTCAAAAAGGCTAGCATACTGCCAGATAAAATGAACCTCTAGCCACTGTCATTCTCATCTTGTATATTTGTAGATAACACACAAGCGCAAAACTGGTTTCCAAGAACAGATTACTTAGCTATTCTTGATGCCATTTTCCTAAATATGTGGTTATGTTGCTTTCAGGGGCAGTATCTTAGAGCAAGAGGGGCAAGTCTTTCCAGGTTATAGGAGGATTTTCTAATGGAAAGAAGAGAGAAGTGGAATGTTAGTTCAGTACAGAGTAACCCTTTTTTTGTTCATTTGTTTTATGCCTCTAAACAAATTCCAAATTGTTGTACCAAGTTGTTGGTACTACTGTTCTTAATTTACAATTCTCAGCAATGGGAAGATAAAGAGTTGTTCAGCCACCTCTCAGTTTTCCAGCAATTATGAGCCATGGGTTTGTTCCTAAGTGTAAAATACATTTTACAAATTATATGCATGGCCTGGAGGAAGGATAGTACTGACTACAAAAATGTTTAGCCAAAATGAATACAAAAGAAATATTATAAGGCAGAACATGCAGGTTAATGTGATCTATGAGCCTGTGACAAATCTTAACATTATATTTCAGCACTTGGAAACCAAAGTCAGGCTGATGTATCATGGAATGCAGGTGTAGTATCCACAATCTTTGGCAGAAGTTGCGTAAACAGGATAAAAAACCCTCCCACTTCTATCAAGGGAGATGTGCCAAAACCAGTAAAATCCAGCTGCACTCCTCAGTGGTGCCTCTAATGTAGCTGCAGGACCTAAGGCTAGGCAGTTTTAAAAATCTCTTTTCTTAGTGGTAGATCTTTGGTTGCATTGTTGCTCCATTTTAGGTCACTAAATTGAGGAGGATGCACAGCTTTTTTGGAATTTTCTTCAGTTTAGTTGGCTTTAAGTTTGGAGTTGAATTTTCTTGCTTCCTGTTTGTTTTTTTTTTATGCTCTGAACTAGACAGTTGGAGATTTATGGAGATGCTTGAAAGGAATCCCCTTTGTTCTAGGACAGCTTGTAAAACGTTAATGAAATGGGAAAACCCCTGACCAAATTCAAACACCAAGGAAATTATTTTTGCTGAGATAATAGCCACCGCACTGAAGTCCAAAACTCTACTGTACCTTAATGTGGGCAGTTTAAAGAAACAAATGGGGATAAAACAAAGTGTTTCTGAACTGCCCATTGAAGACATTTGCATGTGCCTTTCCCCTGTAATTGTCATTTTTTTTCAACCAAGCCCCTGCAGTCATTTCATGTTAAGTGTTAAAATCGATGTTTAAGCAAAAACTCTCTTAAATTCTAGACATTTGCAGATGATTGCTTCATATTAAATGACAGAAGTTTAAAAAAAAAAAAAAGATAAAAAAAAGATAAAAAAGAAAAAAAACTTCTAAAAAAAAAGAAGGAAAAATGTGCTTTTAGGATTAATTATGGATTGCTGAATTCCTCTGTTCCTTTAGAATGACTTTAAAAAGTGATTGCATTGTTAGTGCACTGCAAGGATTTCTGAGCAGTTATGTGCTTAGTTACCTGTGTGAAATGTGTGCTGGTGATGAAAATCATCGCTTGCTCTTGCTGAGCACCACCTTGCAGAGCTGTCAGCATTTTGTGTATCGCCTTGAGTTCAGTCAGTATTCAGTTTATAGGAGTCAGTGTTTGCTCCCTGCCTCTAGCAATGTTCTACTTTTTGCAGCCTACTTATTTCACCATGGGCTTGGCATTGCATATGGCATCAACAGCAGTGAGGACAGCAAGACTCAGAGACAAGCTTTTATCTTGCTCCACGTAGCCTTCTTCATATGTAGTCACAGGACATGCTCACTGTAGCTGGTTTTGGTGAAAGAGGGATACAATGTCAAGGTCAGATCTAGCTAAGCAGTTTTTTTGCCAGTTCCTTTAAGAACTGAGTGGCTAAATGTCTATTCTGCCTCTTTCTGCTAGAGATCAAGATTCCACTTTATATCTTACTGCAGGGGAGAAAAGGGTCTAGGATATGAGGAGACATCTGACCCACATGGTTCCCCTATCATGTATTCAGAAACAGTCTATATCTGCCACCAAAAGAGGGAATGAAGGCTTTTTCTCTATTTCTGACTTGTATACTGACTGCCTCCAATCATGGCACCAGGCCAAATCTGAGTTTTCCTGGCAGTCTCTGCAACAGAACTCTGCGAAGCAGCAATAGTTCTGCAGAAAACAAAAAATATCAAAACCAGTAGCGCAGTTTGAGAAAGCAGGTACCACAGTATCCTTCTCAATAATTCCTGTAAGAGAGGTGCTGATTCTCTCACAAACAGATTTTGAATTCCACATCTGCAGACGGGTACTTTCATAGTGTATGGATGTACAAGTGTCCAGACTTCCCACAAGTGAGTTAAAGAGGATATTGCAGCAATGTACTGAGAACAGAGTTTGCAATGGTATAAAGACAGATTAAACAGTGCCCCACCTCAGCCTTATTTTTTGGGTTTGAGCTGATTCCCTTTGGTTTGTAGTTTTCACCCCTTTGTTTCCTAATTAAATTAGTAGCATTAGGTAGAAAGGCTTTGTCCACAATGTCAGCTCAGTTAGATTCAGACTGGGAGACTGCTTTTACCCTCTGTGCCTCTATCCTTCACCATT